>NC_133618.1:69550332-70150332 GCF_048593235.1 Sminthopsis crassicaudata | reverse complement strand
CTAGGGAATACAATGTTTCCTTGGATCTTCTCACATTACCCAGCATCAGTTCATGTAAGTTTCTCCAAGACTTTCTGTAATTATCCTGCTGCTCATTTTTTGTAAAACAATAATATCCCATAACATTCACATACTATAAAATTTTCCAGCTATTCCCCAACAGATAGATATCCATTCATTTTCCAATTTATTGCCACTACAAAAAGGGCTGGTACAAACATTTTTGCACACATAGATCTTTTTCCTTGTTTTGTGATCAAAGAAAAAACATTTTTTCCTAGAAAATTTTTTTTGCATTTTAAAAAAGTTATTAAACTATTTTATTGTTCTTGACTCATTTTTATTGTTCTTGACTCATTTGTCATTTTCTAATGCTTCAGGCCTCCATTTGGGATTTTCTTGGCAGAGATACTGGAGTGGTTTGTCATTTCCTTTTCAAGTTCATTTTACAGATGTGGAAACTGAGGTAAATAGAATTAAGTCTCTTGCTAGTATCTGAGACCAGATTTTAACTCAAGAAGATGTCTTCTTGACTCTAGCCCAGGGCTCATGTGTCACCTAGCTGTCCAAAACAACCAGGAGAGATGTAAAGTTCAAAACAAGGTCCCTGCTGTCCTAAAGTTTTGTTGTAGCATTGCTAGATTTCAGGGAAATGAGTTGAAAAAGTGGAACCTCTAGCATGTTTCAGAACCAATTGGTCTATAATATCACAAGCATATTCACGAACATCATAGTCACTCAACATCAGAGAAAGAGAAGATATCACCCAGGAAAATGAGCTTTTTGTATGTTCTGATAAAGCACAGATGGAAAATTGGCCTTATAGAAAAAGTGATTGAGTTGGTATAGAGGAGGGACAGACATTGGCCCCAAAGGGATTCCAGTTGAAAAAGAATGACTAAGTCTCTGAGAGTCACACTGAAGCTTCATAAAAGGAAACGATGAGTGATTGGTTCTGTGTGAATCTTGATTTTGAGATATGTGGAGAGAATGGTTGACAGCAACAACTGTGGCTATCTGTCCTTTATTTTTAAGGACCCTGACATCAGGGAAGTGATGCCATGACATGTAAGTAAATTGAATTTAAGAGAGGGAGGGCTGTGCAAGTCACCTGCCTCACTTTCCTCTCCAGAGTCAGTGGGGTCCAATGATGAGGTATAGAATAGTAGCACTTTAGATTGACCTGGATGCAGTGTAAAACCTTCATCTTTTTAAGCTAAGGTCTCAGTTTGACTGAGGCAGTCACAGATTAGAAATAGATAAAAAATGAGGTAGAAAATGTCCTCTTTTACCTAGTTTAAACTTTACCTAGCTTTATCTAGTTAAATTAGCATAGTGTGTGCTTTTATATATATTTATATACATATGTGTGTATTGTATGTTGCCTGTGTACCTACGTAATGCATGTGTATTTGGGGCATGTGTTATATTTGTATGGGATAGAATATCAAGAGCTTTCTTTTTTGAACAAATTATTCTTCCAAATGTGAAGCTACTCTATTACCAAGTGTTTATTAAACTTTAACTACTGAAAAAAAAATTTCTTGTTGGCTTTCTCTAATGACTGCTGGCTCTCGAAAAAAAGAATTCGAGTTATTCTGTCTTTAAAACTCTGGGGCTCAAAATGAAGTAAAATCTAAGCACTTTTTCTTAAATACAATGAATGTTGATAACTTCTGTTTGGAGAAAGCAAAGATCAGAGACCTGATCATATTCTAGGTATCTGAATGGCACATTCTTGAATCTCATTGAGTTTTCATTTGAGAAATAGATGGAGTGGAGAATTTGACACTAGACTACTCAGAGCTCTGAGTGTGAGTGAAAACAGGTTTTAATTGGATGAATGCCAATAGATATCTGTGCAGAGACTCATTACAAACAATAGGAGAAGCCCTATACAAAAAGCTAAAGGCAACTAGGTGGTACAGCAAGTAGAACCAAGGACATGGAAATGGGAAGACCTGAGTTCAAATATAGACATAGACTCTTATTAGCTGTGTGATCCATAGAAGATCACGTAGTCTCCCAGAGTTGTTGTGAGATTCAAACAAAAAGTAAATATAAAGCACTTTGTAAAATTCCTGGCACATAATAAATATTGCATAAATGATAACTATTATTATTATAAATTTTTTCTAGTTTTATCACATCCTATTTGTTTGCATTTTGACTTTGCCTTTATTTTGTTGTTATTGTTGTTGTTTTGTTTTGTTTTTGGTACATGAAATCATCATGGAGGAATTTCCTCTACTAAAGGATACTGGCAGATACTCCATATCTTCTCTTTTAGGGAGGTGTCTGGAGAACTGAGCTATTCAATGCTTGCCCAGGGTCACCCAGTGTCTTGCCCAGGGTCACCCATTCTCTATATGTCAGAAGAAATAATTTAATTTGAAGCCAGCTCTCTAGCTATTGTGCCATTTTCCCCCTTGCTTGAGTAGGCAATATAAAAGTATATGTCATTATATCAGTGTAGAACTAAGCACATGTGTAAGAGATGAGGGGGAAAGTAATGATCAGAAGGGAAGGAAAGGACAGATTTCATGGAGAAGGTTTATTTGTGCAGAAATCTGAAATGTTTGAAGGAATTCAAAAGAAAAAAAGAAAGACTTGGAGTCATGAGCAAAATCCCAGAGTTAGGACAGCAAAGAGAATGTTTCCACATGTATTAGACCCCTGGAAATAATAACGCAATGTTCTTTTTTTTTTTCCTAATTCACTCTGAATTTTTTATTTTACATACTCTACCACATTTTAAAGCAGCCATTCATGCAAAACCTATTGCTCTGCAAAATTCAATAAACAAATTCTAATATATGCATAGAATGTTAACTGCATTGATATCTTGTTCAATTATCACAAATGTATCATACAAAAAGAGAAGACATGCTGATCCCCATTTTCTAGATGAGGGGGTAAAATTCAATGAAGTGAGACTGCCCACTTAGCTAGGATCAAAAAGCTGTTTAAAAATAACCAGAGGGCAATATTAGAACCCAAGATATCTGTTCCCTTTTCCAGGGGCATTTCCACCTCTCATTAATGTGCTTTATCTTTGTGCATCTTTTTGACTTTCCCTGATGGAGTCCAGAAAGAGTCAATAGAGCAAGAAAAGAAACCTTAAGTCCTACACAACATGGTTGATATTTGGCCCCAAGAGAAGAAAAAGAGATAAAAGGAATTAGAGTAGGTAACGGGAAACCAAATTATCACTCTTAGCAGATGATATGATGGTATACATTGAGAACCCTAGATAATCAACTAAAATACTATTAGAAATAATCAACAACTTTAGCAAAGTTGCAGATACAAAATAAATCCACATAGGATCATCAGCATTAATAAAATCCAACAGCAAGAGATACAAAGATTTAACTTAACATTTAAAATAACTGTAGATAGTATAAAATGTTTGTGAATCTATCTGCCAAGGGAATATCAGGAACTATATAAGCAAAACTACAAAACACTTTCCACACAAATAAAATTAGATCTAAACAATTGGAAAAATATCAAGTGCTCTTGGGTAGGTTGAGCAAATATAATAAAGATAACAATTCTACCTAAACTATTTATTTAGTACTATACCAATCAAGCTCTCAAGAAACTATTTTAATGACCTAGAAAAAATAATAACAAAATTAATCTATAAGAACAAAAGATCTAGAATTCCAAGGGAACTAATGCAAAAAAAGCATAGATTTGTCATATCTAAAACTATATTATAAAACAGCATTCATCAAAATCATTTGGTACTGGTTAAGAAATAGACTAGTTGATCAGTGGAATAGGATAGGCCCATAGGAGAAAATAGTCAATGACTATGACAATCTAGTGTTTGACAAACTCAAAGACCCCAGGTTTGAGGATAAAAATTTACTATTTGACAAAAAGTGCTGGGAAAATTGGAAACTAGTATGGCAGAAACTAGGCACTGACCCACACATGACAGTGTATACCAAGATAAGTTTGAAATGGGTGCATGATCAAGACATAAAGAATGATATTATAAACAAATTAGAAAAACATAGGATAGTTTATCACTCAGATCTATGGGAAGGAATTTGTGACCAAAAAAGAACTAGACATTATTATTGATCACAAAATATATAATTTTTATTATATTAAGTTAAAAAGGTTTTATACAAAAGAAACTAATGCAGACAAGATTAGAAGGGAAACAACTATGAAAATAGTTTTATATTCAAAGGTTCTGATAAAGGACTATTTTCTAAAATACATAAAGAATTGGCTCAAATTTATAAGAAATCAAGTCATTCTCCAATTGATAAATGGTCAAAGGATATGAACAGACAATTTTCAGGTGAAGAAATTGAAACTATTTCTAGTTATAAGAAAATGTGCTCCAAATCATTATTGCTCAGAGAAATGCAAGTTAAAACAACTCTGAGATGCCACTACAACCTCTCAAATTGTCTAAGATGATAGGAAAAGATAATTATGGTTGGAGGATATGTGGGAAAACTGGGACAATGATACATTGTTGGATGAACTGTGAATGGATCCAACTATTCTGGAGAACAATTTAGAACTATGCTCAAAAATTTATTAACTGCGCATATCACAACGACGAAGGAAATATAAGAGAGAGTACATCGTTGAGGGTTTTTGGGGAAAATATTATACCTTTCTTGTTCTTATACTTTTAAAGTAAATATTTTATAGGAATTTTAAAATATTTTAAATTTACAAATTAAACAAGGTACAAGGTACAAGTCACTAATCCCTCTCAATTTAGAAGAGTAGAGTTAGTAGAGGTTTAAATTGTGGGTAGAAGAGAAATGAAGAAGAAGAATCCTTAAAGACTCCCTGGAACCATGAGAGGAGTTAAAAGCAATTGTCTCTGATACATTGTTGGTGGAGTTGTTAAAGAATTCAACCATTCTGGAGAGCAATCTGGAATTACACCCAAAAAGTTAACAAACTGTGCATACCCTTTGATCCAGCAGTGCAACTACTTGGTTTATATCTCAAAGAAATACTAAAGAAGGGAAAGGGACCTGTATGTGCCAAAATCTTTTGGCAGCCCTTTTTAGTGGCTAGAAACTGGAAAATGAATGGGTACCCATCAATTGGAGAATGGTTGGGTAAATTATGGTATATGAATGCTATGGAATATTATTGTTCTGTAAGAAATCCTGTAAGCAGGATGAATATAGAGAGGATTGGAGAAACTTACATGAACTGATGCTGAGTGAACAATGATACTGTATGAGGGTGTATTCTGATGGAAATGGATATCTTCAATAAAAAGAGGATCTAATTCAGTTCCAATTGATGGACAGAATCAGCTACACCCAGAGAAGGAACACTAGGAGATGAGTGTAAACTGATTGCATTTTTGTTTTTCTTCCCAGGTTATTTTTACCTTCTGAATCCAATTCTTCCTGTGCAACAAGAAATTCGGTTCTGCACACATACATTATATAAATCTAGGATATAATATAACACAATTAACATGTATTGGACTACCTGCTATCTAGGGGAGGGGGTAGAGGGAAGGAGGGAAATTTCAGAATAGGTGGAAGTGCAAGGGATAATGTTGTAAAAAATAGCCCATGCATATGTACGGTCAAAAAAGTTATAATTATAAAATTAATTTTAAAAATGTAAAAAAAAAAGCAGTTTGTTTCTGAAAGGATGAATCAGAGCATACTTGATATAAATATAATATAATAGTAAATAAGTGATACTTTGTTTTATTGTTAGTCATATTTTAAGAGAAGGAAACAAATACATTTTATGTAACAGCAGAATTAAGCAAAACACATTCCCCACATAAGCCATGTACAAAAATGGTTGCTTTATTCTAGATAAAGACCTGTCAGGGTGATAGCATTCTTTATCAACATTTCTCTAGAATTAGGTTATACTTGCATCAAGCAGAGTTCTTCAGTCTTTTAAAGTTGAATACGAATATAAAGAAATACTACCATATAATAGAAAAACAATGAATAGAATATTTCAGAGGAAACTGGAATGAAATAGGCAGAATTAAATGAGAAGAATCAGGAGAATAAGTTATATGGTAATGAACTGTTTTAAACATAGCTAGGAAAAACATTGTTCAAGCAAAACATAGTCATATTCTAAAGACTTTTTAACCATATGGTAAATAATGAGAACTATTTTTATTGGAATGGTGTTCAAACATTCCAAGAGGAAACTTAAGAGAAATGCTTTGCTAATTGGAGAATATCACAAATCATCATATGATGGATTTGCAACAGGGAGGGACACCAGAGGTCAGATACTATACCAGTCCTCCATTTTAGAAATGAAAAAAACAAAACAAAACAGAAGTTAAGTTTAGTAGCTTGTCAGTAGCTATCCCATGGGTTCCAGGGGAATAAATGTTAATGTTAATGTTTTAACACAAGTACTTTTTAATAAGACCCTGATCCCTTTCACTGTACGGAATAGTTTCATTTTTGTGTTACCAGTGAAGAAATGTTGATATTACCTTTTAAAATTTTTAGCATGATATATCTCAGAACATGTAATCGATTATGTTACAAATATCAAATTACAGAAAGCACAATTCTTTTAAATTTTTTCAGAAACAAGGCCTCTTATTTTTTATGAATTCAAGAACTGTTAGATATAAATTGATCATTTGAAATTCAAATGGGCATAGTTATAAACCTGCTGACTCATTAAAAAAAACTGGAACTCTAGCAAATACTGAGATCTTAATGCAGTATATGATTTACTGAACTTTTATGATAATTTCAATAAATTATTGAATCAACTCTGTAGTTTTACAAATATCCTTCAAAAAATATTCAAATAGCTCCAGAACTGAAAACCATTTTTCCATCTGTGTCTTTTGCCCTACTTAGAAAAACACATTTCTGCTGACAAGTAAATGTGAGACATCAAACTGCTCATCAAAGAACAATAAGATTAAATTATTTAATTTTTTGCAAGTTTTAGCTTTGGGAAAAACAATTCAGATCCTTGTTGCTACAGTTGACTGTATTGGTTATCAGTTAATGTAGGGCTCAAAAAGTCATAAAATTTCTATTATCTTTTTGACCTGTCATGTGAAAAATAACCACAATATAACCATAACAAGAAACAAGCAAACAACACTGGATTTGAAAGCAAAAGAACTGGGTTCAAATGGCAGCTCTGAAGCTTACTACCTATGTAATCATGAACAAGTCAGGTCTATTTCCTCAGATGTAAAATGAGAACACTGAACTAGATAATCTATAAATTGCCTTCTTATTCTAAATTATATGTTTTTATGATCTATTTCAAAGAAAATATTTAGTCTCCTTTCTGAATTTGGTAAAGAATAACTAAGAGTATTGGTCTCTGGAAAGCTGTAGTTTCCATTATCAGGAAGTAGCATCTGTATTATCTTTATTTGCTTTCCAATCACAATGTGACTGTATTGAAAAACAACTAAAAAATTCATTTGGCTCAAGTGAAATTCATTTGTTGATGTGCCTAAGAACCTCACTGCGAACCAGATGACCTAGTCATGATATTTTTATAGTTGCTGGTGAGCCCAGAAAATCAGATGGAGAATTTTTGTGTCCTAGAGTCAATGACCTGTGATCATATGATCACAATTGATGTCACTTAGAAAATTGGCAGATATCCAACTACTCTGCTAATTTATGTAACAAGATTCTACCTGCAATTATATAAGGAATCTATATGTGAAGATTGAAGGAAGGAAAAAAGAAAAAAAGAAAGGAAGGAAAGAAGAAAGGAAGGAAGGAAGGATGGAAAGAAGGAAGGAAAGAAGGAAGAAAGGATTTCAAAACTAAATTATTTGTTTATACAGCTTTAATTAATTGGATAACTCCCAAGAAGATATTTCATAGGGTAACTTAGGTGAATTTCTCCTCAGTTTCTTCCCATTTCAGGTGAGTGGACTGGATTAAGGGATATGTAAGGTTCATTATGCCACTAACACTCTATGTATCCGTCACTTTAAACTTATTACATTCCCTTTAATAACAAGCATTTATTAATTCCTATGGGGGTTGATCTGATTTTTTTATACCTTCTTCATTTCAGTAAACTTCCACTGTCGCTATGAGGATCAAACTGAAATAATATTTTTAAAGCACTTAGCACCTTCCTTGACCTAGAGTAGGGCTTTAATATATGTGGATTTCCTTCACCTTCCCTTTCCTTTTATGCCATTGTTCTCTTCTCTGGTGTACTTATGCTGCTAATCATTTTGTCAAGCTTCTTTAATTTGATGTTACTCTATGAATTGATTTTTTCAGTGTGGATGATCCCCAAGATTGTGTCCTAGGCTTTGTAAGCTTCTCTCTTCATTTTCTCTCTTAGTGATTTCATCAAAATTCATAAGTTCATTAATTTTCTCTTTGCAGATAACTTTCAAATCTGTATTTTCAGCCCTATTGTCTACTACAATCATTTAATCTAGAAGTCTGAAGGGCATTTATTGATCTTCTTATCTAGACTCTAGAAAAAATTATCCATCCTATGCCTACAACTTTTAGAAATTTTGAATGAAAAACACAAGGCCTTTCTATTGAACTTGGACTTGACTATTGAGTGGTAGTATAACTTTCATTGAATATTTCCATTGGAACAGAATCCACAACTCCTGAGACAGCCAATAACACTTCTCACCTACTTTAATTACTAAATTATTTGTTTTCCTCTTTACAGTGTTTGCCTCATGGGATTTTTATCTACCACTTTTAATTCTCCCTTATGATGAAAAAAAAAAAAAAAAAAAAAAAAAAAAAAAGAACAAACAGCACCAAAAGTTAATTCCTATACCATAAGGTTTATGAAAACATTTGTAATATACCAATTTAAGTCTTTTGTTTTCCAGGTTGAATAACTCAGTTTCTTCAAAAGGTGCCATATACTAAAGACATTTAACCATTCTGATTACCTTCCACTGGGTGCTTTCTGATTTGCCAATATCCTTGATAAAATATGATTCTAAAAACTTAACATAGCACTGTGGATATAGAAATTTTGAAATGCCAATTATCTCTTGACTATTATCATTTGGCTCTCTTCTTTTTTATTCCTTAATTATTTTTTAAATCAAATTCACCTTATACCTGAACCTGCTGTCTATGTATATTATGACTGTATTATTAGTGGTAAAATTTTTAAGAATTACAGTATCATTTTCCCACGTATAGATATAAAAAGCTCAGCTTCATTGAATCCCTCATATTATTTTATCTTTCTGCCTTTTTAGGATTCTGTTGTATTTTGACTTGGAGATAATTTTTTTATTAAATTCTAGTATAAGCTTTATTAAAGCTTGAGATTTTTCATTTCATTGAATGAGCATTTCCTCTTCTCAATTTTGCACAGTAGGTGATTCTTGCTTCTACTTCTACCTCCTTTACCTTCCAGAAATACCATGTTTCATGTTCCTTTAACGTTGTAGCTGCTAAGTCCTGATAATACTAATTGTGGCTTCCTGATATTTCAACTATTTCTTTTTGGTCACTAGCAAAACTTTTTCCTCTAGCTGAAAATTTGGAAATTTGGATATAATGTCCCTTAGAGTTCCTATTTTGTGATCCTTTTCTTGAGGTGATCAGAGGATATTTAAATGCCAATGTTGCCTTCATGTTCCAAGGTGTTAGGTCAGTATTCTTCAATGATTTCTTGAATGATGAAATACTATCCATCCTAAGGATGACTTTCAAGTAGTCCAGTGATTCTGATATGTGTTCTGTATATATTTTCTAGGACAGTTCTTTTTTCCGATGAGTTATTTTACATTTTTTTTTCCTTTTTCCCAGTTTTGAAATCAGTTTGATTTATTCTTGATGTCTCAAAGAGTCATTATTTTTCACTTGCTTAATGATAACTTTCAAGGAATTATTTTTCCTCAGTTAACTTTTATACTTCATTTTACATTTGGTAAATTGTACTTTTAAAGAAGTTATTTTCTTCAGTGATTTTTCCCCAATTTTGCCAATTCTATTTTTCCTTACAATGATAACTTTTTTATTTTTCATAATACATGTAAAGATAGTTTTTAATATTCATCCTTGCAAAATCTTGTGTTCCAATTTTCTCTCCCTCTCTGTCTGCTCTCATCCTCTCCCCTGGACAGCAACTAATCCAATATAGGTTAAGCATTTACAATTCTTCTAAATGTATTCTCCAAATGATGGGCATCCATTCAGTTTTCAATTCCTTACTACTATAAAAAAGCTAACTACAAATATTTTTACATGTGATTTCTTTTCATTTTTTATGATCTTTTTGAAATACAGATCTGGTAGAGACAGTGCTGGATCTAAGGGGATGCACAGTTTTATAATCCTTTGGGTATAGTTCCGAATTGCTCTACAGAATGGTGGGATCAGTTCACAACTGCACTAACAATTGCTGTACCAGTTTTCACATATGAGTCCAACATTTATCATTATATTTTCCTTTCTTGACCAATCTGAGAAGTGTCAAGTGCTACATCACAGTTGTATTAATTTTCATTTCTCTAATAAATAGTAATTTATAGCATTTTTCATATGACTAGAAATTGCTTTATTTTTTTTTTTGAAAATCATCTGTTCATAAACTTTGACTATTTATGAATTGGGGAATGACTTATAACCTTATAAATTTGAGTCAATTATGTCTATATCATTTTTAGAAATGAGGCCTTTATCAGAAACTTTGGTTGTAAATTCCCTTCTCCCCATTTTTCTCCTTCCCTTCTAATGTTGACTACTTTTTGTTGATCTTTTTTTCTGTACAAAATGTTTTAATTTAATATAATCAAAATTATCCACTTTTCATTTCATGATGTGCTTTTGTTCTTCTTAGTATGTAAATCCATTCATTCTTCATAGATCTGAGAGGTAGACTATCCCTTTTTCTCCTAATTTGTTTATAATATAACCTTCTATGTCTTACTCATGGACTTATTTTGATCTTGTCTTGTTATAGGTTATTAAATATTGGTTATTGACTAGTTTTTGCCATACTATTTTCCAGTTTTCCCAAGAATTTTTTTTCAAATAGTAATTTTTTTTTTTTATCTTAGAAGTCTTTGGATTTAT
The DNA here is from genome assembly GCF_048593235.1 of Sminthopsis crassicaudata. Taxonomy (NCBI): domain Eukaryota; kingdom Metazoa; phylum Chordata; class Mammalia; order Dasyuromorphia; family Dasyuridae; genus Sminthopsis; species Sminthopsis crassicaudata. The sequence goes on along the minus strand of NC_133618.1, from coordinate 70,139,272 downwards.
CAAACACTCAGTATTGTGTCTTGTGAACCTAATAAATTCCACTAATCCAGTATTCTATTTCTTAGCCAATACCAAATATTTTTGGTGGCCTCTGATTTGCTATATAGATGTTGTTTCCTTCCTTATCGCTTTTTATTAGAACTATTTTTGCTTTTGCTTGATTTGAGATCAGGATCTCTACTCATGCTTTCTTTTTTATTTCAACTGAAACTTAATAGATTTTACTTCAGCTTTTTACTTTTATTCTTTAAGTATCTCTCTGCTTTAAATGTTTCTTGTAGGATTCTGTTGTTTAATCCCCTCTGTATGTGTTTCCTTTTTGTGGAAGAATTCATCCAATTCACATTCACAGCTAAAATTAACAATTGTATTTCCTATTATCTTATTGCTTTCATGTTATGATTTTCTCTCCATTGCCTTTTTCCCTCCTCAATAGGGTTTTTCTTCTGATATCTCCTGAAATCTGTGCTCCCTTTTTTCAATCCCTTCTTCTTTTTCATTCTCTTGTATTTATACTTCTGCTCTTTCTTCTATTATCCATCTCCTTTCCATTCCCCTTTCATTTCCTACTTCCTAGTAATTTCTATACCAAAGTATGTAAATTCCTTCTTTAAGCAAAATCCTATGAGATTAATGTTCAAACAATGCTCATTACCCTCTCTTTTTTTACCTCAACTCTAATAGATTTTTAATAACTCTTCATCTGATATAATTTACTCCATTTCTTCTCCCAGCAAATCTCTTTTATACCCCAGTTACTTTTTTATATCATCACATTAAAATCCACTTATACCTACACTTTCAAAGTATAATCCTGACAAAGGTACAATTCTTAAGAGTTACAGGGTATCATCTTGCCATATAGGATATAAACATTTTAACCTTTAAAAAACATAGTCCTGTAGATTTTTTCTTCCATTTTTATGTTTTTATTTCTCTCTTGAGTCTTGTATTTAAAGAACACATTTTCTCTTCAACATTGGTCTTTTCATCAAAAATGATTAAAAATCCTTTATTTTAATGAACATCCATTTATCCCCAGGGAAGATAAAGCTTTGTTTTGCTAGATATTTGATTCTTGGTTGTAGTCCACCTTTCTTTGCCTTTCATAGTATCTTTTAAAATGAAAGCTGTTACATCCTGGATAATCCAGATTGTAGTTCTTTGATATTTAATTTTTTTCTTTCTAGATGTTTACAGTATTTTCTCCTTGATCTGATAGTTCTGGAATTTATTTATAATACTTTTGGAGTTTTCCATTTGAGATCTCTTTCAAGAGACAGTCAGTACTCTTTCAATGCCTATTTTACTCTCTAGTTCTAAGATATCAAAACAGTTTTCTTTGAGTATTTTTTGAAAATGTTGTCCAGCCTTTTTTTCATCACAACCTTCAGGTAGTACAATAATTCTTAGGGTATCTCTCCTGGATCTATTGTTAAGGGTAGTTGTTTTTTCTAATGAAGCATTTTGCATTTTCCTCTCTCTCTCTCTCTCTCTCTCTCTCTCTCTCTCTCTCTCTCTCTCTCTCTCTCTCTCTCTCTCTCTCTCTTTTCTCTCTCTCTTTCTCTTTCTCTTTCTCATATGGTTTGATTGATTCATGATGTCTCATTGAGTCATTCACTTCCATTTGTCCAATTGTAACTTTTACTAATTTTTCTTCAGTTTTTTTCCCCTCCTTTTGCATTTGGCCAGTTGTACTTTTAAAGGTGGTGCTCTTGTAGTGTTCTTATTGGGTTTCTAGAGGTTTTGGAGCAGCTTTTGTTTCAATAGAGTAATCACCACAAGAATAGCCAGGTGTTAAAGTCCAAATGCTTTATTGCCTTCTTGCCTGGGGCTTGTCTAGCTTTCTTGAGGCCCTTCAAACAGGCCTTGGTTTCAGTGGGGGGAACAGGGGGAAAGGGCAGCCACCACAAGGCTATTGAAGATGGAATGAATGTCTCTGAGTCCAAAGGCTTGTGCTCCAACTTCCAGCTACCACAAAGGTGGACAATGGAATGAATCTGTCTCTTAATCCCTCCCTGGATGAGTTTGTCCCAGTTTATATGCTCTATTACAATTAGATCATTTATAGTATACTGAGTACAAACCAATCATTATATCACTAGGGAACCATTATTTGTTGTAAGATTAAATCAATCATACTGAACTAGAGAACTATTAATCACCATGCTAAACTAGATAACCATTGTCTTATCAATTCCTTAGTACTTTGTAAGAATTCTTGTTTCAAGTACAGAGTTCTGGCCCATAACATCTCCTTCTTTCTTTTGTTTTAGAACATAGATGGTCACACCCTCTCTGACTTCTCAGGGAGATGAGAACTCCCAAAATGAGGTGATCACACCCCTCCTGACTTCTCAGAAAAGGGGGGGGGTGAAAACACCTAAAGGAGTTGATCACGCCCTCTCTGACATCTCAGGAAGCAAGATGAAAACACCAAAGGGAAATGGGTAATCAAACCAGATTAGTGGGTTTCTTAAGGGTCTTACTTGAAATAGGTATACATAAATCCATCAACATGGGAGTTATTACATAAGGATATAGCAATATAGCACAAGCTAGTAGTGATTTAACAACAACATGAATCAACATGAGGAATTATACATGTCCATAAGTACTAGAAATAGTCCAAAACCAATCTATTGTCCATTACTTCATGTGTCAGGGAATCCTGTTAGGATTACAAGGTGAGAACTCAGGTTGTCTGGACAGTGACAAGGTGAGAACTCAGGTTGACTTGACAGTTCTCTGGCTCAGACCTTTGGTTTAGGCATTTAAAGGGAGTTTACACCTTAGGAATTCTAAGAGGAGCAAGGTCATTGGTGGAAGTATTTCCCCAAGCCCCATAGAGTTCTCACATGCCTATTCTCTGGGAGGATAAAAGAAGAGCAGCATTGGGTCTGAGAGAATCGACTCTGGGCTGAAAGGAAAAGAGCTGGAGGAGATTCAGAGCTCCCAAGAAACCTGTGCACAAAGGAAAAGATTTTACAGATCTCCTCCCAGAGAAGGATTATAATTGAGCAGACAACTGGACCCTCACAATTCAAAGACTTTACAGAATCCAATAATTCCAGCAATAGTTTCTTATTATGTTAGGGATTCCAATGATTCCTGCAGATTTTGAAGTCTTGTATCAGTCTTATCATGTCTCAGAGAATCCAATGATTCCTGCAGATTTTGCAGTTCTGCAACAATCTTATCAACAATTTTTCATCTTAGGGAATCCAATGATTCCTGTGAGTTTTGAAGTTCTGAAACAGTCTTTCAGCCATGCTCTTTCAGTGTCAGATGTTTCTTAGATCTTCTCCTTTGTGTTTGAGGTTTTTTTCTTTTTTTGTGTCTCTCCAATGGGCCAATGGGCAAGGTGAATACAGCTTGTTGGTACCCATCTGATTCCTTCTCCATTTGTAGAGTTACAAGCAAACCCTCTCTCCCAAGCAGTTTAACTATCTAGTCCCTTCCATTCACTACTTTCAGGATCTCTCCTGTTTGCACTGGACACTACTCTTTTGTCAGGCCTGTATTCTCCCCAATTATAATCCCTTTCTCCCATCTGATTGCTTCTTTGATGATTGATCATTATAAAGTATTGAACTTCTAAAGACTCTCTGGGTGTAAACTTGGCTGCCATCATGCCCAATCTGTCTTTTGTTTGAGATCTTGGAGCTGCCTGCCTCTCATTTCCTTGGGTCAATCTACATTCTGAGGCCCAGTGGAAGCCCTTATAGTGTTTTGGACATGGGGTTTTGGGTCTTGTTCTTCACCTTATCCTCTGACTCTATCTCTACGCTTAGATTGAGCTTTCAGATGCCCTATTTTACCACATTGAAAGCATTGGCAAGTCTCTCCAGAAGTCTCTCTGGAAGTCCTTTGCCAAGAGGGATTTGTCCCATGTTTGAATCATAGCCTTCTTATGCTGGGGTTGATGGTGCTGCAGACTCCCCCATTATACCAGGTGGGCCTGGCCAAGTAAACCAAATTTATTGGCTTACTATTTGCCTTTGATAGTTACATTCTTTAGGATTGAATTATAAAGTTTCCAATTGACTTTAGTTGACCTGTCCATGACCCTTTATTACATGTAGTTTTTATTGCACTCTAATCTGAAAAGGGAGTATTTAGCATTTTTCCCTTTCTGCATTTGATTTTGAGATTTTTATGTCCTAAGATAGGGTCAGTTTTTGTGTGGATGTTATGTGCTGCTGACATTCATTTCTATCGTCATTCAGTTTTCTCCAGAGAGCTACTTTTTAGCTTATTTATTTTGTGATTAATTTTTTTTTCTGATTCTGAGAGGGGGATGATGAGTTCCATCATTAGTAATATTTTGTTGTCTATTTCTTCCTGTAACTCAGCTAACTTCTGTAAGTTTATGGATGCTATATCATTCAGTGCTTATATATTTAGCATTGATATTATTTCTTTGTCTATAATACCTTTTAGCAATATAATGTCCTTCCATGTCTCTTTTAATTAAATATATTTTTGGTCTGTGCTGCAGGGAAGGCTGCCATTAGCAGAGTCTGTTGAAGCGGCAGCCTGGAGCAGGGCAATGCATTTGGTGGGGTCCAGGCCAGCCTCAGACAGCTCAGGGTAGAGCCAGGCCTCGCCTCCCTCGGCCTTTGATGAAGCCCTGCTGGATGTCCTGGTGTGCCTGCTCTCCAAGAAGCCTCTGAGGTATGAAATGTCAACAAATGAACTGATTAATGAAGAACTGGGAATGCTTATCCAATCATTGATGGTATTCCCAATATGATACCACAGGCAGCAAGAATGATGCAGCAGAATAAGCAACAAGAAGAAAAAGAATAAGAGTAGTCTGTTCTTATTAGAAACTAAACTCCAGGACACCATATTAGGAGGAAGAAGAGATAAGCAGTCAAGGAAAATGTTTCTGTCTTTACCCACATTGACTGTTCTTGTTCCTTTGATCTCTTTAGCTGGGCTGTTTTATTCTGCCTCTGTAGAAGAAAATTCTCCCCATGGTTAGTTACACCAGCACAAGAAGTCGGTGCTTTTACAGTCTTCTCTTGCCAATTACCATACCGGTTTATGTGTTCTTCCAACTCTGGACTTGGATGGGTATTAAGCTCTTTAGACACAATTGATGTAAGCAGAGGCCACCCTGAGCAACTTTGTGTAGTAAGGCCATGTGATTTACATTTAAGCAGAATTTTTTTTTTAATTTTACTCTACCTAACTCTTATTACACTGGAATGATCTCATTTTCATAGCAAATTTAAGAATTTCACCTCTTAAGAGATTCAGTAGTAAAGAAGGTTAAAATGAGCTTTGTTATTATGCCTTCTTTTCCATAGTTGAAGGAGGGAGGAAAGGAATCCCTATATTCATTGTATTATTATATTCCTTTGTTGAATTTAACAATCCTAATCTTAATTTCTAGAAATGCTTGACTTTTAGTTTTGATATCATACTCAATTAAAATTAAATACATTTAAATATATATATATATATATATATATATATATATATATATATATATTTTTTTTTTTTTTTTTTCTTTTCCTAAGCTTAAAATTGCTACTCCACCCCAAAGTTGAAACACAATAGTTTATGCTCTAGTCTTTTACCTTTATTCAGTAAGTGTTTTCTGCTTCATTTTTTTTTTATCGCCAACAACATATTGTAGGATTCTGGTTTGTGATTCAATCTGCTATTTACTTCAATTTTAGGGGAGAATTTATTCCATTTACATTCATAGTTAAGATTACTAACTATATATCCCTTCATTGCCTCCCTCAGTATGTACCCCCTTTTATCAGCTTTCTCCTTTTTTCTTTTCTCTATTCCCTCCTACTTTTACTCTAGGATAAGATATTTTTTACACAAATGTGTATGTTATTCCCTCTTTGAGTCAAATCCACTGAGACTAACATTCAATCCATGCTCATTCCCTCCCTTTATATTGATACTTCATGTCTACGTTTACTACCCTAATAGAAATGCCATTCTTAAGAATCACAAGTACCATCTTGCCAAATAGACATGTTTAACCTTATTGAATAACACATCTTCCCTCCTCCACACCATCTTTTCTGTTTACCTTTTTATATTTCTGGGGCTAGCAACTTGCCTACTATTCTAGGGATACTCAACCTAGTCATAATTTTATAAATGGGGTTTTGAGTTTGGCCTGGCACTCTGGGGCTGGAATCTTGTAATTGGCCTGCTGTGACACTGTCCTGCTGAGCCAAGACTAAAAGCCTTGGTTACTACTAATCCATGCTATGCCTAAGTGCTTACCACTGGTTTGCCCAGACACTGCTAGTCCTGGGCTGCTTTCCTCATTGACCCAAGGAATATAAACCTTTGCAACACTCCTTTTAAATGATCTTTGGCTGGAACATTGTTTCTGAGGTAAACTGGGGATAGCTCAGGGAACTTTCTGGTTTCACAGTGTTGTTTTTGTTGTTTCTTCTTCTTCTTCTTTTTCTTCTTCTTCTTCTTCTTCTTCTTCTTCTTCTTCTTCTTCTTCTTCTTCTTCTTCTTCTTCTTCTTCCTTCTTCTTCTTCCTTTTCTTCTTTATCTTCTTTTTTCTCCTTTTTCTTTTCTTCCTCCTCCTCCTCCTTCTTCCTCTTCCTCTTCTTCATCTTCTTCTTTTCTCCTGCCTATTCCTTTTCTTCTTCTTTTTCATCATCTTTTTTCTCCTTTTTCTTCTTCTCCTCCTCCTCCTTTTCCTCCTCCTTCTCCTCTTACATTCTGTTTTTCATTTTCTTCCTCCTCTTTTCCTCCTCCTCCTCTTCCTCCTTGCTTTCCCTTGCTTCTGACTTTGTTTCTACTTCTACATACCCCTCATTCCCTTCTTCAATCCAAATGCAGTACCCAGTGACAATAATAATCTATCAACAGAATATATTTGATCATGCCTCTCTTTATTTCCCAAGAACTTTTAATGGCTTATTACTCCTCCAAGAAAAAATAAAGTACAAACTTCACAGTTTGTTATTTGAAGATCTTGATTTTCCTGGTTGGACTCTATCTGCATTTTAAGACATAGAGATATATCATACAAACTACATGCATTATTTCCCCTCATGTGTGAACTTGCGGTTGAACTTCATCTATTTCTTTAACTTAGCACTCTAATTCTTGCTGAGATATCTTTACACAGATTTGTTATGGACCTAAAAAATTAATTTAAAAATCTTTACATTACTCCAGAGTTCAAATCAGTTGACATCCATTATAGTGAGGTTGTTCTTAGTTGTTAGTGATTTTATTTTGCTCAAATTATCCTCCTTTTTTCTGCAAATGCCTCTTTTTATATACTTTCGCAGTGTGTAAAATAGTTCCTGGCTTAATGATTGTTGTTTGATTTGACTTGATGATTCCCATTTTTAGGAGATCCTTAGCATGTCAAAGACTATTATTTTCTTATTTGTTTCCTACTCACCTAAAATAATTTGAGAATGTAAGATTTGAGCTTAAAATATTCTGTTGACTTGAAGTCTGTGATATATAGAACTGTCATCAAAACATATTCAACTAAGGTTGACAAAAACAGGAGAATATGCTGAAGTCCTATGATTGATAATGGGTCTATCATTATAATCAGGAGAAGAAAACAACATAAGAAGATAGACAAAGACTATTACTATGTATCATTGATTATGGATCAAAATTATCATCATCTATTTACTCTAATGCTTTTTAAGCCTAAGATCTCTGAGAACATGCACAATATCCCCAAGAATGCAAAAAAAGGGAAACATTCTGAAAATCAGATCTTTCACAACAATGAGGTGACATTTACCCTCTAAAACCATCAATCCTGCTATCTCAATTTGATGGAACAGAAGAAATTTCATTTCAATAGCTTTTCTTTCTTTCTTCTTTTTCCTCCCTTTCTTCCTCATCTCCTTCCCTCTTTTCACTCTTTCCTTCCCCCTTTTCTTCCTTCTTTCCTCCCTCCCTGCCTCCCTCTCTTCTTCTCTTCCTCTCTCTTCTTCTCTTTATTTCTCCTTCCCTATCTTTTTTTCTTTCCTCCCTCTCTTCCTTCTTTCTTCCCTTGTTTGCTTCCATACTTCTGTCTTTTCTTTCCTTCATTCTTTCTTTTCTTTTCTTTCCTGTCACTAGGAGACAGACAGGAAGTGATACCTGTGTATTCTCATAACTCATTCAATTGCTTTTTTCCTACCTTGTCTAATTAATTAATTATTCAATTATTTTGGATTCCACTAGGGACATTGCAGATGAATCAGAAGAGCCAGTCAATTATGAATATAACTGATCTTTATTTTGTGTATTTAAGGAAAGGTCTTAAGATGTAATTATATCTTCAAGGAGCAAGAAGGGGAAGGTATCAGCTTAGATAGATAGATAGATAGATTATCTATAGATAGATAGATAGATAGATAGATAGATAGATAGATAGATGAATAAAATAAATAAAGATGCTTTTCAAATTCTAAAGTGTGTCAGTATGCAGTATTATTAAAACTAGCTCAGATACCTTGCACTGATCTTCCCTTCTCAGTATCCTGCCAAAACTGATACTTACAGAAGGGAATAGGAAAAGGTAGAAATGGTAAACAACCAGAGTTATAACCAGGCAGGCACAGATGTAATGGACTTCAAGCCATTAGAGGAAGAAGAGTAAATGAAGTTTTTGAGAGTGACTGTTCCTATTATTGCTTGAAAACTATCTCTTTCTGGAAATTCTAGGTCTATCTTTTCTTTCTGCATTAGAACAAAATCAGGGATCAGAACATTACAGAGAAGTTTAAAAGGACCAAGTGTATAAGGTGGGATAAGATCTTCTCAAGGAGGTCTGATTAACTCCTCCAACTCTAAAGTCACAGCTAGGGGAGATGACAATTGGTTATTTTTTTTAGGAATAAAATATTTCATATTTGGGGTTATAGTTGCTACCAAAAACCAAATAAAACAAGAGAGACAGCATCCTGTAAAAATCTTCTCTAGACTCGCTCAAAGTACTCTTTCATAACATTTTAACAATTATTTCTATGTAACTAATTGCTCCTTTTAACATTAATTTGTCTAGTGCAATATTTTTCAAGACACTAATTGGGATACAATAATATTTTGAATGTTATGTTGGCTTGAATCTACAGTAAGACATATGTGTTAAAGGAAGGAAAAAAGGATAAATATTAGTTTATTATAGGTAACAAGGACTTAGACACAAAGGACTAGTGAAGATAACTAAATGTAAAGTAATAATCGAAACAAAATATGGTATGTAGACCTATATAGATTATTAGGACAAACAGCAGATAGGAATTAATATTGTTTTTCATGCATAGCACCCTAAGTGCTTTAGAGTACCAACTGCTTTACTGTCATCAATGAATAGCTTGAGTAAGTTGTGTATTTTATCCCAATAAAAAATATAAGGTAGTAAAACTCATTTATCTTAAATTCATTGCTTAATACAAAGTTACCTTATTAAGATATTATGATATTTTTCTTTCAGAAATAAAACATCATGTTTTCAATTCTATGATCCAGAAAAGGTTTGATTATAATGGCATGTTGTAATAATAATATATTAATAGTTAATTTTTTATTTCAAATCATTTTATTTAATTTTTGCATAAGTTTTAATATTGCACAATACAATTAAAATAACATAAGCAACTTATTAATCTCCTTTTATCCTTTCTGTTTTTCATATATTCATATTCATATGAAACACGCATGATATTTCATTTGTAAATCAAGTGCATCAATAAATTTGTTATATCATATTTATCATATAAAAGATAACAAAACAATTAATTAAAACAGCAAAACATGAAATCAGAAAAACCTTGGTTAAAATCTGCTTCTTACATTATAAAAACCTAGATAAATAATTTAATCTCATTCAACTCTTTATGGATTTTATACTGTTACAAATGGCACATGGAATCATTAGCTCTGTTTTTGTTTCACTGGGAAAAAAATTAAGCCTTCATGCATGGACAATTCTCCCTGGTAATATGTTGTTACAATTATTTTTAAAATGAAGAAAATGACACTAAGAGATGGGGTACGTCTATAAGATTAATTTCCAATCCAGTAACTCCAAACCTTACCCTAACAGGACTGTTTCATGGTTAGTGACAATTTCCTTGTCTCAAAAATACTACTAGTAATAACAATAATAATCAACATAATAATAAAAATAATTTGTTGTCACCATCATTATTGTTGTTGAGGTTATAAAACAGGGGATTTAACCTATGTTGACACCTTTGCACAGTAAAAAAAAAAATGCTATATGTATGTCTTTCATTATAGCCAGAGAATCATATCATCATAGTTTTAAATAAGTAAGGCACCTTAGAATTCTTCTACCCTGGCCTCATTTTATAGATAAGGAAACTAAGTTACACATAGGTAATTTTTGCAAAATCATAATGATATTAAGTGGTAAAAATGGAATTGTTTTTGTGTTTTTTTATTATTCTTATTATTTTAATTTTAACACATTGCTTTATGAATAATGTTGGGAGAGAAAAATAAAAGCACAAAGGAAAAAAAAATCATGGTAGAAATAAAAGGAAAACAGAAAGAAGAAATGAACATAGCATATGGTTATTTATATTCAGACTCCTTAGGTATTTTTCTGGATGCAAATGAAATTTTCTGTCCAAAGGCTATTGAGATTGCTTTGAATCACTGAACTACTGAAAAGAACCAAGTTTTTCATATTTGATCATCATGCACTCTTGATGTTGTGTATAATGTATTCCTGGTTCTGCTTGCGTTGCTCAGCATCAGTTCATGTAAATGTTTTCAGGACTTTTAAAAATCAGCTTGTTCATGATTTTTACAGAACAATAACATTCCATTTCCTTCATATACCAAAACTTATTCAGCCATTCCTGAATTGATAGACATCTACTGATTTTCCAATTCGTTTCTACCACAAAAAGAGTTGCTACAAAAACTTTTGCATATGTGGATTCTTTTCCCTACTTTATGGTTTCCTTGGGATACAGACCTAGTAATGAGACTGCTAGGTCAAAGGATATGCACAGTTTTATAACCCTTTGGGCAAAGTTCCTGATTGCTTTCCAGAATGGTTGGATCATGTCACAACTCCAGAAACAATGCATTAGTGTCCCAGTTTTCCCACATCCTTTCCAAAATTTATCATTATCTTTTCCTGTCGTCTTAGCCAATCTGAGAAGTGTAAGATAGTGTCTCAAAGTTTACTAATTTTCATTTTTTTAATCAATAATGACTTAGGACATTTTTTTCTTATGATTATGAATAGCTTTAATTTCATCATCTGAAAATTGTTCATATCCTTTTATCATTATCAATTGGAGAATGGCTTATATACCTATAAATTTGTCATATTCTGTATATATTTTAGAAAGAAAACCTTTATCAAAAACACTGGCTGTAATATTTTTCCCAGCTTTGTACTTCTCTTTTAATCTTGTTTCTGCTGGTTTTGTTTGTGTAAAACTTTAGTTTAATGCAATCAAAATTATTTTAACTTTCACAATGTTCTCTAATTCTTTGGTTCTAAATTCTTCCCTTCTACAAAGATCTGATGGGTACATTATCATTTATTTTCCAGATTTGTTTATGGTATCGCTTTTTATGCCCAAATCATATATTTTGATATGGGGTGTGAGTTGCAGGTCTATCCCGAGTTACTGACATATTATTTTTCAGTTTTCCCACCAGTTTTTGTCAAATAGTGAATTCTTATTCCAAAAGCCAGAGTTTTGGGGTTTCTCAAATAGTAGAGAGGTCTTGATTATCATATTGTGTATCTATTCTATTCCACTAAGCCACCACTCTATTTCTTAACAAGTACCAAATGATTTTGACCACTACTGCTTTGTAGTTTTAAGTTTGGTATTGCTAAACACCATCCTTTATTTTTTTCAATAATTCCCTTGTTATCCTGAACCTTTTTTTTCTTCTAGATGAATTTGCTATTATTTTTTTTAGTTCTATAAAATTACGTTTTGACAGTTTGATTGGTATGGCACTGAATAAGGAGACCAATTTTGGCAGAATTGCCATATTTATTATATTAAGTCAGCCTAGCAATGAACAATTGACATTTTTCAAATTTTTAAGATCTGACTTTATTTGTGTAAGAAATGTTTTGTAATTGTGTTCCAATAGTTCTTGGGTTTATCTTGGCAGGTAGATGTCCAAATGTTTTATTTTGTCTACCATAATTTTAAATGGGATTTTTCTTTCTACCTTTTGCTGATGGGCTTTGTCAGCAATATATAGAAATGCTGATGATATGTGTATGTTTATTTATATCATGTAATTTTTCTAAAATGTGAATTGTTTCCCATATATTTTTGAATTATATATTTTTTAGGATTCTCTAAGTATAGCATGATATCATTTGCAAGGAGGGATAGTTCTATTTCTCATTGCCTATTCTAATCCTTTTATCTTTTTTTTTCATTTTCTTATTGCTAAAGCCAACATTTCTAGTGTAATGTCAAATAATAGTAGTGATAATGGGCATCCTTATTTCACTTCTGATTTATTGAGAATGGGCTCAGCTTCTCTCCATTACACATAATACTTTCTGTTCTTTTAGGTAGATACTGCTTATTATTTTAAGGAAAGCTCCCTTTATTTCTATGTACTCTAATTGTTTCTTTTTTTTTTTTTTTTGCTTTTTTTTAATAGGAATGGGTGCTATATTTTGTCAAAAGCTTTTTCAGCTTTTAATCTTTTGAGATTTTCATATGATTTGTTAGTTTTGTTATTGATATGGTCGATAATAGCAAAACTTTTCCTGATATTGACACAGCCATGCATCCCTGGTATAAATCCTGATTGGTCATATTATATTATCTGCTGATAAGTGGCTGTAACCTCGTTGCTAATATTTTATTTTAAATTTTTTGCTTCAAGATTCATTAGGGAGATTAATTTGTAAATTTCTTTCTTGGTTTTGACTCTTCCTGGACCATATTTGTATCATGGAAGGAATTTGGCAGTACTCCTACTTTACCTATTTTTCCAAATAGTTTACACAATATTTGAATTAATTATTCTTTAAATGATTGAATGAATCTGGCCCTGGTGATTTTTGCTTAGGAATTTCAGTAATGAATTGTTCAAATTCTGTTTCTAAAATGGGATTATTGAAGCAATTTATTTCCTCTTTTGTAAATCTGGGCATTTTTTTATTTTTATAATGATTCATCATTTCAGTTAGATTGTCAGATTTGCTGCCAAAAAGTTGGGAAAATAGTTCCTAATTATTGCTTTAATTTCTTTTACATTGACGTTACCCTTTTCATTTTTGATGGTGGAGATTTGGTTTTGTTCATTCCTTTTCCTCATCAAATTAATTAAAGGTTTAACTATGTTGTTATTTTTTTCATAAAACCAACTCTAAATTTCATTTAATAGTTCAATAGCTTTCTTAGTTTCAATTTTATTCATTTCTCACTTGAGTTTCAGAATTTCTAATTTGTTCTTTTTCTTGCATTTTATTTGCATGCCTAATTAATTGATTTCCTATTTCTCCATTTTATTCATGTAGCTATTTAGAGATATAAAATTTCCCCTAGGAAATGCTTTGGCTACATCCCATAAGTTTTGGTATGTAGTGTCATTATTGTCATTATTCTTGAATGAAATTTTGGATTGTTTCTGTGATTTGTTTTTTGACCCACTCATTCTCTAGAACTGGATGATTTAATTTCAACTGACTTTTAATCTATCTTTCCCTTTTCCTTTATTGAATATAATTTTGATTGCATTGTGATATGAAAAGAAAGCATTTATTATTTTTGCCTTTCTGCATTTGATTTTGAGGTTTTTATGTCCCAACATATGTCAGTAATTATGTGGCATTACACATGTAATGTCATGTAATGCCACAAAAAGGTGTATTCCTTACTATGTTCTCAAGAGGGATATTATAGCTAGATTTTCTAGTGTCCTATTAACTTCCCTTGTTTGTTTCTTAGATTTGTCTAGTTCTGAGAGGAGAAGGTTGAGGTACATTTTTTGCTGTCTATTTTTCCTGTAACTGGCTTAAAATCTTCTCTAGGAATTTGCCTGTTTACCACTTAATACATATACATTTAGTAACATTACTACTTAATTATTTACAGTACCCTTTATAAAGATGTACTTTCCTTCTTCATCTCTCTTAAAAAGCTTTTTTTAACTTTTATTTTATTTGAGATCAGAATTGCTACTGATTCTTTTTTTACTTCAGTTGAAGCATAATAAATTCTGTTCTAGTTTTTTATCTTTACATTGTATGTGTCTTTCTGCGTCAAATGTGTTTCTTGTAAACAACATATTGTAGGATTCTGTTTTAATCCACTCTGCCATTTGCTTGCCTTTTATGGGAGAGTTCATCTTATTCACATTTACAGTTGTGATTACAACTTCTGTATTTCCTTCCATCCTGTTTTCTCCCTTGTATATTCTTTTGTTCTATCTTTCCACCTTGTTTTTAGTGACTTACATTTTTTTACCCACCCTACCTACTACCTTATCTCTTATCACCCCTCTACCTTCTCTTGGGTATTTTTTATCCCACTTCATACCCTACCATATTTTCTGTCAACCTTTCCCCCTTCTCTTACATTTTCCCTAGTGTTTCTGAGCCTCAACTATGTTGTTCTTCCGTTTTCTTTTCCTCTTTCTCTTCCTACTTCTCTATAGTGTTGGATAAATTTATATATCTAACTGAATGATTAATTTATTCCATTTAATACTCAAAACTGATGAGATCAAACTCCAGACAATGCTCATCCCTCTCCATTTTTCCATCCATTGTGATAGATCTTTTGCACCACTTCATGTGAATTAATTATCCCATTATACTTTCCCTTTTCTCTTTTTTTTTTCAGTACAGATCTTTTTTCACCCCTTAATGTCTTTTTCTTTGATGTCATCATATAAGAGTCCATTCACAACCACATTCTCAATCCATGTGATGACCCTCTCTGTCTACCCCAGTAGATTCTTAAGAGATACAAATGCCATTTTCCCAGCTCTGGATGTGAACAGATTAACCTTTAAATAACACATATATATGTATATGTATGTATTTTCTTCTGTTTTCTTTTCTATGGTTCTCTTGAGTCCTGTGATAATAGATTAAATTTTCTGTTTAGTTCTGTTTTTTTGAAACTAGATTGAAAGTCTCTTACTTCAATGAAGTCATCACCTCCCCTGAAACATGATGCTGAATCTCCCTGGGTAGGTAATTCTTGATTGTAACTCCCTGTCCTTTGCCTTGTGGAATATAATATTTCAGGCCCTCGGATCCTTTAGCATAGAATCAACTGCTTGTTGTTCCTTGATATTTGAATTGTTTTTGTATTCTAGCTTTTAGTATTTTTCCTAGACATTCTAGTTTTGGAGTTTTGCACAAATGCTCCTTGGGGTATTCCTTGTGAAATCTCTTTCTAGAGGTGATTGATAGATTCTTTCAATCAGTATTTCCCACTCTGTTTCTAGAATATTGGGATAATTTTCTTTTATAATCTCTTGTAGAATGCTTTCTAGGCTCTTTTTTTATCATGGAGTTAAGATAGGCCAATACTTTTTAAATTGTCTTTTTTGGATCTATTTTCCAGTTTGGCTGTTTTTTTTCCAATGAGCTAGTTAAAATTTTCTTCCATTTTTTTTGTTTCTTTTTATATTTTTGACAGATTCTTTCTGTCTCATAAAGTTATTAGTTTTTATTTGTCCTCTTCTAATTTTAAATATTTGATTTTCTTCAATTAGCTTTTGTATCTCTTTTCCCAATTGGTTAATTCTCATGTATAAGCAGTTGTTTTCATCAGACATTTTTTTCCTCTCCTTTTCCAAGTGCTTGACTCTATCATGCATATTTTTCATTTCTTTTCTCATTTTGTCTTCTACCCCTCTTATTTGCCTTTTTTTTTTTTTTTTTTTTTTGAGGTGGGGTTAAGTGACTTGCCCAGGGTCACACAGCTAGGAAGTGTTAAGTGTCTGAGACCACATTTGAACTCAGGTCCTACTAAATTCAAGGGTGGTGCTTTATCCACTGTGCCACCTAGCTGTCCTTCTTATTTTCCTTTTGCACATTATCTTTCCCTGTCATTCTAGCCAATCTGACAGGTGTATAGTGGTATTTCAGAGTTATCTTAATTTGCATTTCACTGATTAATAATGACCTGGAGCATCTTTTCTTGGCTACAAATAGTTTCAATTTCTTCATCTGAGAATTGTCTTTTCATATCCTTTGACCATTAATCAATTGGAGATTGGCTTAATTTCTTATAAACTACAGTCAATTCTCTATATATTTTGGAAATGAGGTCTTTATGAGAACCTTTGACTGTAAAAATGTTTTCCTAGTTTATTGTTTCCCTTCTAAGCTTATCTGCATTAGTTTTGTTTGTACAAAAACTTTTCAATTTGATATAATCAAAGTTTTCTATTTTGTGATCAATGATGATATCTAGTTCTTCTTTGGACATAAGTTCATTTCTCTTCCACAGGTCTGAGAGGTAAACTATCCTATGTTCCTCTATGTATTTATAATCTCATTGTTTATGCCTAGGTCATGAACCCATTTTGACCTGATTTTGGTGTACGGTGTTAAGTGTGGATCAATGCCTAGTTTCTTCCATATTAATTTCCAATTTTCCCAGCAATTTTTGTCAAACACTGAGTTTTTATCCCAAAAGCTGGGGTCCTTGGGTTTGTCAAACATTAGATTATTAAAGTTATTAATTATTTTGTCCTGTGGACCTAAGCTATTCCACTGATCAACTAGTCTATTTCTTAGCCAATACCAAATGGTTTGTTAACCACTGCTTTGTAATACAATTTTAGATGTGGTACAGCTAGGACACCTTCACTTGATTTTTTTTTTCATTAATTCCCTTTAAATTCTTGACCTTTTGTTTTTCCATATGAACTTTGTTTTTATTTTTTCTAGTTCATTAAAATATTTTTTTTGGATATCTGATTGGTATAGTGCTACATAAATAGATAGTTTAGGTAGTATTGTCATCTTTATTATATTTGCTTGCCCTGTCCAATAGCATTTAATATTTTTTCCAATTGGTTAGATCAGACTTAATTTGTGTGGAAAATGTTTTGTTGTTTTGCTTATATAGTTTCTGATTTTCCCTTGGCAGATAGATTCCTAAATATTTTATACTATCGGTAGTTGCCTTAAATGGAATTTCTCTCTGTAACTCTAACTGTTGGATTTTGTTAGTGACATATAAGGATGCTGATGATTTATGTGGGTTGATTTTGTATCCTGTAACTTTGCTAAAGGTATGGATTATTTCTAATAGTTTTTTTAGTATAATCCTTGAAGTTCTTTAAGTATACCATCATATCATCAGCAAAGATAATAATTTGGTTTCCTCATTACCTACTCTAATTCCTTTAATCTCTTTCTCCACTCTTATCACTAAAGCTAGCATTTCTAATAGAATATTGAATAGTAATGGTGATAGTGGGCAACCTTGTTTTACTTCTGATCTTATTGGGAATAGTTGCAGTTTATCCCCATTACATATGTTGCTTACTGATGGTTTTAAATAGATACTACTGATTATTTAAAGGAAAAGTCCATTTATTTTTATACTCTCAAGTGTTTTTAATAGGAATGGATGTTGGATTTTATCAAATGCTTTTTCTGCATCTGTTGAGATGATTATATGTTTTTTTGTTAATTTGGTTATTAATATGGCCAATTATACTGATAGTTTTCCTAATATTGAAGCAGCTCTGCAATCCTGGTATAAATCTTACTTGATCATAATGTATTATCCTGGGATGATTTTCTGTAGTCTTTTTGGTAATATCTTATTTAAGATTTTAGCATCAATATTCATAAAGGAGATTGGTCTATAGTATTCTTTCTCAGTGTTCAACCTATCTGGATTCAGTATCAGTACCATATCTGTGTCATAAAGGGAATTTTGTAGGACCCCTTCATTCCTTTTTGCTTTTGTTTTTTTTTTTTTTTTTTCAAATAGTTTATATAGCTTTGGGGCTAATTGTTCTTTGAATGTTTGGTAGAATTCACATGTAAATCCATCTGATCCTGGAGATTTTTTTCTTAGGGAGTTGATTAATAGCATGTTCTATTTCTTTTTCTGAAATGGTACTATTTAAGCAATTTACTTCCTCTGTTAATCTGGGAAGCCTATATTTTTGAAGGCAGTCATCCATTTCACTTCGGTTAATAAATTTATTGGCATGAAGTTGTGCAAAGTAACCCCTTATTATTTCTCTAATTTCCTCTTCATTGGTGGAAAGTTCTCCCTTTTCATTTTTAAGACTTATAATTTGATTTTCCTCTCTCCTTTTTCTAATCAGATTTACCAAAAGTCTATTTTATTGTTTTTGTTTTTGTTTTCATTAAAACACCTCTTAGTTTTATTTATTAATTCAATATTTTTTCTTTCAATATTATTAATTTCTCTCTTTAATTTTAGAATTTCAAGTATAGTATTTGATTGTGGTTTTTTAATTTGGTGTTTTTCTAGCTTTTTTAGTTGCCAGCCCAATTCATTGATCTTCTCTTTCTCTATTTTATTCAAGAAAGCCTGTAAAGATATAACATTTCCCCTTATTACTGCTTTAGCTCCATACCACAAATTTTGGTATGATGTCTCATTGTTGTCATTATCTTGAGTGAAATTATTAATTGTGTCTATAATTTGCTGCTTCACCTAATCGTTCTTTAAGATCAGATTATGTAGTTTCCAATTACTTTTTGGTCAATTTACCCCTAAGTTTTTGTTGAATGTTGTTTTTATTGCAGCGTGATCTGAAAATAAAGCATTTACTATTTCTGCCTTCATTTAATTTTGAGATCTTTATATCCTAATATATGATCAATTTTTGTATAGGTTCCATGAATTGCTGAGAAGAAAGTATACTCCTTTCTGTCACCATTCAGTTTTCTCCAAAGATCTATCATACTTAATTTTCCTAATATTCTATTTACCTCTTTAATTTCTTTCTTATGTTTTGTAGTTTGATTTATCTAATTCTGAGAGTGCAAGGTTGAAATCTCTCACTATTATAGTTTTGTTGTCTGTTCTTTCTTCCTTTTCTTTAGTCTAACACTTTTCAAAGCCATTTGGATTAAATTGTAAGTATGGAGTGTATCTTTGGAAATTAAATCTGGTTTAGAATCATAGTGTTCACCTAGTTCCTCTCCTACTGATTTCCATTCATCTAGATCCACTTCTTTTTCCACAATAAAACAAGGACATATGACTTTCACAATTTTTAAAAGTTCAGTGATCTCCTCCAGAATTATAATCAATTCTTGGCTTTTCATAACCTTGACAATGCTCTCTAAACATTTTACTTGAACTGAAATGGAAGGCTGTTTTCTAAACATCTGCCCCATTTTAGCTGAAATTGTACTTTAGCTCTTTAACAAAATGTCCTTGTTTTACTCACCCTTTCTGGGTCAGAGATACTTTTCCACTGAAAGCTGGATAGGAGGCTTTTCCACTGGAATCAGGATTGTGTCTGTTCCATGTTCAGGTGCCAAAATGTGATGTTGTATTTCTCTAAGTTGTAATCATTCTCTTGGGGCAGGATTCTTGGGGAATTTCTGGATGCAACCTTAGTTTTAGTTCCAGTTTAATAATCCCAAAATGCAGCCTGGAGTTAAAGTCCTTTACTGTCCCTTTCCAAAACTTATCTTCAGATCCTTTATTTTTTTCTTTCATGTCTTTTCTCCTTTACTTGGGGCTCTGCTAGCTTTCTGTAGGCCATTGTCTCTCTTTGATTCCCCGATTAGCTCTTGTCAGAATATCTCTAGCCAGCTTCAGCTTCTAGCTCCCTCTTAATCCAAAGCATCCAGCCAGCACAAAGGTAGATGTGTGAATGAAATCTTGATTCCTTCTCCCTGAATCCTGGCTCCTTATATCCTCCCAAAGAATGGGCTTGTGGGTACTCCCTGGGCTTGTGGGAGCTCCTTAAAAGTATGCTCTCTTAAAGGTGTGAACTCTGAACTAGAGAATTGTTAAGTACCATGCTAAATTAGATAATTATATCCATTCCAGTGACTTAGCACCTTGTAAGAATCCTAACATTTCTTCCTACAACTCCCTTAACTTCTTCTTTAGGAAGTTAGATGCTATACCACTTGGTACATATATATTTAGTATTGATATTGCTTCATTGTCTATGCTATCCTTTAACAAGATATAGTTTCCTTCCTTATCTCTTTTGATTAATCACTTTTTGCTTTTGCTTGATCTGAGATAAGGATGGCTACCCCTGCCTTTTTACTTTACTTGAAGCATAATAGATTCTGCTCCAGCCTTTTTACATTTACTCTGTATGTATCTCCCTGTTTTAAATATGTTTCCTGAGAACAACATATTGTAGAGTTCTGACTTTTGATCCAATCTGCTATCTGCTGATTAATGGGAGAGGTCATCCCATTCACATTTACAGGTAAAATGACTAATTCTGTATTTTCTGCTATCATATTGTCCACAGATTATGCTTTTTTCCCTTACCCCCCTGAACCCTTTCCCCAGTGTTAAACATATGGGTCCCACTTGCATCATGCAGCCCTCCCTCTTTAGTATCCCTCCCTTCTCCCTTTAAATCCCTTTTCCTTTTTTGTACCCTTCCCTTATTAGTCTGTTCATTTTCCTTTTTCCTCTCCCCCTTTTTAATGAGGTGAGAGAGAATTCTCTGTAAAACAAATATGTCAATTATTTTCTCTTTGAGCCAATTCTGATGAGAGTAAGATTCACACAATGTTCCTCCCCATCTCTAACTTCCCTCAGTTATGATAGGTTTTCTTTGCCTCTTCCTGGGATGTAGTTTCCCTCTTTTTATCTCCCCTTTTCCCTTTTTCTGCCACTATCTCCTTTCCATTTCAACTTTTTTTTTCTTATATCAATAAAATCAAATCATACATGTGGTCTTTATGTATATCCACAACAAACATACAGTTCTCAAGAGTTTATTTTACCTTTTTCTGCTTCTCTTGAGTTCTATGGTTGGAAATCAAAATTTTTGTTTAGGTCTGTTTTGTTTTGTTTTTGTTTTTGTTTTTTGTTTGTTTTTTTTTCCCTTAGAAACAAGTGGAATTCATCTGTTTCATTAAATGTCCATCTTCTTCCATGGAAGAAAATGTTAAACTTAGCTGGGTTTTTTATTCTTGGCTGCATTCCAAGTTATTTTGCTTTTCAGAATATCAGATTCCAGGCCCTTTGGATCCTTTAATGTAGAGGCAGCCAGATCATGAGTGATCTTTATTGTGGCACCTTGGTATTTGAATTATATTTTCCTGACTGCTTGTAATATTTTTTTCCCCTTAGCCTGATAGATCTTCAATTTGACCACAATATTCTGTGAAGTTTTTTTTTTTAATTTGTTTGTTTTTTTAGGGTCTTTTTCAGAAGGTGTTCGATGAATTCTTTCAGTGCCTATTTTATCTTCTGATTCTATTACATCTGGGCAGTTCTCTTTGATGATTTCCTGTAAAATAGTATCTAGGCTCTTTTTTTCATCATAATTTTTGGGAAATCCAATAATTATCAGATTATCTCTTATAGATCTATTTTCTAGGTCTGTCAGTTTTCCCAATAGATATTTGCTATTTTCCCCAAGTTTTTCATTTTTTTTTTTTTTTTGGTTTTGCTTGACTTTTTCTTGGTGTCTCAATGATCATTCATTTCTATTTGTTCAGTTCTGATTTTTAATGAGTTATTTTCTTCATTAGTTTTTTTTTTTTTCTTTTTCTTTTTTTACTTCTTTTTGTATATGTCCAATTGAGTTTTTAAATGAGTTTTGTTTTGCTGTATGGAATTTTTTTTTCCATTTCACCAAATTTGTTTTTTAGTGAGTATTTTCTTTTTCTAATTCACAAATCCTACTTTCTTGGGAATTCTTTATCTTTTCCAGTTCACAGATCCTACTTTCCTGTGATTTCTTTACCTTTTCCAATTCCTTAATTCTGTTTCCCTGCATTTCCTGTGAATTCTTTACTTTTTACAATTCACAATTCAGGTGGTTATAACTCTCTTGCATAGCTTCTCTTTGCCCATTTTTCTTCTAACTCTCTTTTGAGATTTTTAATAGTCTCTTCTAGGAGAGCACTATTTGAGGTATTGTCTAGAGGTTGTTTTCTATTAGTCTCCTTGGGGGTTGGAAATTCACTCTCTTCCTGTATAGAAGCTATCAATCATTCTCTTCATCTTTTACTCATTTTTAAAAAGCCTTAAGGGTCTGCCTTCAGGGCAAGGAGGTTATCAGTTTCCTCTGCAGAGCAAGGATGGCTATATGGACAATAGCTGTCCTCTCAATGGGCTGCAAGGAGTGGCCAAACTGCTGAAGTGCTCTGGGAGTGCTCTGGGAAGAGCTCCACACAGAAGTGACTAGGCCTGGGTATCAAGGGTCAGGCTGTGTAAGTGCTCTGGTAGGAGCCCCACTTTGTGGATTAGAGACTGCCTTGGGGCTAGAAGTTAAGCAGCAAAAGTAGCACTGCCCCCTCTCCCCCCACAAATGCCTGCTTTGTGTATTAGCAGTTGCCCTATACCTCACCTCTCCAGAAGTGTATCTGCCTGGGGAGCATAGTCAAGCTGGGGAAATTCCACTACCCCAGGCCAAGCCCCACACTGTGCAGATGAGAGGCAGCCCTGATCTATGCCCCTGCTGTGCAGGTTTGTGACTGCCCCCCCAACAAGAACCCCTAGCTTCAGAATGTCAATGCAGAGCTCTGTTATGATCTGTGCTGAGTCACTTCTGGTCCTGGTTGGGCACAGTCAGATCCTGTTAGGCTCTGGAGTCCTTCAGAGTACCCTCTATCTTAAGCTCCAATTTCCTTGCTGGTCCAGTGTTCTGTGACTAAAGCAAAGCAGTCAGGCTATGGCAGAGAGCTCTACGTAAATGTTCCAACCACAGAGCCACCCCTGATCCCTATTCTATCTCTGCCTGCTCTGGTCTGTTCCTGCCACACAGGACAAACCTTTTCTGGCGATATTCCTGATTATCTTCGGCTGGTGAGTTGTACTTCCAATCTTCATGGACCTTACCAGTCTAGCATTATTTTTGAAACTGAATTTAAAAATTGATAATGAGGGTATGAGAGGAGCTTAGAATGTTGCATGTGCCTTCTCTGCCATCTTGGCTCCACTCAATGAATATGCTTTGAAAATAAAATGGTTTAAAAAATAAAGTTAATAAATAAAATTAAATAAACTTAAATAAAGTTTAAAAAAAAGACTTTTAAGAATACTTTCAAGAATACTCTTTGGGCTTGAGACCAATTTATAACATACTTTGAGATTTCTTCTGTGGACATTCTATCCTTTTAATTTTTTTTTTTTTTTTTTTTTTTTTTTTTTTTTTGGTGTCTGCCCTGTAACTAAAATAGTTTTCTATAGTCAAGTTTCTTTTCTGTGTCTTGCTCATTTTCTCTCCTTTTTCTGGTATTTCCTTTTTTTTATTTTGAAAGTTGTTTTCTGCTCCTTTGGTAAAGGGGACACTGACACAAGCTCTCTGTACAACTCTGAGCCTTGGCTTTGAGCACAGGGACCCTTTGTATTTGCAAGGAATGATTTTGCCTGCTCTTTTCAGGAAACAGCCTGGTTTCCTAGGGTTTGACATCTTAGCTGGGACTAGAAGCTGCCCCATTGATTTGGTTCTTTACTGAATCAGGACTGGAGGTCTTAGTTGTTGATTTGTTATGATTAAGACTCTCTCACTAGCTTTCCCACAATATATCTGAGCTGGGCTGAACATCTTTTCATCTTTTGCAACCCAGTGAGACTGATCTTTCTTGACATTTGCTTTTTTTTTTTTTTTTTTTTTTTTTTTTTTAATCTGGAGAGTGATTTTATTGTGTCAGACTATATTCAGAGGCTTGATTTCATGTGGTTTTCATAGGAAATTGGAAGATCTTGAGCAGCTTCCTGACTTTACTCTATCTTGGCTCCAAAGCCAAAAGTCATATTTTTGTGCTTTTTGAACCTAAATGCCATATTTTTTTCCATTATATCAAGATGAGTGTCAAACATCAAGTAGAAGAAAGAAGCTCAAGTTTATAAGTGTACCTTACAAAGCTGTTAATATATTAATTAATTTTAAATTTGTTCTTTTGTAAACTCTGGGAGATGACTATGAACCACTACATAGAATTCCCAATCCCTCTATTTTTGTCCACCTGCATTTCTGATTTCCTTCACAGGCTTATTGTACACTATTTCAAAGTCTTCTTCTTTTTGTACAGCAAAACAACTGTTTGTTTATGGATACATATATTGTATTTAATTTATATATATATAGATATATATATCTATATATATCTATATATATATATAGATATCTATCTATCTATCTATCTCTATATATATAGATATATATCTATATATCTATATCTCTCTCTATATATATTTTAATAGATTTAATATATATTAGTCAATCTGCCATCTGGGAGGAGAAAATTAGAACAAATGGTTTGGCAATTGTCAATGTTGTAAAATTACCCATGCATATCTCTGATAAATAAAAAATAAAATAAAATTAGATATAGACTCAAAACAAAATAGAATGAAAAAAATGGGTAAAGAATAAAAAGCAAGGTGTCATGCTAAGATAAGAGTTAAGACTAAAGTCTTAAAATGTTTGCTCAAAAGTTTGTTTTTAAAAAGGATATTTGTTTCCTAGCTTGATTTTTCTCTATTTTTTCTTTTTTGTATCTGATTTTTCTTGTGCAGCATGATAAATGTGGAAATATGTTTACAAGAATTTCACATGTTTAACCTATATTTAATTACTTGCTATCTAAGAGAAGGGGGAGGTGAGGAAAGAGAGAGAAAAATATAGAATACAAAGTTATTCAAGGGTGAATGTTGAACAGCATCTTTGCATATGTTTTGAAAAATAAAAAGTTATTATTAAAAAAGGAAAAAAGAAAAAGATAACTATGAGGTAATAAATATACATTATGAAGAAAAAAAATTGTTCTTTTGTGACCTCTGCCCCTTTGTTCTAGTTTTGTCCTCCAATGCTATGCATAAACAAAGGAATGAATGAATCAACAAATAAATAAAAATGAAACAAATAAATTGAAACTCTCTTCTTTCTCATATCTTTGATGAAGTGCTCAGAACTATTGCATCATGTTTGTTTATTATCTTCACCTATTGAAATATCCCTAGTTCTTTCAATAAAGGCATAGTTTCTAATATATTCAACATCTGAACACTCTCCTAAATGTACAATTCCAATGTCTTCCTAAAAGGTTGTATTCATTGATTATAATATTGAAGACCTTATCCTTCCAGGCCAGAGTACATATTGCAGGGTTGTGACTACTCTTCATTCAAACTCAATTTCTATTAATGCAGCACAAGTTGTAATGAGGGGTCTAAAACAGTTACATAAGAATTTTATATATATATAGAGCTTTTAGACAACTAAAACTTTTCTCTTTTCCCACTTGTTGCTTTTATGCCATAACCTGTCCCCCTATCAACAATATACCTGTACTTGTATAGAGTATTTGACATTTTAATCAATCTTTAATGCAACACATTTACTCCTTTGGAATTACTATTTGTTAGGGTCAGATCATCCTTTCACTCTTGGTTAAAATTAAACTCTTCCATATCTATCTATATTTCTATCCTTTTAGAAAGTTGGGTAACTACAGGGAAATAGTACAACCTGAACATTAAAGCCACTCTAAGGTCAAAGAGCTGGATAGCTAAAAATAGATGCTTTCTAATAACTGACACTCCTATATGTTTTAGATTTTTTTTTCAAAAGCCCTTGCCTCAATTAGTCATCACTTGATAAATTGTACCCTAATCTTAGCTATCCTGACACTGGGCTATGTAACAACAAATCTTCTATAGGACATTTCCAAGTTAATGTAAGAAGACCACATCACTCTAATTTGTCCACAAGAATATCATTTATAACTTCAGCAGATGTTCTGAAATTTAATCAGGTTTTTCATTTCTATTACATTTCCCTAATTTACCATTTTAATCTCCTTGTTCCAACAAAAAATAGAAAACAAAGTAGTTATTTATGCCTTATTCTTAAAGAAACTATGCTGGTGTGTAGTGATCAACACTTATCTTTCCTAATGATTATAAACCAATTCTTTATTGAAATTTTGAAACTATTTCAAATTCCAGTTTAGATTTTATAGAGTCTATGTTCTTCTTAAGATATAGAATAAGTGCACTTTCTCCGTCTTTTGTCCTTTATCACAATTATCAAGTTTCCTCAAAGACCATTCACAATGATAAGCCTATTTCAAAGTTTTTTCAGGATTCTGGATTGGAATTCTTTCCTGTCCTACCACTCCTATCAAGGAACTAGCTAAGAGTTAGCAAGTTCCTTGATAGTTCCAGTGGTCCTCAATCTTTTAAAGTAGGGAGCCAGTTCACTGTCCCTCAGAGTGTTGGAGGGCTGGACTATAGTAAAAACAAAACATCATACTCTGTCTCTGCCCCTCAGCCCATTTGCCATAACCTGGAGGGCCACATAAATGTCCTCAGTGAGCCATATCTGGCCCATGGGCTGTAGTTTGAGAACCCTTGCCCACTACTTAAAGTAACTAGCTACCCTCAGAAGTCCATTTTTTATTTTTGAGATTCACTTTATCCATTCATGTTTTTTATATCTTTCCTGTTCTTAAATATCGTCATCTGTGACAAAAAAGACAGCAGAATATAGAATTTCATAAAGTTGGAAGGAACAAAGTATGCTCACACAGTAATATCAGTTCTGCATTTGTACCCAACTTTTAAAAAATGCTGACTTTCCAATCAACTTCTGGCTATATTTGCATTGAATGACATTAAGATAAGTCTTCCATTAAATAATAAAATAGCTATCATGGAAATGTAGTCATGTGAATTTCTCTTGTCTCTGTGATACCCTACTTGGAATGTACTATCATATTTAGATGAAAAATAAGAAGCAAAACTGACAGTACTTTGGAGTCAGAGTAATAACATTTATGGTCATAGCTACCTTCTAAGACTGAATCCATTGAAGCATGGCTGATTAAATCAGCCATCTTTGTGATCGAACATGCATTGATCAGGGGAATTCATCATACTGCAATCTGCATTGATTTCTTCAATAGAAGAAATGACCAGATTGACTACTACAAACTTATCACTTCAATTGTATGGACATGGTCTATATTAGATAGCATAGGAGGTCATGAACTGTATATATTACTATATGTGATGATCACAGTGATAGAAAACTGTCATGTTGATGTTTCTACTCAATTCTGTCCTGTGAACTAAGGGAATAATTGAAAATAAAAATTTTATGCTACTAGTAACCAGAAATGTACACAGCAGTGTAGTTTTATGGAATTAGAACTTCATTTGTAGAGCAAAGATCTGGCTTTGAATATTCTGGTAATTGCTCTCTTCCATCACTAATATAGGGCATAATTTGCAATTGTTTTAAAAGTTCCAAGCTCTTCATATATCTTATATTCTTTCCCCCCCCCCCCTGAGGCTGGGGTTAAGTGACTTGCCCAGGGTCACAGAGCTAGGAAGTGTTAAGTGTCTGAGACCAGATTTGAACTTTGGTCCTCCTGATTTCAAGGCTGGTGCTCTATCCACTGCGCCACCTAGCTGTCTCCATATATCTTATATTCTAAAGGCACAGTGCTATACAAGTCTAATTCTCCTATGACCCCTGTATTTATTCTCCCAGAGAAGAGTAACTTGTTTAAGGTTACAAAGTAAAAGAGTCTGTACTATAATCTTTCATTTTATCCTCATAATAACTCTGGAAGAAAGATAGTATTTATACTTTAAAAATAATGAAAAGAGGCAGGCAGAATTCAATTGACTTTCTCCAGACATAGTTAATATGTCTGCTGGATCTGAACACAAGTTTGTCTTGTTCAAAATCCAGTGCTCTTTCTACTGTGCCATCTTGTTTTTTCTTTAAGAATGTTTTCACAGTTATTGAGAAAAAGCAAAAAATCATGTTCAAAGTAAATGTCCCATTACTCAAGAACTTTATGTATAGAAAACAAAACAAAACAAAACAAAACAAACAAACAAACAAAAAACAAAGCAAACAGGAAGTTTATATTTGCACTTTTCATAAACAAGGGTAACAAAAAGAAGACAAAAGATTGAATAACATGATTATATTTCTTTAAGAGGGCAAGTATTTCTAATAAGTAATGTCTATGTTTCTTTCAATGCCAAGTAATAACAATACAAATACACGCTTAAAGTTGTTTTCTGTCTTAGAAAACAAAGTTTAAAAAGAGGAGCAACAAAATAGTTGATAATTTGTTGACTTGACAGAAAACATAAGATCATCTGTGGGAAAAACCCAGCATTTAAAGAAACCAATACTTTGAACTTGCTAGACTTTTCCAAGAGTTCTTTTTTTTTTCTTTCTTGTAAAACTTGATGAATGATTGAGGTATTACATTTTCACTTTTAACATTGGAAGCTAGAGAAGCAAGATCTCACTTTTCTCCAGCTCCTACTAACTCTACCCCTCATAAATAAGCATGGGATATTGAATAATCAATCTGTATCAATGAAAAGTTCTGTACACGTTGATTTTGAGGCTTGAGTTGAACCCATGTTCTTCTGACTTTTGTTAAACATTTATCGACACAGCTAATATTGCTCTATATGCATGGCTTGATCTGAGCAAGAAGGCTCAGAGAATGAAGCAATCACCAGAACTGAAGCTTAATATCTATAGGATTAGCATAATATTAACTAATATCTAAAAAGCACTATAACTTTTGTGAAGTGCTGCATATCCTTTATCTCATTTGTGTCTCATAATACTCCTGAATTACAGAGAGCCTCCTGGATGTCTTCTGCAACCGAGACATATCATAGGAATTAGCAACCAAATGACAATGAAGAAACTAAAATCTGATGACTTTGATCACCATTTGCCAAGTCTTTTTCTTTTTTCTCCTTACTGCTATAAAATTATGGCTTATTTATATAACATTTGCTTTTTCAGAAGACATAAAAATGTAGAAAACATGTCTCCTTCCTTTACAGAGATTAAATTAATGGTGAGGATAAAAAGACAGTTGGGCCCTGCACCTAACAGTTATTTAGCTGACTAAATCAGAAGTAATCATAATAAGATGACACTAGAATATTTTTTATCAAATCAAATAATTTTATTGCTGCAAATCTGTATGAATTTGGGTGGTTATTTATCCATTCTGCGTCTAAGTTTCCACATCTGCAAAGTGATAGTAGTGGTAAACTAGTCAATACAATTCCATATGGACAATATATTATTCTGTGACACATTATTTAAGAAGTAATATGATGGAAAAATTTGAGAATTATATAGGACCATAATGAAAAAGTATGATATACAAAGTGAAAGAACTATAGAAATTATAAATGATGATATTAATAAGAGGTAGAATATATCTGAGGCTTCCTGGAGAAGGTGAAAGATTTGACCTGGCCCCTAAAAAGAATTGACAATATTTGAATAGGTAGGAACAAACTGGATTTTTTTTTCAACCTCATCACTGACACCAAGAAAAAAAGAGGTGTTTTCTCTGACAGAGAAAATGGGAAACAATTTCAGTCTGCATTAGGGTATAGCCTTTGCTATTCCACCCTACACTTAGCTGTGGCCTGGGGAATGTGACTGTCCAAGAGCTCAGTGAGCCTGGGGTTCTGTCTTCAATTCCATTTGACACTTTCTGACTTTCCAGTGCAAACTAAGTAGCTGTGAAGGCTGACATACCAAATGACTCCACAGTATAGAATCAGGGAAAATTACTCCTAATACACTTTCACATTTGGAGTGCATAAGTATTTGATCAAGTGTTTTCAGTAAGCAGAAACAAACCACAGGCTATATGGGCAATCTCAGCTTAAGGCTTGCTTGGTGACAACAATCACTCAGGCACTGGCATTCAGACAGGAAAGTGCTTGTCAAGATCAAAATGCTAATCATTGCTTGCTGGGAAATTCAGTTGTTCCCAGCTGTAGTAAATGCCCCACGTTGATCTAAGCAGCTGTACAATATCATTAGTGCCTACTCCTAACTGGAGTTAGAGCCTCATAGAAGAACAATCTGAAAATGGCCCTAGGTTAAATCCAGGAGAATGTTATTGACTGTGTAACAACTGAGGGTGCTGTAAATGTCCATAGATTATCGGTACCAAAAAGCTTCTAATTCTTAAATTACTATATTCCTTGATTCAAAAGTCTACCCCAGATGCCTTGCCTGGGAGATCCTTTGATTGTCCCCATCCCCCAACTATTCAGCTATACACAATGGATATCTACATATTGAATGCATCTAAGATGAAAGTCATAAGTCTAATTCAGTTTATCAGACTTTACCATCTAATAGGATTCTAACATTTATCAGAAACTCAGCCTAAAGGAGTGTGGGGGAGCAATAAAGAGAATACAAATGATTTTGAAGGCATCAACAAGAAAAATAAACAGTTCTAAAATGCTGAATTATCACAGATTGCCCCTTAATGGTATAACATATGTCCAGACCTCAAATAGTTCTGAAGCACATACATACATAGTCACCTCCACTGCCCCCATATCATATGACAATACAAATTTATTACTAATCACAAAAGGAAAAACTATGAATATCTCACATTGCTATAACACATTAAAGGTTACAAATCACACATATCCCTTTTTTTTTCCAAAATAGAATTAGGAAGTAGGCACTTACTAGTTTATTTAATTTACAACTAAGGGTATCAAGGTATATTTAACGGATCCAACTAATGAGTATTTGAGTCAGAACTATAATGATTTTGTTAACTCCTCTGACTTTGTCTACTGAAATAATCACTATGGTATATGCTATCTTTATCTCATAGCTAATAGATACTCAGAATAAATATCTGATAGCTATATTGTTTTATTGTGACAATGTTTCACCTTGCTCCTCAACTTTGACCCCAAGACCACATGGAACCAAACGTGCAGTGTGCTTAGGTTTAATTTTCACACATCAGCAATGGAAATATTTGTTGATGTCATTTTCTGGACATTCAAATGCCTGGAGCACTCCTCAGGGCTCTTGGAGGCAATTTTTCCCTTGCTACCTCACTGCCCAGTTGGAATGCCTTTGCTACTGGAAATACAATTATGCCTTTGGGTAGTTAAGAAGGAACAGACAATTACCTCAGTAGAATATAATTTAATATTCCTCTATTTTGTGCTACCTACAATTATATCTTTTCTCCTTTTTAGTGTTATTAGTGAGACAAAATATTTTTTTTTCAAACATCTTAGGCAGTTTTAGAAATCAAAGGAAGATGAATGATACTTTCAAAAATGTATTTCTCTGCAGGGGCAATGCTGCAGGTAAAATGTGAAAACATCAGGAGAGCTGGCAAAATGAAAATTGCTCCTTTAGAGAGGACTTATGGGAATGGCAATGTGATAAAATACCCTTTCCCTAACTATGTCTTTGAATGGGAATTTCATGAGAACATGGACTATTGTAAGGCAGTGAGTGGTCTTGGCTGATCCGTTCCCTAACAGAAGGGAGAAGAAGTAAGAGAAAAAACCTATACTAATATAGGCCTCCTTCTATAGGGAAGAAGGTAGATGTAGAGGGCCACAGATAGAGGGAACCTGCTAACAGTGTCTTGGCCTTCCTACAAAGGCAGGAGGCAGTGACAATCTGTGTTATAATTAAAGCAGAGTAATACTAAAGTGGCAAAGAGTCATCTACATACAATAGCAAATTGTTTATATGGTCGGGTTAGGTATTGCAATATGCTTTAGTTATATAAGAATATTAAGGTATATAAGGCTGAGAGAATTGGAATTCATGGACTCCATATTTGAACAACCACTCATCACTCCTTTTCTAAGACCAAGGACACAAGCTGGTACTGAGATCTTCCAGAGAACTAGTCTGGACACAACAGGTAGAATTTAATAAAACTGCAATTCTTGAAGTACAGACACAAAAGTTAGGAACAAAAACCTAAAGGACATCAGCTTCGAATAAGAAAGAAAGCAAATATTGAGTTGAAAGCAATCTGTGAGAGTACATGCGCCTATAGATTTGAAGGTCAAGTGGCACTTTGAGGAAAAAGCCCTGGCTTTGTAGAGAGTGGACCAAGATTCAAATATTATCTTTCATATTTATTGCTTACATCAATTTGGAAAAATCAAAATCTATTTAAACACCACTTCATTCAGGATTGGATTAAAGACCTCTAAAGCTTTTTCCAACTCTAAAGGTATGAAGCTCTGTCCTGATCATGTGGCGATACTAGAACCAGAGCAAATGATAATATCACACACATATTTACAAAGGTTATTTGAACTTAGGAAATTCTATATATAGTTTAAGTTATTTGGTCATGACCTCAGAATAAGTTTTAGAGTAAAAAGTTCAATTCAACTGACAATCTCATTGCTCTTTATATTCCATACTAGAATGGACCAACAATCTGGGAAGTTATGATTCCATTAGATCTCTGAATTTAGAATTAGAGGTCTTATATTTGAGACTTAAGACTGCTATGAACTTTGCATGGATTTTGATTACTCCAAAGCACCAATGGGTAATGATGTAGTTAGATTAGATGATGTTTAAGGATCTTATAGTCCATGCCAATTTGTGATTGTAGCATAAGATTTTTATTCTTTGTAAGTCAACAATCTCAGATCAGTCATTGACTAGTTAAAAAATATAAACCATTACTGCTACCATTATCACCACCTCACCCCACCTCATTCAAATATGTAATCTTGTTAGAATTCAAGGCAACATAGAGAAAAACTCATGTGTAAATTTTAAAGATGACCTGGGATCATTCTGTTAAAAACAAATATACAAGTTTCTTCCACTGAAACCAGGAAGAGGAAACAGGTTTCCCTCAAAAATAACATGAAAACAAGCCTCTGAACAGAATCTGATAAAATGAAACTCCCCTCCAGCTCAAGATAGATTGGACAAATTTAAAGAAAGATCAATCTCAATGAAGTGAAAAGGAGGGTTCTCTTCAGTTCAAAAAGAATCAGAGACAGGTTCTTAAACATAGAAGATGAGCAACTATGACTCTAGGTCCTGGCTTGGTTGTGAAACAAACCATTGGAGAAGCGTTCAGTCCTACTTCAGAAGAAAAACTCTTGGAAACCAGATTATTTCCTGGAAAGAGGTTGGCAAAACTACCCTTGTAAGCACAAGAGAATCCTGTTGTTCAAAAAGCTTGGAACAGCACCCCCTTTTGCCCCAGGAACAGAGTTTAACCATAAAAGTTTAAAAAGTGGAAATGCAAAAAGAAAAGGAAAATAAGTGAGCAAGAAATCAAAAATAATATAGAACCCTAGAAACCTAGTATGTTGACAGTGAAGACCAAAACATCAGCCAAGGATAAAATGTCCACAGAGGAAATTCCAAAAAGTGTTATGAATTGCTCTTGAGTCCAAAGAGGCTTTGTGGATGTGGATTCGAAAGATTTTAGGTAAATAAGAGAGGTAGAAGAAAAAAAAATGAGAAAATAAATGAAAGGTATGTGGGAGAGGGAACAGCTCGCAAAAGGAAGGCAATGTCTCAAAACTACAATTGGCCAAATGAAAAAAAAAATATATATATATATATATATATATACTGAAGAAAACAGCATCTTGGAAAGATTGTTTTATTTATTTATAGCTTTTTATTTACAATATATATGCATGGGTAATTTTTTCAGCATTGACAATTGCAAAACCTTTTGTTCCACTTTTTCCCCTCCTTCCCTCTCCCACCTCCCCCAGATGGCAGGGTGACCAATACATGTTAAATATGTTAAAGTACATGTTAAATACAAGATATATATTCATGTCCATACAGTTATTTTGCTGTACAAAAAGAATCAGACTTTGAAATACCATACAACTAACCTGTGAAAGAAATCAAAACTGCAGGTGGATAAAAATAGAGGGATTGGGAATTCTATGTAGTGGTTCATACTCATTTCCCAGAGTTCTTTCACTGGATGTTGCTGGTTCAATTCATTATTGCTCTATTGGAACTGATTTGGTTCATCTCATTGTTGAAGAGGGCCATATCCATCAGAATTGATCACCATATAGTATTGTTGTTGAATTATATAATGATCTCCTGTCCTGCTCATTTCACTCAGCATCAGTTCATGTAAATATCTCCAGGCCTTTCTGAAATCACCCTGCTGGTTATTTCTTATAGAACAATAATATTCCATAATATTCATATATTACAATTTATTCAACAATTCTCCAATTGGTGGGCATCCACTAAGTTTCCAGTTTTTGGACACTACAAAGAGGACTGCCACAAACATTCTTACACATACAGGTCCCTTTCCAGTCTTTAAAATATCTTTGGTATATAAGTCCAGTAGTAACACTGCTGAATCAAAGGGTTTGCACAGTTTGATAACTTTTTTAACATAGCTCCAAATCACTCTCCAGAATGGTTGGATATATTCACAATTCCACCAACAATGTATCAGTGTTCCAGTTGAAAAGTAAATTTAATCAAATGAAAAAAGAGATGCAAAAACTAGCTGAAGAAAATCACTCATTAAAAACTAGACTGAGACAAATGGAAGTTAATTACTCTACGAGACATCAAGAATCAGTCAAACAAAAAAAGTGAGAAAAAAATGGAATAAAATGTGAAATAGCTCATTGCAAAAACAACTTGACTTGGAAAATAGATCCAGGACAGACAATTCAAAAACAAAACAAAACAAAACAAAACAAAACAAAACAAAACAAAACAAAACAAAACAATGATCTACCTGAATACTTTGACTAAAAAAAAAAAAAAAAAAAAAAAGAAAAAGAAAAAAAAAAAAAAATCCTGGATTACATTCTTCAAAAGATCATCAAGGAAAACTGTCCTAATATATTAGAAACAAAGGTGGAAATAGTCATTGAAAACATCCATCATTCAGTTCTGGGAAAGATATCCCACAAGAAAAAAACCTCAGGGAACATTGTTGGAAAAACCCAAAACCATCATCTGAAGGAAAAACATTACCAGTCACCAGACAAAAGCAAATCAACTATCAAGGAGCAACAGTCAGGATTGCCCAGGATCTGGCAGAATCTACCATAAAAGATCATAAGACCTGGAATGCCATATTCTGGGAGGCAAAGATCTTGGCATGACAACCAAAAATTAATTACCTAGCTAGTCTGAGCATTATCTTTCAGAGGAGGGGATAGATTTTCAATGAAGTAAGATACTTTCAATTGGTTCTGTTGAAAAAATCAGAATTAAACAGAAAATTTATTCTTCAAACACATGATCCAAAAGAAGCATAGAAAAGTAAACAGGGGAAAATAAATATGTAATTTGAAGATTAAATTTTTCATTCTTAGATGGGAAAATAATGATTGTAATTGTTGAGAACAGTGTTTTGTTTTTTTTTTTTTTTTTTTTTTTGAGGCAGTCACAGAGATGGGGCATCAAATGGATGAAGAGTGTGGTGTTGTTTGGACTCTAATTTGATAATACCAAATTAAAAAAAATATTGAGAGCTGGAAAAAAGACTGTACTGGGAGAAGATGAAAAAGGTTATATAATGGGGCAGATTAGATCACAGGAAGAAGTACAAAAGACATTATATCAGAGGGAAAGAAAGGAGAAGAATGAGCATTTTCAGAGGCTTGGTCCCATCATTTTTGGCTTAAAAAGGGAATAGCTGAATAATTAATTTGGGTATAGAAATATATATTTACCTTATGAAGAAGTAGCAAGAGAAAGAGGGGAAAAAAGAAAGGGGCTGTGTAGAATGGAGGGTGGAAATACTAGGAGAAATGTGTAAGAGAAGGGAGAGGGATGATAGAAAATAGTGCAGGTAGAGGGTGGGTGAGTTAAAAACAAAACACTGCTAAGGAGGGATAAGGTGGAAAGAGAAAACAAAAGTATAAACAGGGAAAATATGAGATGGAAGGAAATACAGAGTTAATAATCATAACCATGAGTATGCATAGGATTAACTCTCCCTTAAAGGGAAGCAAATAACAGAATGGATTAAAAAACAGAATCCTAGAATATGGAGTTTACAAGAAACATATTTGAAATAGAAAGATACATACAGAGTAAAGGTAAAAAGCTAAAGCAGAATTTAATAAGCTTCAACACAAAAAAAAAAAAAAAAAAAACAGGGGTAGCAATTGTAGTTTCAGATAAAGCAAAAGTAAAAGTAGATCTAATTATAAGAGACAAAGAAGAAAAGTATATCTTGGTTAATAGTACCTTAAACAATGAAGTGGAAATGATAATAAATGTGCATGCACCAAGTAGAAGAGCAACCAAATTCCTAGAGAGGATTTTAAGTCTATTACTAGAAGAAATGGATAGCAAATTATACTAGTAGAACCTCAATATTTACCTCTCAGAATCAAACAAATGTAACCAAAAATAAATCTGAAAGAAACAAGGAAGGTTAATTAAATCCTAGAAAACATCTGGAGAAAATGCAAAAGAGACAGGCAGGAATACAGATTTTCTTGTTTTCATTTTAATGCTTTTTATTTTCAAAACATACGCACAAATAATATTTCAGCATTGACTCTTGCATAGCCTTGTTTCAGATTTTTCCCTCCTTCCTTCCACCCTCTCTCTTAGATGACAAGCAATCCAATATATGTTAACATGTTAAATATATGTTAAATCCAACATGTGTAAATTTATTTATACAATTCTTTTGTTGCTATGAAAAATGAGATCAAAAAGAAAAGTTAATGAGTAAGAAAACAAAATGCAAGCAAACAACAACAAAAGTAGTGAAAATGCTATATTTTGATCCACATTTAGTTCCCATAGTCCTCTCTCTGGGTATAGATGCCTCTTTTCATCACAAGATCAATGACATCAACCATTTCATTGTTGGAAAAAGTTACGCTCATTAGAATTGATCATTGCATAATATTGACATTGCCATGTACAATGAATTCCAGGTTCCTCTCATTTCACTTAGCATCAGTTCATGTAAGTCTTTCCAAATGAAAATTCTCTAAATCACTATTGATTAAGCAAATGCAAATTAAAGCAGTTCTGAAGTACCACTTCATATTTCTCTGATTGGCTAAAATGACATGAAAACTAATGATGAACATTGGAGGGAATGCGGGAAGACTGGGGAACACTAATGCATTGTTGGTACAGTAAGAGAACTGATCCAACCATTCTGGAGAACAATTTGGAACTATGTCCAAAGGGCTAAAAAAATAAAGTTTTTGATGCAGCAGTGCCAATACTGGATCTATATCCCAAGGAAATCAAAAAGGAGGGGAAAGGATCCACATATGCCACAATGTTTGTAACAGATTTTTGTGGGAGCAAACAACTGGAAAATGAGTGAATGCTCATTACTTGAGAAATTGTTGAACAAGTTGTGGTATATGAAGTTAATGGAATTTATTGCTATATAAAAAATAATGAACAAGCTGATTTAAGAATGACCTGGAAAGATTTACATGAACTGATGCTGAGTGAAACAAGCAAAACCAGAAAGATATTACATACAGTAACAGTAATTTATGCAATGATCAACTACAAAAAACTTGATTCTTCTCAGTGATTCATTTACCAAAAGAAATTCCAATAAACTTTGCATAGAAAATAAAACAAATAAACAAAAAAGATAAATAAAAACATTATAGAAAGGGGGAAGGTAGTTCTATAATCCAGAAAAAAAGGAAATAATGACTAATATCCTATATCACAGCTGACTGCACAAAAAACTGTTATCATACCTCTTTTCTAATTAAAAAACAAAAAAAAGCAAAAAAATAAATGAACAAAATCTCGCTGTGATTTCTTTATTGATAGCATATAATCCTGGCATTAAAGACACTCTATAATTTGACTCCATGCTACTTTCTAGAATTATCAAGTAATATAGTTCTTTTTAAATTCTCTATTAAAACAACTGGATTACTTTTCATTCCCCATTTTCATCCTATGTATTCCCAATTCCCTGTCTTTGCTTATACTGTGCTTTATGATTTAAATGAACCCTGTTTTCCTTCACCAGTTCCATGCTATGAAATACTTTTTAGGGAAACCTATGATACATCACACATGCTCTGATATCTAGAGGTAAGTGATTTATCTACACTCAAATGGTGTAGTCCATTTCTTACAAAGTTTTTTTTTTTTTTTTTTTTTTTTTTAACTCATGCTACACTTACTTTGCTAAACAATTAACAACCTCTTCGAATCAGACTCATGTTCCTTCACAGTAAAATTAGTACAGTCACATTTTCTCTACTTACTCCAAAATTTTATTGTGAGGAAATGACTTTTAAAACTGAAACGTATTGTGCACATGTTAAGTTGTTACTGTTTCTGTTGTTTTTATTGTTAATTTTATGATTATAATTTGATACATTTGCCATAACTGAGGAGTTAGGAAAGTTTAATTGTTCTTGATGTTGTTGTTATTTTTTTCCTATATCACAATCAGGTTTAACTCTATTCAGACATGTTCTTCTTGCTGTTAATCAATAATTATTCATAAAGTTTTAATTTAATAAATTAAGCAATTAATTTACAAGGACATATTTATTGTAAAGATATTGCAAGAACAGAACTACAAATATTGTAGTGGTAACACGTATGTGGTAAACCACTTTGGTTCATGGTGAGAGTAGGTTCAAATTTAAAGAAATTTAATAATATTCACGGGCATTACTGAGTTTATTTCTAAATGAGACATAATTATTCCATTATTCTTAATTTCAGTTAACACTGGGTTAAATCACAAAAGTTGTTCCTCTGGGATTGATTGCTTAGGCATACTGGCAATAAAATATAACAGGGACTCCAATCTCTGATTTTTAGTACTTGTTAGGCTAACCTTTGAGAGGCAAAAACATATTGTTTTCTCCTAAACTTATTCACCTAGAAATAGGAAAGATTAGAAATAATGAGTGCACAAGCAACAGCAAGGCTGTATGCTCAGGTGATACATTACTATGACTAACAGAGATAAAGACCCGAAACCTCTCATTTCACTGAAACTTTCAACAATCCTTGTGTCTCTAATGGAATATACCCAGGCAGGAATAAGAACCAAAGACACTTTGTCTGGTTTCTACTTTCAAAATATGGCTGATTTCCAGCTCTGTAGCCAATCAAAAAGTTTCTGTTTACCAGTTAATAGAATATAACCAGGTAAACAATTTCTATGTTGCTATATCCATATGAGGATTATATTGGCCAAGCACTCCCAGCAAGCTTTTAAAGCCTAGAAGTATGGTATAGTCCCTGCATTTTACTTTGATCAATACCATTGTTATTTTTCTACAGACTTTTACCTCTATTTGATTGCAAAATCTCTCAGAGCAGGGTACATCACTTCAATTTTTATTTATCCTTACTGAAGACTACAATATTTTATAAATAATTGATGCTTAATAAATGTTGAGTTACAATGAATTCAGTTAAATAGAATCAAAATAACTTTATAGATAGGAAGTTTTATAATCTATAGCTATTTAACAGTACTTCTTTGTCTTTCAGGATCTTCTAACTGTAAGTCTAGTGAAATACAATCTGTATTCACCATCATTTCATGGATGTCAGCCCAGACCTCATTGAACCATATCTGACTTGATTGTCAAAGTAGTTTTCCTATATAAGCTGACCATTGGAAGCCTGCCTTTTTATACTAACTGACTATCTGGCAGGATTTCAGTACATATGCTGACTAATAACATCCCCTCCCATTTCTCCACTTCCCGTTTGAGAATGAGCTTTTTACTAATAGAAGTATTCAAAATGAGCCCAATTCCTCCAAACAGAAGTACTTCTTGGCCAGGAACTAAAAATCAATTTTCCTTTATTTCAGTCTTCAGGGGAAATGTCAAATAGTGAGTCATTTTCCTAAGGCTTAAAAATTTGCCCTAAGGTATGACACGGATTCAAATATTTCTGTGACAGAAGCATATTTTCTTTTACTGCCATTCATCTTGGGCTTGGATTATTCATTTTAGTCAAAAGATATCCCCAAATCATGTCAGGACTCATAGCTTCCTCTTAGTAGATTGTGAGTCAGGCCATATAAAGCCTACAAGCAGTGAAACTATTTCTAGAACACAAAAAAGTTGATATCTTGAAATTGCCAAACATTAGGAAATCATAAAAAAACTGTATTTAAAAATCAGAAAGCAACTTTACACATCATCTAATCAAACCCAAGTGTGAGAAGTCTTCTTCTTTATAAGATAAATGCTCAAAATTTATATAAACTCTATTTGAAGAACTCATGTAATGGATAACTCATTGCTTTGTGATGTAGCTTATTCAGTTTCTGACAACTCTAATTTTTACAAAGAGAAACATTTCCTTATCATGATCCAAATATTGCCTCAATGTGAATTTTATCCACTGGTCCTTCTCTATGGAGCCAAGAGAAGCTGTTTTAAACATTTCCACTCATGACAAATCCTAAAATATTTGAATATAATGATTCTTCTCTTCCTTTCCCCATGATAAATGCTTTATCTTCCCTGGCTTAACTAATTCCATTTATTTAATGACATCTATTTATCCTATTATTGAAAATATCTTTCAGATTCAAATTCACATTGTTTGAATCTATTCTAGTTATTTAATATCTTGTTAATGTCTTTGCTGAACAATGGAATCTAGAACTGGTCAAAATATTGCAGATATGTCAAAACAATGCAGAAGACAGTGGGACAAGCACTTTATTTAATATCCTAAGTATTTATTAGTGATCCTGAGATCTCAATATTATTTTTGGCTATTCCTTCTTACTGTTGAGATATTCAGCTTTCCATTCAGAAAAAAAGTGAATTATTTCTTGCTATGTAATCCTCATATTTTACTTGAAAAGGTGTTTTTTTTTTTTTTTTTTGAATGCTGTTGAAATCTACATTTATCGGGGGCAGAGCCAAGATGGCGAAGAAGATACACACGATTTTGTGAGCTCCCTTCTTCCCTCAATACCAATTAGTTTAATCAGCCTCAAAAATAGCGCTGGACTGATAGAAACCACAAGGACTGGAAGCACGACTTACAAGCTGAAGAGAAACTGGAGTTTCAACAGAAAAGGTCAGTTAC
This sequence comes from Sminthopsis crassicaudata, assembly GCF_048593235.1. Classification (NCBI taxonomy): domain Eukaryota; kingdom Metazoa; phylum Chordata; class Mammalia; order Dasyuromorphia; family Dasyuridae; genus Sminthopsis; species Sminthopsis crassicaudata. The sequence goes on along the minus strand of NC_133618.1, from coordinate 70,098,229 downwards.
CAGGGGAGGAAAAAAAAAAAGAGGCCAGCACAGACGGTTGGGTGGTGGCACGCTGCGCTGATCGCACTGGGGAGGGCTCTGGGATCAGAGAAGCCACTGAGATAGAAGAATCTGGCACAGGCTGTTAGCTCTTCTCTGTTTATAAAACAGCAGTTCAGAAGAGAAATCAAGCCACTTTAAAATATAAAGCCAGATACTAGAACCACCCTAATCTGAAAGTGACTCAACAGATCTGGGCACTGTGGGTGTGGCCAACTTAGGCTGTCTGGTCTTTCACCTGGGTGTAGTTAAGAGATTGAAAAGCAGGCGTACACAGCCCAAAGTAACACATAATGCTTGGCTTGGCAGGAGGCTGTGGAACTCAACCCAAGAAGTCCCAGAGAAGCAGAACCTTTGAAAGATGGACCGCAGTTTCAGGACAGACACTTCCAGTTTGAGTGCAGGGGCTTTTCATATCAGCTACTGACATCCATGCCCCATGGAACACATTGGCTGGGCTTTGTGTTGCCTTTACTGTAGAGTCTGAAACCTCAGGGAAGTCGCTAGGACACACAGCGCCCTCAAAGTGCAGACCTGCTAATCACCACCAAGGCACTTCCAGGGAGGGGGAGGGGAACTCTCTCCCAGAGCTCTCTATTACCTCAGGTGCAGAAGCCGCTGCATCCCTCCAGTCTGGGAGGAAGCTGATAAAGAAATAAATAAATAATTTCCTACCCCAGGGACAGACCCCAAAAGATTTTTTAAATATGAGTAAAAAAACAAGAAAAACGATCGATTCTTTCTACACAGAGAAAGAGCGGGTATCCAACCCCGAGAAAGTTAATAGCAGAGAGTTAGCAGATAACAATCTAAAAGGGAATGATTCCTGCCCCCATCACATAACTCTCTCTTAGAAGAGACTATTAAAAAATTAAGAGAGTTTGAAGAAAAATAAGGAAAGGAAAGAGAAGCTAAGATAGAGAATAACAACATTCTGAAATTAGCGTTGGAAAAAATAAAGAATTCACAGGAGATTCAGGGAAACAAAATTTGTGAATTAGAAAAGGTTAAAAAATCACAGGAAAGAAGGATTTCTGAATTGGAAAAAGAAAATAATTCTCTAAAAAAAAATTAGGGAAATGGAAAAAAATTCAGTAGAGCAAAATAATTCATTTAAAAATGAAATTGGGCATTTACAAAAATAACTAAAAACTGTGAATGAAGAAAATAACTTCTTAAAATTCAGGATGGAACAAATAGAAATGACTGATTCATTGAGAACCCAAGAATCAGTCAAAAAAAAAAAAAAAAAAAAAAGAGAGAAGCTGGAGAATAACGTCAAATACTTACTGGGAAAATCTATAGACCTGGAAAATAGATCTAGGAGAGATAATCTGAGGATCATTGGACTTCCCGAAAACTATGACCAAAAAAAGAGTCTAGATTCTATTTTACAGGAAATTATCAAAGAGAACTGTCCAGAGATAATAGAAACAGAGGGGAAATTGACATCGAAAGAATTCATCGAACTCCTTCTGAAAAAGACCCTAAAAAAGGAACACCACAGAATATTGTGGCTAAGCTGCAGAATTACCACCCAAGGAGAAAATCTTGCAAGCAGCTAGAAAAAAAAACAATTTAAATACCAAGGTGCCACAATAAGGGTCACACAAGATCTGGCTGCCTCCACATTATAAGATCAAAGGGCCTGGAACCTGACATTCTGAAAGGCAAAAGATCAAGGATTGCAAACAAGAATAAACTAACCAGCTAAGTTTAGCATCTTTTTCCATGGAACAAGATGGCCATTCAGTGAAATAGAGGAATTCCATATGTTTCTAAGAAAAAAAAAAAAAAAAAAAACAAAAAAAAAAAAAAACAGACTTAAACAAAAAATTTGATCTACATCCACAAGACTGAAGAGAAACAGAAAAAGATACACAGAACCCTTGAGAACTGTATCTCTGTTGTGGATATATAGAAAGTACACATGGATAATTTGATTTTACTGATATAAAAAAGGGGGGGTGTAGTAAAGAGAAGGGGGTAGTATCAGAAAAAGGGGAAGGAGTGCTAAAAAGAGGGAAATTACATCCCAGGAAGAGGCATAGAAATTCACCATATCTTAGGGAATTTAGAGAGGGGGAGAAATATTGTGTGAATATTACTCTCATCCGAAGAGGCTCAAAGAGTAAATAATTGACATATATGTTTTTCAGAGAATTCTCTCTCACCTCATTAAAAGGGGGGAGAGGAAAAGGGAAAAGGAAAAGGAGAATAAGGGAAGGGACATGGAGGAAGGGGGGAGGGATACTAAAAAAAGGGAGGGCTGTGCGTCACAAGTGGGGTCTATAAATTAAATATTGGGGAAGGGTTTCAGGGGGGTCAAGGGAAAAAGCATAATCTGGGGATATTATGATGGCAGGAAATACAGAATTAGTAATCTTAACTGTAAATGTGAATGGGATGAACGATCCCATCAAACGGAAACAGATAGCAGACTGGATCAAAAATCAGAACACTACAATATGTTGTTTACAGGAAACACACTTAAAGCAGGGAGATACATACAGAGTAAAGGTAAAAGGTTGGAAAAGAGCCTATTATGCTTCAGGCAAAGCCAAAAAAGCAAGGGTAGCTATCCTTATCTCAGATCAAGCAAAAGCAGAAGTTGATCTAGTTAAAAGAGATAAGGATGGAAACTATATCCTGCTGAAAGGTAGCATAAATAATGAAGCTATATCAATACTAAACGTATGTGCACCAAGTGGTATAGCATCTAACTTTCTAAAGGAAAAGTTAAAAGAATTGCAAGAAGAAATAGACAGTAAAACTATAATAGTGGGAGATCTCAACCTTGCACTCTCAGATTTACACAAATCAAACCACAAAACAAATAAGAAAGAAATTAAAAAAGTAAATAGAACATTAGAAAAACTAGGTATGATAGACCTTTGGAGAAAACTGAATGGCATAAAAAGGAATATACTTTCTTCTCAGCAGTTCATGGATCCTATACAAAAAATGACCATATATTAGGATATAAAGATCTCAAATTTAAAGGTAGCAAGGCAGAAATATTAAATGCCTTCCTCTCAGATCACAATGAAATAAAAGCTACATTCAGTAAAAAGTTAGGGGTAAATAGACCAAAAAGTAATTGGAAACTGAATAATCTCATCTTAAAGAATGACTGGGTGAAACAGCAAATTATAGAAACAATTAATAATTTCACCCAAGATAATGACAATGATGAGACATTATACCAAAATCTATGGGATACAGCTAAAGCGGTAATAAGGGGAAATTTTATATCTTTAAAGGCTTATTTGAAGAAAATAGAGAAAGAGAAGATTAACGAATTGGGCCTGCAACTTAAAAAGCTAGAAAAAGACCAAATTCAAAACCTCCAACCAAAAATTAGACTTGAAATACAAAAATTAAAAGGAGAAATCAATTATATTGAAAGTAAAAAAAAATATTGAATTAATAAATAAAACCAAGAGTTGGTTTTATGAAAAAGCCAATAAAATAGATAAACCTTTGGTAAATCTGATCAGAAAAAAGAAAGAGGAAAATCAAATTGTTAGTCTTACAAATGAAAAGGGGGATCTTTCCACCAGTGAAGAGGAAATTAGAGAAATAATGAGTTACTTTGCACAACTTTATGCCAATAAATTTGATAACTTAAGTGAAATGGATGACTTCCTCCAAAAATATAGGCTTCCTAGATTAACAGAGGAGGAGATAAATTGCTTAAATAGTCCCATTTCAGAAAAAAGAAATAGAACAAGCTGTTAATCAACTCCCCAGGAAAAAATCCCCAGGACCAGATCGATTTACATGTGAATTCTACCAAACATTTAAAGAACAATTAGCCCCAATGCTATATAAACTATTTGAAAAAATAGGGGATGAAGGAGTCCAACCAAACTCCTTTTATGACACAGACATGGTACTGATACCTAAACCAGGTCGATTGAAAACTGAGAAAGAAAATTATAGACCAATTTCTTTAATGAATATTGATGCTAAAATCTTAAATAAGATATTAACAAAAAGTAGGATTTATACCAAAAATGCAGGGCTGGTTTAATATTAGGAAAACTATTAGTATAATTGACCATAATAATAATCAAATTAATAAAAACCATATGATCATTTCAATAGATGCAGAAAAAGCATTTGACAAAATCCAACATCCATCCCTACTAAAAAGTCTTGAGAGTATAAGAATAAATGGACTATTCCTTAGAATAATCAGGAGCATATATTTACGACTGTCAATAAGCATAATATGCAATAGAAATAAACTGCAACCTTTCCCAGTAAGATCAGGAGTGAAACAAGGTTGCCCACTATCACCATTACTATTCAATATAGTACTAGAAACGCTAGCCTCGGCAATAAGAGCCGAGAAAGAGGTTCAAGGAATTAGAATAGGAAATGAGGAAATCAAACTATCACTCTTTGAAGATGACATGATGGTATACTTAGAGAACCCCAAAGACTCTGCTAAAAAGCTATTAGGAGTAATTCAGAATTTTAGCAAAGTGGCAGGATACAAAATAAATCCAAATAAATCCTCAGCATTTTTATATATCACCAACAAAATGCAACAGCAAGAGATACAAAGAGAAATTCCATTCCAAACAAATGTTGAGAGTATAAAGTATTTGGGAATCCATCTACCAAAGAATAGTCAGGAATTATATGAGAAAAATTACGAAACATTTGCCACAAAAATAAAGTCAGATTTAAATAATTGGAAAGACATTCAGTGCTCTTGGATAGACCGAGGAAATATAATAAAGATGACAATATTCCCCAAACTAAACTATTTATTTAGTGATACACCAATCAGACTCCCAAGAAATTATTTTAATGACCTAGAAAAAATAACAACAAAATTCATATGGAAGAATAAAAGGTCGAGAATTGCAAGGGAACTACTGAAAAAAAAGTCAGAGGAAGGTGGTCTAAGTGTACCTGATCTAAAGCTATATTATATAGCACCAGTCACCAAAACCATTTGGTATTGGCTAAGAAATAGACAGGTAGATCAGTGGAACAGATTAGAGACAAAGGTCAAAAAAGGGTACACCTATAGCAATCTAATCTTTGACAAACCCAAAGATACCAACATTAGGGATAAAAATTCATTATTTGGAAAAAACTGTTGGGAAAACTGGAAATTAGTATGGCAGAAACTAGATATTGATTCACACTTAACACCATCTACCAAGATAAGATCAAAATGGGTCTATGATTTAGGCATAAAGAATGAGATAATAAATTGATTAGAGAAACAGAAAATTGTCTATCTCTCAAACCTGTGGAGGAAGAAGGAATTTATGATCAGAGGAGAATTAGAGATCATTATTGATCACAAAATAGAAGATTTTGATTACATCAAACTAAAGCGTCTCTGTACAAACAATACTAATGCAAACAAGATTAGAAGGGAAGTAACACATTGGGAAAATATTTTTAAATTTAAAGGTTCTGACAAAGGTCTCATTTCAAAAATATATAGAGAACTGACCCTAATTTATAAGAAATCAAACCATTCTCCAATTGATAAATGGTCAAAGGAACAGACAATTCTCAGATGATGAAATTGAAACTATATCCACTCAGATGAAAGAGTGTTCCAAATCAATACTGATCAGAGAAATGGAAATTAAGACAACTCTGAGATACAACTGCATACTTGTCAGATTGGCTAAGATGACAGGAACAAATAATGATGAATGTTGGAGGAGATGTGGGAAAACTGGGACACTGATACATTGTTGGTGGAGTTGTGAAAGAATCCAGCCATTCTGGAGAGCAATTTGGAACTATGCCCAAAAAGTTATCAAACTGTGCATACCCTTTGACCCAGCATTACAGCTATTGGGCTTATATCCCAAAGAAATACTAAAGAGCAGAAAGGGACATGTATGTGCGAAAATGTTTGTGGCAACTCTTTTTGTTCTAGCTAGAAAATGGAAGATGAATGGATTTCCATCAATTGGAGAATGGTTGGGTAAATTATGGTATATGAAGGTTATGGAATATTATTGCTCTTTAAGAAATGACCAGCAGGAGGAATACAGAGAGGCTTGGAGAGACTTACATCAACTGATGCTGAGTGAAATGAATAGAACCAGAAGATCGCTGTATACTTCAATGCTTTATGAAGATGTATTCTGATGGAAGTGGATATCTTCAACATAAAGAACATCCAACTCACTTCCAGTTGATCAATGATGGACAGAAATAACTACACCCAGAGAAGGAACACTGGGAAGTGAATGTAAATTGTTAGCACTACTGTCTATCTACCCAGGTTACTTATACCTTCCGAATATAATAATTAATGTGCAACAAGAAAATGGTATTTACACACATATATTGTATCTAGGTTATATTGTAACACATGTAAAATATATGGGATTGCCTGTCATCGGGGGGAGGGAGTGGAGGGAGGGGGACATAATTTGGAAAAATGAATACAAGGGATAATATTATAAAAAATTCTAAATAAAAAAAAGAAATCTACATTTATCAACATTAAAATGCATTTCATTAAGTTTGATCAATTGTTGTAAAATTATTTTTCATTATCAAAATGACTTACTCTTTGAATTTAAAGAAACAGTAAACTTGGGGAGAAGAATACTAGAGAGTAAAGCAGTCCTCCTAGTTAAGGGATTAAATAGAACTTCTTGAGATATTGGTTTGACAGTTCCTATGTACTAACTGACTCTTAGTACTTTTATTAGACTTTTATTAGAATATGAAGTCCTTTTTTTATTATACTTTTATTAGAATATGAAGTCCTTGAGGGCATGAATCTTTTTATCCTCAATTTTAACCTAATGCATGGCACATGGTTCCATTTAGCAATTCCTCTTTATTTAACTTGTCTTAACTCTTAAAATACATTTTAATTTACAGTTATGAAAGTTTCTTATATCATAAGCCTTAGGGCCACCGATGTAGCATAGTAGATAAAATGCTGGTCCTGAAAACAGTTCATGAGTTCAGATTTGGTCTCAGACATTTCTCAAATGTGTGATATTGGATATGTCACTTAAGAGTGTGTATCTCAGTTCCTCATCTGTATAATAAGCTGGAGATGAAAATGTGTGTATGCCAAGAAAACCTAAAATGGGACCATGAACAGTTAGTCACAACTGAAAAAAAATGATTTAACAACAAAATTGTAGAAAGTAGAATGGTTTTAGAGAATGAAAAATGGCTAAACAACAAAAATGATACTAAACCTTTTTTTTTTTCCTGACACTTGTGCAGCTGCCACCTCTTGCAAGCTCTCATCAGCTTCCAACTGAATTATTGCAATGGCTTTCTCATTTGTATCTCTGCCTCTGATCTCTCCCCACTCCAATTCATCCTCCACTTAGCTGCAAAAGTAATTTTTCTCAAGTATAGGTCTGACCATATTATCCATCCCACCCCAACTGAACAACTCAAATGGTTTCTTATTATCTCCTGGATCAAATGTGAAATGGTCTATTTGGCATGTAAAGTCAATCATACTGTGAGCTCTTTATCTTTACAGTCTTCTTAAATTTTATTCCCTTCCAGTATTTTACAGTTCAGTAACACTGGTCTTGTTATTTCTCACAGACAACATATCATTCATATCTATTTCACTCCATGCCCTTCGTTCTTGGGATGTTCTACTTATTCACTTCTGCCTCTAGGCTTCCCTACTCTCCATCAAAACACAATTTAAATCATACTTTCTGTGTGACACTTTTTCCAGGCTCTCTCCATTCCCTTTCCACATTTAGCGCCTTCTTTTTGAATATATGAATACATATATATGCATGTATTGCTTTTTTTCTTGTTGAATAACCTTTAGATTTTCATAACCCTATAAAATTAGAGGATTATATAGGTTTGTTACAATATGAGATACTCCAAAGAGGGAAATAGAGTTTCTTTGACTTTTTACAAGTTGTCTTTTCTGTTGGAGAAATAATCTTTAGCCTATTTTTCTTTCATTCTGAGCTTATTTCCCTTCATGGGACCTAGAATTTTTTTCCATTGTATATAAACTTAGACACAAGCCAAATTCTGAATCCTCAGTTAATATCCTTTGTAGGGAGAAGATTCCCCTCTGCAAATAATTTGTGTGAATAAACCCCACAATTGAATCTAGTCCATCTAATAACAAGACTGAGTATATGGCTTATACCATAGATTGCATCTAAAATGCTGTAAATCAAGCAATTCTTAGTTTCCAGTTCTTTGACATTATTTTTTAAATACTATAAAGAAAATGTTAGAGACTTCCAGTCAAGATGGTAGAGAGGACATACACATCTAAGTTCTTTCTTACCTTCAGAGTATTTTTTTTCCAGAATTAGTGCTTGACAGAAAAAATCCACGAATACATTACCAACAGAAGATATCCTCGAAGTTCACCAGAAAAGGTCTGTTTTTGCTTGTAGGCAGGAACAGTTAAATCAGGCGTGGACAGCAGGCAGGCAGTGAGAGCTTGGCAGGCAACTCACCCTGAGCAGACTGAAGGGGGAGAGGTGTGAAATAGGAGCGGGGAAAACTTTACTACAGTGTGAGCTACTTTGCTATGGCATCAAGCCAGTAGATCAGCAGAGAAGCTATAAACACAGGGAGTAAAGACTATAATCCCAAAATCTTAGGGTCTCTTGGGATCTGGCCACAACCTAGTACCAGGAGTGACTCAGCATGCTCTCAGAGTCTTAAAGCATAGCCATTTCAGTCCTACTGCTGCTTCTACCTTCTGTAGTGGGTAGAGGAAGCTTGGCAACATCACACTCCCCAAAAAGCAGACCACATTTGCTTTTTGCTTGTTTGTTTTCTTTGATTCTTTGACAAAATGAGCAAAAAATTAAAACAGGTTCTAAATATACATAGCTTCTATATGAATAGAGACCAGACTTCAAACCTCTGCAGAGACTAAAAATAAAATGTCTCCAGATGAATCCCCAAAGAGGCATAGGATCTGGTCCTCAAAACACAAGACTCTCATAGAGGAAATTAAAAAGGCTCTTACAAGAAAGGTAGAAGAAAAATGGGAAAAGGAAAGGTAAGCTTGGCAAGAAGGTCTGGATAAGTCATCACACTCATTTCAAGATAGAGTGGATAAAAAAATCAAATCCCTAAAAACACAGAATTAGTGAATTGGAAAAGGTAAACAATTCCAAGGAAAGCATAATTGGTCAATTGGAGAAAGAAAAAATAAAATTCGCAAAATGGAAAAAAAAAATCCAAAGAACAAAACAACTCACTTTAAAACTCAATCGGACACTTACAAAAAGAAATAAAAAAGTAAATGAAGAAAATAATTCATTAAAATCAGAATTGAACAAATGGAAATGAATGACTCGAGGAGACACCAAGAATCAGTCAAACAAACAAAAAAAAAAAAAAAAAAAAAAAAGGAAAAAAAATACATCAAATGCCTACTTGGTAAAACAACAGACCTCGAAAGAAAATAGATCTAGGAGAGATAATCTGAGAATTATTGGACTTCCTAAAAAATATGATGTAAAAAAGAGCCTAGACACTATTTTCCAGGAAATTATCAAAGAGAAATGTCCAGATGTTATAGAAACAGAGGGTAAAATAGACATTGAAAGAATTTATCAATCACCTACTGAAAGAGACCCCAAAATCAAAACTTCAAGAAATATTGTGGCTATATTCCAGAATTATCAGACCAAGGGAAAAAAAAAAAAAAACCACAAGCAGTTAGAAAAAAAAAAATCAAATATAGAGGAGCCACAATAAGGAATTCTCTGGATCTAGCAGTGTCCACATTAAAGGATTAAAGGGCCTGGAATCTGATGTTCCAAAAGGCTAAGGAACTTGGTATGCAGCCAAGAATAACTTACAGCCAATATAAGTACTTTTGTGAGAATGTTTGTGGCAGCCCTTTTTGTAGTGGCTAGAAACTGGAAAATGAAGGGATGCCCATCAATTGGAGAATGGTTGGGCAAATTATGGTATATGTATGTTATGGAATATTATTGTTCTGTAAGAATTGACCAGCGGGAGGACTATAGAGATGCTTGGAGAGACTTACATGAACTGATGCTGAGTGAAAAGAGCAGAACCAGGAGATCATTATATAATTCAACAACGATACTGTATGATATTTTGATGGAAATGGATATCTTCGACAAAGAGAAGACCTAATTCAGTTTCAATTGACCAGTGATGGACAGAATCAGCTACCCCAAAGAAGGAACACTGGGAAATTAATGTGGAAACTTGCATCTTTGTTTTTCTTCCCGGATTATTTTTACCTTCTTAATCCTATTTTTCTTGTATAACAAGAGAACTATATGTATCAAACTGTACAAATCTTTGATCCAGCAGTGCTACTACTGGGCTTATATCCCAAGGAAATACTAAAGAAGGGAAAGGGACCTGTATGTGCCAAAATATTTGTGGCAGCCCTTTTCCTAGTGGCTAGAAACTGGAAAATGAACAGATGCCCATCAATTGGAGAATGGTTGGGTAAATTATGGTACATGAAGGTTATGGAATACTATTGTTCTGTAAGAAATGACCAACAGGATGAATACAGAGAGGCTTGGAGAGACTTACATCAACTGATGCTGAGTGAAATGAGCAGAACTAGGAGATCATTATACACTTCAACAATGATACTGTATGAGGATGTATTCTAATGGAAGTGGATATCTTCAACATAGAGAAGAGCTAATCCAATTCCAATTGATCAATGATGGAAAGAATCAGCTACACCTAGAAAAGAAACACTGGGAAATGAATGTAAACTGTTAGCATTTTTTGTTTTTCTCACCAGATTATTTTTACCTTCAGAATACAATTCTTCCTTTGCAACAACAACAACAAAATTTGGTTCTTCACACATTTATTTTATCTAGGATATTTTCTAAGATATTTAATATGTATGGGAATGCCTGCCAACTAGGGAAGGGGGTGGAGGAAAGGAGGGGGAAAATTCAGAACAGAAGGGAGTACAAGGAATAATGTTGTAAAAAATTACCTATGCATATGTACTGTCAAAAAATTTTATAATTATAAAATTACTTAAAAAAAACAATAGAACTATATGGATCTGCATACGTATATTGTATCTAGTATATACTTTAACATGCTTAACATGTATGAGACTGCCTGCCATCTAGGGGAAGAGGTAGAGGGAGGGAAGGGAAAAGTTGGAACAGAAGTGACAGCAAGGCTGTAAGAAATGACCAGCAGGAGGAATACAGAGAGGGTTGGAGAGACTTAAATCAACTGATGCTGAGTGAAATGAGCAGAACCAGAAGATCACTGTATACTTCAACAACAATACTGTATGAGGATGTATTCTGATGGAAGTGGAAATCTTCAACATAAAGAAGATCCAACTCACTTCCAGTTGATCAATGATGGACAGGGGTAGCTACACCCAGAGAAGAAACATTGGGAAGTGAATGTAAATTGTTAGCACTAATATCTGTCTGCCCAGGTTACATGTACCTTCGGATTCTAATGTTTATTGTGCAACAAGAAAATGATATTCACACACATGTATTGTACTTAGACTATATTGTAACACATGTAAAATGTATGGTATTGCCTGTCGTCGGGGGGAGGGAATAGAGGGAGGGGGGGCAATTTGGAAAAATGAATACAAGGGATAATATTATAAAATATATATATAATAAAAAAAAAAATTCTTATCCATACTTACCATGTCAGTAAAATCTTATTTATTCAAAAAAAAAAAAAAAAAAAAAAAAAAAAAAAGAAGTGACAGCAAGGGACAATGTTGTAAAAATTACTCATGCATATGTTCTTTTAATAAAAAGCTATGATTAAAAAAAGAAAAGAAAATTTCAGAGAAATAAATGTATTATGGAAGAATCACAATCAAGTATTAATTATTAAGGGCTAACTTTTTAAGGACCATTCACTATTCTTAGTACTAATGATAAAGCAAAAGGGAACAACGATGCCTACTTTCAAGCAGCTCACATTCTATTTAATAGGCAGTTTTCAAATAGTTCTTAATCCCTTTTTTCAAAGATGACCAATGGCATCATGGAATTGAGGTCAGCGTACAGAATGTTCAATTGTCTCTGATCAGTCTAATGTGAGTTTGGAAGACTCAACCAAAGGTCAGGGACATGTATTGGTCAAGAATATTTGGGATGGGTCTGCTTCTGGATTTGAACAGCTCATGTTTCCATTATGTTACTTATGTTCTTTTTTGATGCAGCCATGCCATTCTAAGGGGCTCTATGACAGTATCTCCCATATCTCAGAAACAATACTCAAGTCCTTCAGAGAGATCTTGAAAGGATCCTTTTGCTAGTTCTTTTCACACCTATGTGGGCACTTACCTTCTACAAGTTCTTTTTAAAATAGTATTTTAGTAAAGTACCTACTTGGCTTTTGTGCCAAATGGCCAGCCTATCAGATTTGGTCTTTCTTCAGAAAACTTTGAATATGTGGCAGTACAATTTAAGAGAAAATATCAGTGTTGGGCATATTATCCTTACATGTAATCTTCAAAATCTTTGTAAGACAATTCAAATGGAAAGCAGATCAGTTTTTCGCCATTATATTAATAGACTGTCCATGTTTCATAGGCAACAGTGATGTCAACATAAAAACTCTGTACACATTCAGTTTAGTATAGAGTCTAAAGATTATTTTCTACATTTTTCTTCATAAACACTGATCTACTTTTGATAATGTATAGATCTATTTTATCATCTCTGTGGACATATGTAGTGTTCTGGTTGGTTTTCTGGAGGTCTTGGAACCAGACTTCATTTCAGTTCAGTAATCACCACAAGAATAGCCAGCCAGATGTTTAAGTTCAAATTCTTTATTCTCTCCTTGCCTGTAGCCCAGGCTAGCTTGGTCTCAGGGGAGGAAATGGAGGAGGAAAGCCACCATGGTGGTATGAGATGGAGTGAATTTGTCTCTGAGTCCACGACTTGTGCTCCAGCCTCCAGGCACCACAAAGGTGGACAATGGAATAAATGTGTCTTTCTTTGGCTCTGAGAGCTTGAGTTACCGTCTTCAGTCTTCTTTCTTCTCCAAGTCTGACCCTGGCTGAGCTTGTCCCAGTTCATATGCTCTATTATAATTAGATCATTTATACTGAATATAAACCAATCATTATATCACTAGGAAACCATTATTTGTTGTAAAATTAAATCAATCATACTGAACTAGAGAACTATTAAACACCATGCTAAAATAGATAACCATTGTCTTATCAAATTCTCTGAATTAGCACCTTGTAAGATTCCTTGTTTCAAGTACAGAGTTCTGGCCCATAACATGCATACCTGGAAAGTATATTTCCATGGTAAGTGAACTTATCTATAATATTGAAAATTTCTCCATTCACTGTTGCCAATGGTTTTATGTGATGGTGACTGGTGGAAGAACTTTGTTTTGTTGCTGTTGTGAAAAAAATTAGCACATATGATAGGAAAAACATATAAGTAAAAGATAAAATTGGAGAGACAATACTGGAGCATGAGGATAACAAGACAATTACTAAGACCAGAAAAATCCATATTAAAAAGTTATGATTTGAGATGAGTCTTGCGAGAGTACAGGGAAGTCATTAGTGAGTAATGAGGAAGGAATACAAAGGAAAGGGAAAGCATAGTTAATATAAAATCCATGTCCGATCAACAGCAAGAAGACCAGAAAAAACCTAAAAGAGGAATAAAATGTGAGAAAACTGGAAAAGGTAAGAAAAAGGAATATTGTTAAAGGTCTTCAGTAATAAAAAAAACAAATTTTATGATCCTTGAGGTAATAAGGGAGTGTGGAGTTCATTAAGTAAGGTATGGAGAAAGCAAAGGAAAAACATAATGCTTGTTTTAAAAAGGAAAAAAAAATCTTGAATATTGACCTTAATTAAAGGGGCAAAATTAAGGAAAATAAAAATAATTAAAAGAAAAGCAAATGCACAAAATATTGATGGGATGTCTGTTGGGATTAACACAGGAGACAAATTTTAAGTACTTTTTTTTTTCTTAATAATATAGCTATACTATATGCTGATTCTCTTTCTTAAAATTGATTGTATAATTATAAAAAAAAAATTTGACAATACATATGCATGAGTAATTTTTTTATAACATTATCCCTTGCATTCATTTTTCCAAATTTACCCCTCCCTCCCTCGACTCCCTCCCCTAGATGACAGGCAATCCCATACATTTTGCATGTGTTACAGTATAACCTAGATACAATATATGTATGTAAATCCAATTTTCTTGTTGCACGTTAAGAATTGAATTCCGAAGGTTTAAGTAACTTGGGTAGAAAGACAGTAGTACTAACAGTTTACATTCAATTCCCAGTGTTCCTTCTCTGGGTTTAGTTGTTTCTGTCCATCATTGATAGACTGGAAGTGAGTTGGATCTTCTTTATGTTGAAGATATCCACTTCCATCAGAATACATCTTCATACAGTATTGTTGTTGAAGTGTATAGTGATCTTCTGGTTCTGCTCATTTCACTCAGCATAAGTTTATGTAATTCTCTCCAAACCTCTCTGTATTCATCCTGCTGTTAATTTCTTACAGAGCAATAATATTCCATAACCTTCATATACCATATTTACCCAACCATTCTCCAGTTGATGGGCATCCATTCATTTTCCAGTTTCTAGCCACTAGAAAAAGGGCTGCCACAAACATTTTGGCACATACAGGTCCCTTTCCACTCTTTAGTATTTCCTTGGGATATAAGACCAGTAGTAGCACTACTGGATCAATGGTTATGCACAGTTTGATAACTTTTTGGGCATAATTCCAGATTGCTCTCCAGAATGGTTGGATTCTTTCACAACTCCACCAACAGTGCATCAGTGTCCTAGTTTTCCCACATCCCCTCCAACATTCATCATTATGTGTTCCTGTCATCTTAGCCAATCTGACAGGTGTGTAGTGGTATCTCAGAGTTGTCTTAATTTGCATTTCTCTAATCAGTAGTGATTTGGAACACTCTTTCATCTGAGTGGATATAGTTTCAATTTCATCATCTTAGAATTGTCTGTTCATATCCTTTGACCATTTATCAATTGGAGAATGGTTTGATTTGTTATAAATTAGGGTCAGTTCTCTATATATTTTGGAAATGAGGCCTTTATCAGAACCTTTAAATGTAAAAATATTTTCCCAATTTCTTACTTCCCTTCTAATCTTGTTTGCATTAGTTTGGTTTGTACAGAAACTTTTTAATTTGATGTAATCAAAATCTTCTACTTTGTGATCAATCATGATCTCTAGTTCTCTTCTAGTCATCAATTCCTTCCTCCTCCACAGGTCTGAGAGGTCGACTATCCTCAGTTCCTCTAATCTATTTATGATCTCATTCTTTATGCCTAATTCATGGACATATTTTGATCTTATCTTAGTATATGGTGTTAAGTGTGGATCCATATCTAGTTTCTGCCATACTAATTTCCAGTTTTCCCAACAGTTTTTTTCAAATAATGAATTTTTATCCCTAAAGTTGGTATCTTTGTGTTTGTCAAACACTAGATTGCTATACTTGTATCCTTTTTTGTCCTTTGTATCTAATCTGTTCCAATGATCAACTGGTTTATTTCTTAGCCAATAACAAATGGTTTTGGTGACTGCTGCTTTATAATATAACTTTAGATCAGGTACACCTAGACCACCTTCACCGGACTTTTTTTTTTTTTTCATTAATTCCCTTGCAATTCTCGACCTTTCATTCTTCCATATGAATTTTGTTGTTAGTTTTTCCAGGTCATTAAAATAGTTTCTTGGGAGTCTGATTGGTATAGCACTAAATAAATAGAGTAGTTTGAGGAGTATTGCCATCTTTATTATATTTGCTCAGCCTATCCACAAGCACTGGATGTTTTTCCAATTATTTAAATCTGACTTTATTTTTGTGGCAAGTGTTTTGTAATTTTGCTCATATAATTCCTGACTTTTCTTTGGTATATGGATTCCCAAATATTTTATACTCTCAACATTTGTTTGGAATGGAATGTCTCTTTGTATCTCTTGCTGTTGCATTTTGTTGGTGATATATAAAAATTCTAAGGATTTATATGGATTATTTTGTACCCAGCAACTTTGCTAAAGTTGTGTATTATTTCTAATTACTTTTTATTAGAATCTAGGGTTTTCTAAATATACCATCATATTATCTGCAAAGAGTGACAGATTGATTTCCTCATCACCTATTCTTATTCCTTTAATCTCTTTCTCGCCTCTTATTGCCGTGGCTAGCATTTCTAATGCAATATTGAATAGTAATGGAGATAGTGGACAACCTTATTTCACTCCTGATCTTACTGGGAAAGGTTCCAGTTTATCTCCATTACATATTATGCTTACTGACAGTCTTAAATATATGCTCCTGACAATTCTAAGGAATAGTTCATTTATTCCTATACTCTCAAGTGTTTTTAGTAGGAATGGATGTTAGATTTTATCAAATGTTTTTTTTTTTCTGCATCTATTGAAATGATCATATGGTTTTTATTAATTTGATTATTAATATGGTCAATTATATTAATAGTTTTCCTAATATTAAACTAGCCCTGCATTCCTAATATAAATCATAAGTGATCATAATATATTATCCTGGGGATGATTTTCTGAAGTCTTTTTGCTAATATTTTATTTAAGATTTTAACATCAATATTCATAAAGGAGATTGGTCTATAATTTTCTTTCAGTACCATATCTGTGTCACAAAGGGATTTTGGTAGGACTCATTCATTCCCTTTTATTATTTTTTTTAAATAGTTTATATAATATTGGGGCTAATTGTTCTTTTAATATTGGCTAGAATTCACATGTAAATCCATCTGATGCTGGGGATTTTTTTCTTAGGGAGTTGATTAATAGCTTGTTCTATTCCTTTTTCTGAAATGGGAATATTTAAGCAATTTACTTCCTCCTCTGTTAATCTGGGAAGCCTATATTTTTGAAGGTCATCCATTTCACTTCGGTTATCAAATTTATTGGCATAAAGTTGGGCCGAGTAACTCCTTATTATTTCTCTAATTTCCTCTTCATTGGTGGAAAGATCCCCCTTTTCATTTGTAAGACTAACAATTTGATTTTCCCCTTTCCTTTTTCTGATCAGATTTACCAAAGATTTATCTATTTTATTTGCTTTTTCATAAAACCGATTCTTGGTTTTATTTATTAATTCAATAATTTTTTTAACATTCAATATTATTGATTTCTCCTTTTAATTTTTGTATTTCAAGTATATTTCTTGGTTGCGGTTGTTTAATTTGGTCTTTTTCTAGCTTTTTAAGTTGCAGGCTCAATTCATTAAACTTTTCTTTCTCTATTTTATACAAATAAGACTCTAAAGATAAAATTTCTCCTTATTACCGCTTTAGCTGCATCCCACAAATTTTGGTATGATGTCTCATCATTGTCATTATCTTGGGTGAAATTATTAATTGTTTCTATAATTTGCTGTTTCATCCAGTCATTCTTTTAAGATGAGATTATTCAGTTTCCAATTACTTTTTGGTCTATTTACCCCGAACTTCTCATTGAATGTAGTTTTTATTGCATTGTGATTTGAGGAGAAGGCATTTACTATTTCTGCCTTCCTGCATTTAATTTTGAGATCTTTATGTCCCAATATATGGTCAATTTTTGTATAGGTTCCATTAACTGCTGAGAAGAAAGTATACTCCTTTCTATCACCATTCAGTTTTTTTTTTTTTTTTTTTTTTTTTTTTTTTTTTATATTCATTTTTCCAAATTACCCTCCCTCCCTCTATTCCCTCCCCCCGATGACAGGCAATCCCATACATTTTACATGTGTTACAATATAGTCTAGGTACAATACATGTGTGTGAATATCATTTTCTTGTTGCACAATAAACATTAGAATCCGAAGGTACATGCAACCTGGGCAGACAGATATTAGTGCTAACAATTTACATTCACTTCCCAGTGTTTCTTCTCTGGATGTAGCTACCTCTATCCATCATTGATCAACTGGAAGTGAGTTGGATATTCTTTATGTTGAAGATTTCCACTTCCATCAGAGTGCATCCTCATACAGTATTGTTGTTGTATCACCATTCAGTTTTCTCCAAAGGTCTATCATAACTAGTTTTTCTAATGTTCTATTTACCTCTTTAATTTCTTTCTTATTTGTTTTGTGCTTTGATTTATGTAATTCTGAGAATACAACGTTGAGATCTCCCACTATTATAGTTTTGCTGTTTATTTCTTCTTGCAATGCTCTTAACTTTTCCTTTGGAAAATTAGATGCTTTACAACTTGGTGCATATATGTTTAGTATTGATATTTCTTCATTGTCTATGCTACATTTTAGAAGGATATAATTTCCTCCTTATCTTTTTTTTAATTAGATCAATTTCTGCTTTTGCTTGATCTATGATAAGGATGACTACCCCTGCTTTTTTGGCTTCCCTAAAGGATAATAGATTCTGCTCCAACCTTTTACCTTTACTTTGGATGTATCTCCCTACTTTAAGTGTGTTTCCTGTAAAGAACATATTTCAGGGTTCTGACTTTTGATCCAGTCTGCTACCTGCCTCCATTTAATGGGAGAATTTATCCCATTTATATTTACAGTTAAAATTACTAATTCTATTATTATCCCCTGATTAAGCTTTTTTTCCCCCTTGACCCCCCCTGAAACCCTTCCCCAGTATTTAATTTATAGATACTACTTGTGATGTGAAGCCCTCCCTTTTTAGTATCACTACCCCCTCCTTTTAAATTATTTCCCCTTTCCTGTACCCTTCCCTTAATCCCCTTTTCCTTTTCCCTTTTCCTCTCCCCCCTTTTAATGAGGTGAGAGATAATTCTCTGAAAAACATATATGTCAATTATTTACTCTTTGAGCCTACTCTGATGAGAGTAAGATTCACACAATGTTTCTCCCCCTCTCTAAATTCCCTCAGATGTGGTAGATTTTCTATGCCTCTTCCTGGGATGTAGTTTCCCTCTTTTTATCTCTTCTTCACCTTTTTCTGATACAATCCCCTTCCCTTTACTACTTTCCTTTTTTATATTATATAAGTAAAATAAAATTATCCATGTGGACTTTCTGTATATCCACAACAGAGACATACTTCTGAAGAATTCTTTTTACCTTTTTCTTCTTCTCTTCAGTCTTGTGGATGTAGATCAATTTTTTTGTTTAAGTCTGTTTTTTTTTTTTTTTTTTTTTCTTAGAAACAAATGGAATTCCTCTGTTTCATTAAATGGTCATCTTCTTCCATGGAAGAAAATGCTAAACTTAGCTGGGTAGTTTATTCTTGGTAGCAATCCTTGTTCTTTTGCCTTTTAGAATATCAGGTTCTAGGCCCTTGGATCCCTTAATGTGGAGGCAGCCAGATCTTGTGTGACCCTTATTGTGGCACCTTGATATTTGAATTGTTTTTTTTTTCCTAGCTGCTTGCAGTATTTTTTCCTTAGTTTGGTAGTTCTGCAGCTTAGCCACAATGTTTCCTAGGGTTCTTTTTTTAAGGTCTTTTTCAGAAGGTGTTAGATGAATTCTTTCAACGCCTATTTTCCCTTCTGTTTCTATTATCTCTGGACAGTTCTCTTTGATGATTTCCTGTAAAATAGAATCTAGGCTCTTTTTTGATCATAGTTTTCAGGAAGTCCAATGACCCTCATATTATCTCTCTTCGATTTATTTTCACGGTCTATAGATTTTCCCAGTAAGTATTTGACGTTATTCTCCAGCTTTTCATTTTTTTTTTTTTTGTTTGTTTTGTTTGACTGATTCTTGGTTTATCAATGAATCATTCATTTCTATTTGTAGTCCTGATTTTTAGTGAGTTATTTTCTTCAATCACATTTTTTAGTTCTTTTTGTATATGCACAATTGAGTTTTTAAATGAATTATTTTGCTCTGTTGAATTTTTTTTCCATTTCACTAATTTTTTTTAGCAAGTTATTGTCTTTTTCCCATTCACAAATCCTACTTTCTTGTGATTTTTTAACCTTTTCTAATTCACAAATTTTGTTTTCCTGCACCTCCTGTGAATTCTTTATTTTTTCCAACTCAAGATTCTGGATGTTGTTATTCTCTATCATAGCTTCTCTTTCCTCTCCCCATTTTTCTTCAAACTCTCTTAACTTTTTAATAGTCTCTTCTAGGAGACAGTTATGTGATGGGGGGAAGGTTTCATTTCCCTTTAGGGTGTTATCTGGAGATTCTCTTCTGTTAGCCTCCTTGGGGTTGCATACCCAAACTTTTCTGTATAGAAGTTGTCAATCGTTCTCTTCAGCTTCTTACTTATTGTTAACAATCTCTGTGTGGTCTTCCCTTGGGGTAAGAATTTTTTTTTTATCAGCTTCCTCCAGCCAGGAATATGTTGGCTCCTGTGTCTGGAGTAAGAGAGAGCTCTGGGAGAAAGTTCCCTTCCCCTCCCAGAAGTGATTTAGAGATATTTAGCATGGCTGCTTTGCAAGGAGTACGCAGTGAAGGACCCTTGCTGTGTGGATTAGTGACTGCCCTGAGACTGGAGGCTGAATAGTAATAGCATCACAAACCCTAGCCAAAGCCTCCTGTGGGGCCGTGGATATTAGAAGCTGATCTGAAAAGCCCCTGCACTCAAACCGGAAGTGTCTGCCCAGAGAGCACAGTTCCTACTTTGAAGGTTCTGCTATTATGGGAGTTCAGCTATTATGGGAGTTCTGTTGCTGCTGGAGTTTTGCTGCAGGGAGAATTCCACTGCCTCAGGCTTAGCCTCTCACTATTTGGATTAGAGGTTGACCTGAGCTGTGTCCCCTTCTGTTAAGGTTCTTAACTGCCTCAAGGAAAAGCCTTGGATAGCAGCAGAAGGCAGCTGCACAGCCCTGCCCAGATCTGTTAGGTTGCTTCTGGTTTGGAATGATTATATTATCTGGCTATTGCTTTAACATGGCTTTTATTTCTCTTCTGACTGCCATTTTAAAAAGCAAAGTAGAGCTATCAGCCAATGCCAGTTTCTTCTATCTCAGTGGCTTCTCTGATCTCATATTTCTCCCCAGCCTGTTTGGCTAGTGTGCTAGCCCCAATCCAACACTGTCTGTGCTGAGCTTTTTTTTTTTTCCTCCCCTCAGAAGTGACCTTTTCTGTTGAAATTCCAGAATCTCTTCGGCTGGTGAGTTGTACTTCTAATCCTTGTTGTTTTTATCAGTCCAGCGTTATTTATGAGGCTGATTTAACTAGTTGGTATTGAGGGTAGAAGGGAGCTTACAAATTCAAGTGTATCTTCTCCACCATCTTGCCTCCACCCCATACTTAAAAAAAAAAAAAAACAACCTTGTGTATTTAAGAATAAAATTCCTAATGAGCATGTTTTTACATGTTTATTTTGTCTCATTTTGTCTCAACTATTCCCATTTTGCCACATTATAAAGAAATGAAATTAGAGATAAGAGAGTGGGATGAATTCATATATGATTATCTTCAGATGTCAAGTAGGGCAAGGGAACCAATAGTACATGTTTCAAACTAATTGATACTTTCCAAAAGAATAATGAATACTATGTGCTGATTTGAAAGTATGTTTAGTGACAAGTAAGACTGAAAAGATGTGATCACTTAAAATGGCTCAACATTAATTTTAATAAATGTCCTTTAAGAAAATAATTTTATCATCCAAGTTTGAAGATCTAGGTTTCACTAACTTGTTGATCCTTTCTGAGTGTTTCTCAAAAAAAAACAAAAAAAAAACAAAAAAAAAAAAACACCTAAAATCCAAGTTTCTCATTTATTATTTGGGTTAATACTTGACAGGATTATGGTTATGAAGGTGACTTTTTCTCTCAAATTTACATATTAATAGGATTAATAACAATAATAATAAGTAATATTTACATAGTACTTCATGTTTTGCAAAGTTCACTACATATATGATCTAATTTTATACACAAAACAAGCCTAAGAACAATGATCCCCATTTTTTCAGGTATGGAAACTGAAGCAGAGAGGTCAAGTCATTTTTCAGGGTTACATGTTAGTAAATATTTGAAGTTTATTTTGAACTCAGATCTTCCTGACTCCAATTTTAGTTTTGTAAACAGTTTACTACTCAGCTGCTATGCAAAATGAAGCCTGACTTAAAATAAAGTATTATGTAATATTTGTGAAATGAAAGAAAGTT
The DNA here is from genome assembly GCF_048593235.1 of Sminthopsis crassicaudata. Lineage (NCBI taxonomy): Eukaryota > Metazoa > Chordata > Mammalia > Dasyuromorphia > Dasyuridae > Sminthopsis > Sminthopsis crassicaudata. The sequence goes on along the minus strand of NC_133618.1, from coordinate 70,076,092 downwards.
TCTAAATGGGGCATGTAGGTTTGAAGTGAATTATGGAGGAAGCAGTATTTGACCTGATTTATAAAGGCTTCATAGTGTTTCAGCTTATAAAATATTATAGTTGAGGTAACAATATTCTAAATATAAGAAACAATCTGAGCAAAAATATGAAGTCAAGAAACCATGGCACCTAGTTTGTAATGTGCTGTTGTCTCCAGAAACTGTTAATCGCTCTCTGGTTTAGAGGAGAGACTTCTTCCTTCAGAGAGCCGCTCCAACTCTGACCTAAAGCAGAGACTCCCTCTCCCCCTCTCCCTCTCCCTCTCCCCCTCTCCCTCTCCCCCTCTCCCTCTCCCTCTCCCCCTCCCCCTCTCCCTCTCCCCCTCTCCCCCTCTCCCCCTCTCCCCCTCTCCCTCTCCCCCTCTCCCTCTCCCTCTCTCCCCCTCTCCCTCTCCCCCTCTCCCTCTCCCTCTCTCCCTCCCCCTCCCCCCCTCTCCCTCTCCCCCTCTCCCTCTCCCTCTCTCCCCCTCTCCCTCTCCCCCTCTCCCTCTCCCTCTCTCCCTCCCCCTCCCCCTCTCCCTCTCCCTCTCCCCCTCCCCCTCTCTCTCTCCCTCCCTCCCCCCCCTCTCTCTTTCTCTCTCGCCTCTCTCTCCCTCCCTCCTCCTCCTTCTCCCTCTCCCTCCCTCCCCCTCCCCCTCTCTCTCTCCCTCCCTCCCCCTCCCTCTCTCCCTCCCTCCCTCCCCCCCTCTCTCTCTCCCTCCCTCCTCCCCCCCCCTCTCTCTCTCTCTCTCTCTCTCTCTCTCTCTCTCTCTCTCTCTCTCTCTCTCTCTCTCTCTCTTTCTCTCTTGCCTCCCTCTTTTATCCTCCCAGAGAATGGGTGTGGGATAACACAAGGGCTTCTGGGAAGAAATACTTCAAGCAATGAACTTGCTCCTCCTAAGCATGCAAGCTCCTCCCCAGGAGTTCAAAGGTGTTAAACTCCTAGTAAAGACCAGAATTAAAGAATTGTTAAGTACCAACTTAGCACTTAGTAAGAACCTAATATCTCATTATCTCATTAGCACTTAGTAAGAACCTAACATCTTCCCCTTTCTTTTGATTTAGAATATAGGGTAGTCATGATCTTGTAACATAATTCCATCAGTATGGGACATATTACACATAATTACATAGATTACACAAACACATAGTAACATAGTAACATAGTAGCATAGTAACATAACACATGCTAGAAATATGTAACAAATAACATGATCAAATAATCATAAATTGAGAATTTATAAATGTCTTTAATTCCACTGTCCATTAGTCTCATCTTGTATTAGGAAATCTAATGATTCCTGCTGGTTTTTAAAGTTCTTTAACAGTCTTCTTATTAACCATGCTCTTTCAGTGTCAGATGTTTCTTAGATTTTCTCCTTTGTTTAGAGGTCTTTTTCTTTTTCTGTTTCTTTCCGATGGACAAGGCAAATACGACTCATTTGCACCCATCTGATTCCTTCTCTATCTGAAGAAATACAAGCAAACCCTCTCTCCCAGGCAGTTAACCTATCTAATTGCCTTCTATTTACCACTTTCTAAATCTCTTCTCACCATATGTCAATTACATTGGAGTTGTTTGCACTGGATACAGCCCTATTGGTTTAAAAGGCCTGTATTCTCCCCAAGTGTAATCCATTTTTGCAATCTGATTGCCTTTTGGCTGACTTATCAGGTAATCCCTTTCTTCCATGTGATTGCTTTTGGGCTGATAGATCACATCAGAGTCCTGACCTTCTAAAGGCTCTTTGGGTGTAACCTCAGTTGCCATCATGCCCCAAGTCTTTTTTGCCTGGGGCCCTTGACCTGGGCCCTTAATCTCATTTCCCTGAATCAGTCTACACTCTGATACCCAATGGAGTCCTCTGTTGCATTTTGGACATGGGGTATCAAGTCTTGTTTCACCCTGTCTTCTCACTCTATCTCCATATCTACACTGAGCTCTTAGATGTCCAATTTTTCCACATTGAAAACATCACCGAGTTTCTCTAGAAGTCCCTTGCCAGGAGGGACCCTGTCTTTCCACATTCATCATAGTCCGGGTGTAAAAAGCATTTGTTCCCACTGTAGCACAGCATCTTATGATCTCCTCTAAAGGAGCATCTTTGTCTAATCCCCATAAAATTCTTTTGCAAATCTCATTGGCATTTTCCTTAGCCAGATGTCTGGTCATTATTTCTGTAGCTACATTTTCTCCAATAGTTCTTTTGACAGCAGTTTGCAAATGTCCCACAAAAATCTGCAAAAGGTTTATTGGAACCTTGCTCTATTTTAGTGAAAGCCTCTCCCCGATCTTTCTGTCCAGGTAAGACACCCCAAGCTTTTATTGCAGCCTTAGCACGTTGCTCATATATTGTTATGGTATAATTAATCTGTTCTGAATTCTCTCCTTACTGACCTTCACCAGCTAAGTGCTCAAAAGTGAATTGTGTGTTAACTCCTATTTCCAAATTGCATCTGACTTGGATTTTACATAATTCATGAAACTCTGCAAGCCATAACAAATTTTGTCCAGGTTCTAGACATGTCCTTGCTATAGATTTCCAATCATTTAGGGTTAGGACTTCATAAGACAAACCATCTAGTAACATTTTAACATAAGCTGATGTAGCCCCATAAAGGGTACAACCTTTTTTCAAATCTTTAACTGTATTCAAATCTAAAGGTGTATATCTTCTCCTTTTTTTATCTACAGAGTCAATCTCTTCAATCACAGGATACGCATGTATAAAATCACTTATATCCTGTCCTTCTCTCTTAGCTTTAACCAATGCTTTTTCTAATCTTGTCATAGGCTTAGGATGCTTCACAGGAGATTCTGTTTGTGTTTCTGCCTCTTCCCCTCCTCCTTCTTGCTCCACCCCTAAAGGGTTAATTGAGGGAGAAGATGGGAAATGCTCCTGTTGCTCAGAATTGTACTTAACTTCATTGTTATCTGATTCAACCTTTTCACCTAGTTTAGTTGACATCTCCCCATTTTGCTCCTTCTTCTCTTCCTTTAGAATAACAATTTTTAAAGCCATTTGGATTAAGTTGTAGATATGAAGTGTATCTTTGGAAATTGAGTTTGGTTTGGAATTGTAGTGTTCACCTAATTGCTTTCCTACTAATTCCCATTCATCTAGATCCAATTCTTCTTCCAGAGAAAAACAAGGACATATGACCTGCACAATTTTTTAAAGTTCAGTAATCTCTTCCAAAATTATAATCAATCCTTGGCTTTTCATAACCTTGATAATGCTTTCCAAACATTTTCCTTGAACAGAAGGCATTTGCCCCATTTCACTGAAATTCTACTTAACTCTTTAACAAAATTAAACAAAGTTTAACAAAGTTTCCTTGTTACTCACACTTCTGGGTCAGTGAGACCTTTCCACTGAGATCTGGATCTTGTTGGTCCCTGTTCAGGCACCAAATTGCAATGGTCCTGTCTAGCTCCTCTGAAGGGCTCAGAATAAGTCCCTGTCAGGATAAGCAAAAAGTCCTTGTCCCACGTTGGGCGCCAATATGTAATGTGCTGTTGTCTCCAGAAACTGCCGATCGCTCTCTGGTCTAGAGGAGATACTTCTTCCTCCAGAGAGCCACCTCAACTCTGGCCCAGACAAGACTCTCTCTCCTCCAGAGAGCCACTCCAACTCTGACCTAGAGCAGAGACTCTTTCTCTTTCTCTTTCTCTCTCTCTCTCTCTCTCTCTCTCTCTCTCTCTCTCTCTCTCTCTCTTTCTCTCTTGCCTCCCTCTTTTATCCTCCCAGAGAATGGGCATGGGATAATGCAAGGGCTTCTGGGAAGAAATACTTCAACCAATGAACTTGCTCCTCCTAAGCATGCAAGCTCCTCCCCAGGAGTTCTAAGGGGTTAAACTCCCAGTAAAGGCTGGAACTAGAGAATTGTTAAGTTCCAACTTAGCACTTAGTAAGAACCTAATATCTCATTATCTCATTAGCACTTAGGAAGAACCTAACACTAGTTGACAAACAATAAATAATTCCATCTGGTTAAATGAAACTTCACTGGAATTTTTCTGCCATGTGAACTGAGAGAAACACATTCTCTCTCATTGACTTTGTTATTTCAGTTTTAGATATGTTGTTTGCTTCATTTCATTAGAAAATCTTGAGACCTTCTACTAATCCCAGGTTTCTAATTCAATTCTATGGCTTTCAGAGTATTACTTCATCCCTCTAGGTTCCAATTTCCTCATCTATCAAATGAGAAAGTTGTGCTAGATGAGGTACTTCATTCTAGTTCTAAAATTAGGTCATCTCTGAGAGTTTCTTTGATCTGTGAATCTTTATATACTATGTGATTACATGGTAAATTATACCCCAAGAGGAGATGAGAGGAGGCTGAGTCTCAGAATATGAGTCATTGCTTTCCTCAGTTATCAGTCTTTTGTTGATCTAAGCAGACATAGCTAAGAAAAACATAGCTTGTGGTTGACACCCCTGGAGTGGAATTAATCAGTAATGGGTAAAGTAGCCCAAGATACATGGTATGGCTAGTAAAAGCACTGATTAAGCACTCATTATATGAAAGATGTCACAGTAATCTCAAAGAATACAAAGAAAGAAAGACTGTGAGAAGTTCACAGTCCAAAGGGGGAAATAAGATGCAAATCATTAAGAACAAATAATATGCAGAAAAGTTAGATTGGAAGTAATCTGAATGGGAAATGCAATAGTAATCATTCACACCTCTATTGCCTGAAGGCTGTGTGTTATATTTCCATCCCTCAACCAAGTTTTTCTAGTCCCATGTGGGGTTTAAGGAGATATTTATCTTCTTTTACTGGATCTAACCCTTATCAGTAATCTTTCCAAGTGCTGGAATTCATGAATCCTAGTTCCATTGAAAAGATTTAAAATTCAGGTAAACATTTATCTAGAAATATTTATTCAAAAATATAACAGAAATACACAAAACACCTTAGGAGATATAATCATGCTTATATATCTGTGGTATCAGTCATTTAGAAAGGAATCCTTGGAGGCCAGTATCATGAGATAGAAAACCACAAATTAGCATTATGCTGTTTTTTAATCATTTTGTTGAACATTTCCCAATTAAATTGAGTGAAACCTATTGAAGTCATGAGCTTAATACCACTATCTTTAGTCTCTGGCCAAGACAGAGCACGTTTAACTCAATTTTTACATAGCATTATTCCCCACTAAGTTCCAAGTCAAAAGTTATCCATAGCCTTGAATTCCAAGAACTGGTGTTTCAGAGCTTCTGCAATGATCTAGTTTCAATATCCATTCATGAAATCAAGGCTCCAAGTTTTCAGTGACTTAACATACTGAATCTTGAACTCTAATCTCTACACATAGAAGTGAAAAAAGGTAAATAAATAAAACCAAAAACTCCAAGGCATTTCTCAGGGTCACAGAGCTTAAGTGAAAGGGAAGGTGAATCTTCCCACCCAACCTACATGATTGCACTGCATCATATTGAGTAAATCATTGTGCCTCATTCAGATATATTTAAACCAATTATGTGGCAGCTAATGCAGATTGCTCACAAATATATTAGTGCTTCCTGAAGAAGGTTCCTGGAGTCTCCCAGGTAAAGACTTATCAATCTTAAGGTAAAGACATCAGAAATAAGGAAAAATCAGGAATGTTTTTTTGTTTGTTTGTTTGTTTGTTTTTTTGTTTGTTTTTGCCTGTGGGGAGTTTACCTGAAATTTTAAGGTAACTAAGGAGACTGGAAGATGGAGATGAGGAAGGAGGATATTCCAGACATTGTGTACAGTCAAGTGTAAGTACCCAGTTTGGGGATGGACTAATGTGCATGAAATAAAAAAAAAAAAAAAAAAAAAGTCAGATTCATTGAACCATTGAGAATGTAGAGGCAAGGGAAGTATAAGAAAACTGGTTTGGAGAAAGGCACCAGATTTTAAAGGCATTAAAAAGCAAAACAAAATATTTAATAATTGATACTTGTTGTGATAGGGAGCCATAAGAATTTATTGAGTAGTATAAGGGACATGCTCAGAATTTTGTATTAAGATCACTTTGGTAATTAAAGAGAAAAAACCTAGAAAGGGGAATAGAAAAAAGTGGGAAGACTAAGCAAGAGAATTAACTCAGAAGATGAGGGCCAGCACCAGCCCTGGTAATGTGCAAGAAGAAAAGGAAGAACATGAAAAATTTCGCATGAAACATATCTTGTGAGACTGGATGAATGGGAAGGAGAATGATGGAATTCTCAATAGTAAAAACATATGGAAAAGGGAGGGATGTGGGAAAATATAATAAGTTTAGTTTGTGGTATATTGAACTTGATTTGCCCATGAGACATGATTCATATATATTCCTTATGCAGTCAGATACCAGAGACTGGAGGTTGAGAAAGGTTAGAGCTAGATAAATAGATCTGGGAACCACTGGAATAAAGGTAATTATTGAATTCTTATAAATGTGAGAGAAAAAAATATAAGATGGATACATGTGGTTAGTAGGCATGAATTGGATGAAGCTATAGTGAAAGAAATGAGTAAACATTATGTAATAAGATAGCTAAAAGAAAAAAGAAATACAAGAACAATATTAAGAAGAAAAATGAGCAAAAAAGAAAATAAAATATCAAGAATAATGTGATTGACAATACTACTTGCTATAGAGAACTTGAGAAATATAAGGATTGAGAAATTAGATAGGATATTAGATAGGACAATTAAGAAATTGTAAATAAGTTTGGGGAGTATGGCATTGCTTGAATGAAAAGGTGAGATTACAGGGGATTTAGAAGTGATTGAGTAGATGGGTCATCTTCAATAGGTACCTCCACTTCCATTCCTTTTAATTCTTAGCTGAAACTGTCATAGTGTTTGGCAACTAAAAGAACATTAAAGTATTTGGAGAGAATTATTTCAGCTGAATAGAGATCTTAGAAGAAAATGAGATAAAAAAGCTATGGAAATAGCAATTAGAGATGGTTTTCTCAAGAATTTTAATTATGACAGGTAATTATACCAGAAGTCATATATTTCATCTAGGTTAACAATCATTTTCTTTTTTCCATGTTATCAAAACATCACACTAACTTCTTATCACTATTTAATGTATTACAATGGGATTTGTGTCAACAGCACAGACCTTGAAAACTATACTAGTGAAATGTTAAAGTTTTAAACACTTGAAAGTCTGTTGACTTTTATTTAGTTTTATTCCAAAGACTTTAATATATATTTTAAACTCTATGCTAGATGGGCATTCAAGAAGGTGTAGCATTGCTGGTGTGAGAACTTGCTGAGTCTTTATGAGGCCTATTTATGCCCCTCTGACATTAACCTGCCACCCAATTTTCACCTGAGGCTCCAAGAAACTCTAGCATGCAGAGTAATTCTGGTAAAATTGCCTTATCAGATAGGCTAAACTGGATTGAAAGTAACCAATAGGTTTCAAAACCTTAATGAATTAAAGGGACTTGGAATTATTCTAAGCATGTAGGAATGGGTGTATGAGAAGCAGGTGTGATAGAGGTTAGAGCTTGGTCAGACATCACAGATGACAAGGTCATCTACTGCACCATGGGACATCATTAGCCCTCTTGACTTGTTTCTTGCCACTCACTTTGGAAGAGAGAGTGAGGCTGATGACTTCATATAACTCTACTTGCACAAATCCAGCTTGCACACAAATAAAGACTTAATCCTGTGATTTCATTAATCCTCTTTAAAAATGAAGAACAAACAACAATCAAGACTGGGAGAATAGAATCAATCCTCAAATTCACAGAGATACCATTCTTTTAAAATGACACAAAAGTAAAAATAGATGAATAACCTATAGAAAATATTTTACTAAAGATAACTATAGAACTAAAGGAAAAAATGTTTTGTATGCTACCATTTCTATGTACTACATCTTATGGGTTATTTCATTATAATTGTGTTAGGTAAAGTATTTGTTATCAGAACTAAAGTTTCATATAAAAATTTTTAAGTAAAAAGGTATAGCTTTTATGCAAATCTGCTTCCCTACTTGGGCTTCTTGAATAGAGGGTTCTGTATATGAAGGATCAAAAAGCCCTTTTCCCCTCTCCATTTCCCAACAATACAGGAAAATCACCAAACCCTGTTGGGCAGCCTGTGTTCTCTTGCTCTGGCCTCAAAGCTTGGGGAGGAAGAAGGGAGGCAAACCCTTAGTATCCAGCTACAGGGCATCCTGCCTTGGACAGTCATTGAACTATCCTAGGAATAACCACAAAATATCCCTGCTTTGGCAGCATAATTCCAACAAAAACAAACAAACAAACAAACAAAAAAAAAAAAAAACAAAACTTGAATATGAAAAGCAAACAAGGAAAAAATCCAAAGAATACAAAGGGGGCTCTTTACAATGATTGGATAAACATAAGCACTGTAACACCTAGGAGGATACCAGCCTTTCTCTCTTTGTCTCTCTTATACATAGTCTTGGATGTGCAGATTACAAAAACAAAACTGAAAATGACATTACCAATACAATCATATGAATGGTTGAAGTTGCAAAAGTTAAAGGCACAAAAGTTGAGGACTGGCACTGTAGAATGATTAGAAAAGAAGGTATATGTGGACAAGTGAACTGTGGACATGTTTGTAGGAAAAAAGCCAATAGCTAAGGAGAGATTTAAGATAAATAGCAGAGTAAAGATGGTAGGAAAATTTGCAGGAGAAGATGGGGTAGTATGGGATCACTTGTATACATAGTATAGTTTGCTTTAGAAAGGAGAAAGGCTATCTCATTATGTGAGACTTTTAAATCATCTTTTAAGGGCCCTTAACCTGGTTATGATTACTATTGACTAATATTGACTAAGTTGAAATTTACTGAATTAGAGAGGTTGTTGTCAAAGAAATTAAGACTATAAAGGAAAACAATATTTGTTAGCAGTGACTCTGAGGTCACTTATCCCTTTAGGCCTTAGGTTTTTTTTTTTTCAACTATGAAAGGAAGCAGTTTGACTCAAAGATCTCTAAAGTCCATTCTAGAGAAGGAAATAAGTGAGAGAATTTATCTGAGTGATGTGAGTGGAGGAGAGAAGAAAGGGAAGGAGGATGTAAGTGAATAGCTTCACTTTTTTCAGTGAAATATGAGGCAAAATTCTCATCTTTGAGGGTTAGGAATGGGAGTCACGAGTGATTTGAGGATGGATAATAATGTTTGGGAAATTATTGTGGTGATTGAGCTAGTAAATCAACTGAGGTTTGATAAAATATTCATTGAAAATTTAATCATGGCGTGAATCTAATATTCCAGAGTTAGCCTGATAGATTTAGTTTGGCATAGTACATGCCTATGTAGAGCAGATTATAATCAACTAGATCACAATTTATCAGACTTCAGACATGTTCCAAACTTAAGCTAAAACGATTTGGGGGTTCTTTCTCATCTAGTGTCTCTTTCTTTTTACCTACTAAAATTTTGGCTCTTATCCTTTGATCCAGAATTTTTGTCACATAATGAATGTTTAATAGATTTAGATTTAAAAGAGATATTTAAGGTCATATAATTGAATTCCATTATTTTAACGATGAAGAAATTGAGGTAAGAGAGTGAAAATTACATAATTCAGTTTTCAATGATAGTAAGAATCAGTCTCTTGAATACAGTTTCTCCAACTCCAGATTTGGTGATCTTTTCCATTGTACTATCCTTCCTTACTTTATATCTCAAGTACATGTTTTGATATATACATTCCTGTTGTGTTAGGAGGAAAAAGAGAAGAAAATTATTTTAATTCATAGAATCAAACATTATTGCTGCAAAGGAGTTTAGAATTATTTGGAATATTGGAATTGTAATAGATCTTAAAACAGAATATTACAGTTATAGAGTGTTAGATATCAAAGTGAGTGACATCATATTATTGTGTGTGAAACATCTTCAAGGTTTTATAATTCAGTGTGTTCATTATCCAGCTTAAGGAATTTAGAAGTGAAGTCACTTACCTAAAAAATAATTTGTGGTAAAGGAAATTTGTGGCAAGTCCTCCAACATCCAGTTTGGTGTTCTTACTACCATGACACATAGTCTTTAAATGAAAAATTATTATTTTGAATCACTATTTGTAGCTCTTTCTTGGCTGAATGATCCCATTTTAATGCCAATGGGTCACAGATCAGAGCTCAAAGAATATTGATAATCTTACCCAATTCTTTTCCATAGCAACAGTTAAAAGGAACACAAATTTGTCAACAGTATGATATTTTAACCACATGAAAGGAAATAAATTTGTCTTCCAGGAAAATTTGGCTTTTCTTTGAAATATTTAATACTTCAAATTTTATAGAGGTTGCATTTAAAACTTACAGTTGATAGTTAATTTTTCTTACTTTTATTAGTGACAACAGTCTTAGAAAATGTAAAAATAGAATTAGACTCTTACAAATTATCATTGATTGAATTTGTGTTGTTTAAAAATGCCCACACTGAGACCCTCAAATATAAACCAATAAGAGTTCATGACATACGTGCACAGACACACGCACGTGGACACACATACACGCAATCAAAAAATATCTATTTTGGGAGAGGGGGGAACATGAGCCCAGTATTTATAACAGAGCTCCTGAGATTAAGGAATAAAAGTAGAGGGATAATATGTGACAGTTTGAGTTATGAATATATCAGGATTTGGGCATCCAAAAAATGGTATTTCCTTTGATGCAATATTCCCAAGAGTTCTTCTTCAGTCTGTCAGTTATGTCCAACTCTTCATGCTTTCATTTTGGGTTTTCTTCGCAAAGATAACTGGAGTGATTTGCCATTATCACATCAATCTTATTTTACAGTTGAGGAACTGAGGCCAACAGGGTGAAGAGACTTGCCTAGAATCACGTAACTAGTAAATATCTTTGGCCAACTTTGAACTCAGGAAGATGAGACATTCTGACTCCAGGAAGAACATTTTTAGCTACTGTGTCAAGTAGCTGTCCTTTACAAGTGACCATATATCTATTTCAGGAAAAATGTTTTAGATCAGAAAATATGATCTAGTAGTAGTGGAGATAGCGAGTATTTGAAGTAGTCAAAATGTGTGATTAGTAGCCTGATTTTAACCAGGAATTATCTCTGTGATCTTTGACACATCTTCTATTTCCACATTTTGTAAAATCCCTTCTATTTTTTTCTGTATTGTTAATTCAAAAAGAATGCCATCTACACTCAGTGATTCTATTTTTTTTCTAGTATCATTCACTTCTAAACTCTTTGCAAACTGTCTTGCATCTTCATCATTGAACTGAAACAGTCCTCTACAAAATTACCAATGGCTCCTTAATTGCCAAATGTAATGGGCCGTAACTAGGGCAGGGTGATTGGTGCTTTGCTCAAGGGTGCTGAAATTTAGAGGACTCTAACGTTATCATTCCAGCAAGCATTTCAATACCTCACACTCTAAAACCACAATTCAGGTGAACTATTCTCTTGGCTTCATATGCAAAAATCCCAATGCTATTTAATGCATTGCCTTATAAATATTATATGTCAAATAAATTCATGCACTCAAAAAGTATAGAATCAGATAGGCATATAATTTGGAAAGGGAAGGGATCTGATCAATATTATTTTTGTACTCAAAGAAATCTTTCTGTTATTTTACACTGTCAAATACTTCTACCTAACACTCTTTCCTCTCTGGGTTTCTAGCTTTCTTTTGGTTCTCCTATCTAACAACTCATTCCCAGTAACCCCCAACCTCAAACCATGATCTCCTTTATCACTAACTCTGAGTATTCGCAAGGCTCTGCCAAAGGATCTTTCCTCTTTTTTTTTTTTCCTTAGTCTAACTCATTAAATGATCTAATCAACTCCTGTAACTTTAGCTAGTCAAATCAGACAATCAATAAGCAATTATTAAGTAGGTGATATGTTCTACACACTATGTTCTAAGTTAAATGATGTGAATAATAATTGTATCTATATCTATCTATATACCTACATATACACACATACACACACATAAATAGATAGAGATATAAATGGAGATAAATGGATATAGACAATGCAGACTTAAAAAACACCATAAAAATGATCATTACTTGGACATTATTTATTTATTTATTTTAAATTTTATTTATTTATAAGTTTTTTTGACAGTATATATGCATGAGTAATTTTTTTAAACATTATCCCTTGTGTTTATTTTTCCAAATTATCTCCTCCCTCCCTTTACTCCCTCCCCTTGATGGACAGGCAATCCCATACATTTTACATATGTTACAGTATAACCTAGATACAATATATGTGTGTAAATACCATTTTCCTGTTGCACATTAAGTATTAGATTCCGAAGGTATAAGTAACCTGGGTAGATAGACAGTAGTGCTAACAGTTTACATTCAATTCCCAGTATTCCTTCTCTGGGTGTAGTTGTTTCTGACTTGGACATTATTTATGCCCTTTAATTTGACAATATTTTTGGATTTATACTATTTCTTCTGGGACCAGAAGAATCTAAATTCTTCTGAAATGCTTTACTGTGGGAAAAACATATATTTTTAAGTTACATTTTTAATTCCAAATTTTCCGTAGTCTTTTTTTCTCTTTCTTTCTTGTTATACTTTTCTCTCCTGACTACTATTAATATGAAAAAAAATTTCTGAAATTCTTAACTTTTTATAGGCTTTTCTTCTCTTTATTGAATTTTATTCTTTATACTCCCCACTCTCTGACAAAAAAAAAAGAAAAAAGAAATGAAATTCACTTTGTCTTCCCTGTGTACTATAATGAGACTACACTCATTGTCAATAATTGCATATTGGCCTATTTCAGAGAGACAGGATATGCCTATACATGAAGTACTGAATAGAATGATCTTTTAAGAAGCATAAGTTGTCCATGGAAGACAAGGCCTAATAAGTAAACAAAGAAATGAATACATAATAATTATTTTTTTTTGTATTTTTAAGGGTACATTACAAGGGAGAATAATAAAATTTAAAAGATGTGGGGGGAGAAAAACTACTCCTTAGAATCATTGAGACAATGATTATTGATGGCAGAGATGCACTATTAATACTACAATATCTGGTTTCTTTTTTTCCTGCAAAGAAGAATGATTGCCATTAAGGAAAACTCCAAACAAAAATAACTAAAAGAGATTTTTATACTCAGTATTAGTAAGGAGATAGCAAGAGAGAGACTAGCTGGCCTTGAAGAAAAAGAAAGCAAGAATCTATTCGCATGTGAAAAAACTAGCAGAGAAAAACTCTGAACTGTTTCAAACAGTTTCAGTGTTTTAGAGGTAGAATATCCCCCAAACATCCGTCAATTTACAGGTAAGAATTAGACAAGATCAAATTAGAATGCTTAAACTTGGCATGCATCCCAGAAAAGTTAGCTAACTATTGTGTTAAGAGTTTGGTTTTCGTTGCCTGAATAACTATATGCCAAAAAAAGTATTTTTTGATAATATTAAAGAATGTGGTCCCTCCATCCAAGCTCTAATAAAAAGGGAATTAAAAAAAGAAATGAGAACTTTTCAGCAAGATACTTCTGACTACTTGACTGTAACTAGAAATGTTATATGAGCAGAGTCATTCTATTTCAACTATTTTTTTCTTTATTCTTTTTGTCTAATAAGAAAAGAATAGAAGTGGGGAGGACAAATAAAAATACAGAGATAAAAAAGACTATGTATCTCATTCCTTAAATTTGTTGCAGTGAACAAATGGTGAAATTTATGAATTTTATAAATTGCATGAGTTCAGTGCATATTGTGATGATAATGAAAATGAATTTGTCTAAATTTATGTAATATACTATACTTTAATGTGAGATTTCCTGGATGTCTTTCAGCATAAATTTTTAGATTAGAAACAGGAATTTTAAGGAATTTGGATCTTTGTGTTGAGATGTTTTCTACCTTTAGACCTTCCTCATGTTTTTTTTTTCTTCCTCTTACCCTATACCATCAGTGCCCACTGTTTCAGAGATCAAAACTATAGGTTGTCGGAGTTATTTCAAGACATATAATGATTTTACTCACTGTATGTTTGACAGAAATACAGATATATTTTAAATATGTTTTACTTTCTGGGAACTGAACCCACACAGTAGAGGAAGTTTATTGTTCTGTCTTATCTCAGAAAACAACTGTGATAGAAATAGTATATGATTTATTACTGGAAACTAAGGTTCCCCTTTTTGGTGAAGATAACTTATTGGCATGAACTTCCTGACATTTTGTTGAAAATGATTTGCATATTTATAGTTGAACTGAACATTTTCAAATGTGATTAAGGTATATTTTATTTCAGTTTAGGGAAAAAATGAACTCATATATACATATATATCTTTGAAAATATAAATTGTTGATTATGCTCTGTCCAGACAGAATATTGCTCCTGTGTGTGTGTGTTTGTGTGTGTGTGTGTGTGTATGTGTGTGACAGAGAGAAAGAGGGGGGACAGAGTGAAGGAAAGAGGAGAGGGAGAGAGACAGAGAGACAGAGACAGACAGCGACACAGAGAGACAAAGACAGAAAGAGAGAGCTATAGAGACAGAGAGAGACAGAGAGAGAGAGACAGAGAGAGACAGAGAGAGAGACAGAGAGAGAGAGAGAGAGAGAGAGAGAGAGAGAGAGAGAGAGAGAGAAATAGAGAAAGAGAGAAAGAGAGAGAAAGAGAGAGTAAGCACTTTGTAATTTGTGTAAAATTAGTGACTAGCTGGTAAAGTGCATAGTGTACTAAATTTGGTGAACTAGGTTCAAATTCTTCCTCAGTCACTTGTACCTCTGCAAAACTTGTCAAATCATTTCATCTTTCTTTCTCCCAGTTTTTTCATCTATAAAATTGGAATAATAAAAGCATCTATTTCATAAGGTTATGGTGACAGTCAAAGGTGCCACATGCAAAACAGTGTGCAATTCTGGAAATCATCTATATGTGCCAACTATTATATAAATACTAGCAAATTAAATGAATTTCCATCTTTAGATTTCTGAATATATATAAAACAATCATGCTTCCATATATAATACAACACAAACCACACATACACACACACAACACACACTCAGGCAATATCCTGCCTAGATACATTGACACTGATTTGAATATAATTTGGAATACTTAAACTATAATTTTGATATTGGAAAGTACACAGTATTCTGATACAAATCATTTTGTATCCATGATATCCTGATGTAAATCTAAAAATGAAACAATTAATTTCAACATTTTAAAATCCGATTCCTATATCAGCCAGGCCATGAGAATATAGAACTGTATATACCATTACACTACTGCATAAAAAGCCCCTCTTTCCGACTTTCAAAACAAAAGTATGTTTGGAGGGAAGAATTGTTAAAATAGAATCGAGAAGGATTTTTGGTCTTGATAATTTAGCTTTCCTAAATGCCAATAGTATGATCTTAAAGTTATAAAATTAATGAATGGAATGTCAGACAAGGACTCAGTTTCCCCCCTTTATTCTCCATAATACTTGGAGGTGTATTGTTGAAAGTGTGATTTGTATCCTGACCCACATTTTTACAAATAAGAATTCTCCACTGAAAAAAATATTTCCCTCTTAACTGATAAAATCTCTGCCTCTAATCATCTTCTTGTAAGACTACAGTTTTTCTAAACCACCACACAACTTACAAACTTTTAGAATATAATGAGACAGATTAGTAGGGGAAGATGACATTTGTGATTGCATAGGCTTTGTAAGAAGAAAGCTTGAGATCTTTCCAAAATGATATTTTTTTTGGTGGTAGAGAGGAAACAACAAGATTAAACAGAACACAAATTACTGCACGAAATCAAATGAGTTCATGGTAACTATAATGGGGGAGTAGAGATTGCCATTTACCCTTAACTGCTAAGAAAAGAAGATAAGGGCATCTTTTCTCTCTCCAATTCCATACTAGTCAATCTACACATGCAGAGGTATTGTTTTTGTTTTTGTTTTGTTTTTCCTCCTCCAAAGTTTTCTGATTGCTTTACACAGACCTTTCTAATCACAATTTTATTATTGTTGTTATTATTTTCTTTAAATTTTGAATCATTTATATAAGAGATGTCTTTTCTATTGATGTGTTGAATATGTGTGTAAATGCTCAATAATTGTTTAGGTTGATTTCCCTGAGTTTTTTTCACCTTTAAATTTCATAGAATGTACAATCTAGAGAGTATAGTATAGAAAGCACTATAACTGAAATTAGGGAGGCCTAGATTCAAATTCAGTTTTGTAAATTTATTAGCTGCATGACCCCAGGAAAATCACCTAATTGCTTCCTGCCCCGGTTTCCTCATCTGTAAAATGGAGAAAACCATAGGACCAACTTCCATTGCAAGAATACATTGGGGAAAAAAAAGTAACATGGTCTGCAAACCTTAAAGAGCTGAAAAAATGGCCACTGTCATTAATGACTAGGATCCTCTAGTTCAGACTTCACATCAAGTGACCACCTGGGGCCATATTTTAATGAGCCATTTATTCTACATATGCTTTACAAGGAAACTCCCAAGGTTAGAATCAATGTATATCATAGTTTACTTTCACTTTGCTCCTCTAAAACATGAGGCTGTCTTTCATTTTTAATTGTGATAAGTACCAAGCATAGCTCCCTGGGAGAGCCTGGAAGTCCTCTAAAGCTAATTGTTTTCCTTTTCACTCAATCTTAAGAGATAAAAGAGAAAGAACACAGAAAGGAAAACAAGGAGAAATGATTAGGGGAGATAT
Organism: Sminthopsis crassicaudata; assembly: GCF_048593235.1. NCBI lineage: Eukaryota > Metazoa > Chordata > Mammalia > Dasyuromorphia > Dasyuridae > Sminthopsis > Sminthopsis crassicaudata. Next base: position 70,059,395 of record NC_133618.1, on the reverse strand, counting down.
CATTATTAGATTTGGGGAGTTTTTTTGGTCTATGTTCATTTCTAGGCAGGAAAGCCCAGAAAGATGAAGATACTGCCTTCCAGATACAACAGAGAAAGCCAGAGCCACAAAGAAAAAAATCAGACAGATATGTTGCTTGATATCCAAATATCGATAGTCAATGTGTCATGATTAGATGGCAAACAATTAGCACTGAACAAAAGGATGCTGACTTCATTGATTTTGATTCAGAAAGATAAAACAATCCAAAATAATCACAAAATGCTTACCATTTGCTTTATGCTTTACTGTTTAAAGCACTCTCACATTTATTAGCTTATCATCTTATAAGATAGACATGAAAGGTATATATTATCAGATATAAAGAATTATTTCCCAGAGTGATGAGTGACAGAGTCAAAAGCCAAAATTTGCAGTTTCTTGTTCAATACATTTTCTAGAGACCTGTAATTCTTGACTTATAGTCCTATTATCCTGAAGGCTCATTGAATTATTTCAAGAAAACATCAAATCTAGATGTTCATCAAATATAGCTTTAATTTTATTATCTCCAACAAAATATTCAGTGCAAAGTCAGCATTATAAAGAAGCAAATACAGTTCTATAGAATGAATGTCATGCATGTATATATATTACACTTTTTCCAAATGTATGTAGATGTTGTTGAGAATAGAAAATAAAATAATAATTTAAAAGAAATACTGAAATCATCATAATAATACCTGATTAGAGCATATTTTAAAATTGGGGGAAATCATATGTAAACTGAATTGAGCCTCTGTGAAACAGAATCTACAGGCATTATTCACCATTGTTACTTTATATATAATTATATATTTCCTTGCCTAGGATAATACTTGTGAAGGGTTGGACATTGATTTTGAACTCAGTTCTTCCTAATTCCATATTTCTAGCACTGTATCCAATCAGCTATATTTTGTGTCTCTTTAGTTTTTTTAAAAATGCAAAATAGGTACTGACTTTTCATTGTGAATTTTTCAGTTTATGGATACTAATAGTACAATTACTATGTAGAAAGATGGGGAAAGTCTGAGAGGGTTTTTTTTTAATGTTTAAAAAATGACTCATTCTTGATAAGGTTTGGATTACTATATCACAACACACTTGCCTCTCATTATATTTTTGCCTAAGTAAGGAGAGAAAACCTTTTAAAAAGTTGAAGCAAACTCAGAACTTGTAGCTGCAAGACATTCACACACAAAAGGCTCCCCCATTGTTTTCCTACAAGAGATGTCCACTTTTGAAATGATGCCCTCAAAACATCTCTCTTTAGATTGACAACTATGTCATTCCAATTTCCATTCTGAAAAGAATAGCAACCCCCTTTCAAAAGCAATGTTAAATTTCCATGGGTACTGAAGATTCTTGTAGGAGACTAAAATTGACATGTTATTCTGGCAACAAGCAATTTTTTTTGAATAATCAGATCCTGAGCACCTTTCTAAAGTGATGTCTGCGGGAATGTTACAGCCGAATTGCTCACTGTCAACTGCTACAAAATTTATAACTCATTTGGTGAAGGTGAAATCACTTGTTTTCCCCATTATCTATGTGTAGAGGAAGGAACACTTTCAAAAAACTATGGAATCACAAATATCAAGTTTCAAGAAACCTCAGAGGTCATCTAGCCTAAGTTAATCCTTCAAAAATTTGAAGAGAGCAGGTCTAAACAAGATCATTTCTTCCAACTGAAGTAAACTGAGATCTTTTTGGGGTTCTGGATCATCTTCTGTGGAGCTCCCAGACCCTGGAAAAAGCCTGCAAAGTCCCAGTTAAGTGGTCTCATTCAGTTGGAGATCTGGACAGAGATATGGTCTCACTCTCTATTTTATTCTATTTATTCTAGTTGAAGGGTTAGTCTGGCACCACTCCCAGTAGCTTGAGCTTCTAAGAGAAGTGATCTCTTATAAGCCCGGAGTATTGACAATATTGACGTAATCTCATTCAATTTTGAATGGAAGCCCAAGCCTCAGAGGGCTAATAAAAGATAACTCTGAACCCCAAATATTTATAGAAGTCCTAAACAGGATTATGCTTTGCCAAGGAAGCTCTCTTCTTGGCAAGGCTGCCTGCCAGGACTTTTGCCTACTGTGAAGATATTCAGTGTTAACCTTTGTTACCTCCCTAACAGGACCTTTTGACTGAGAAGTCTAATTTCCTAACACTTGTGCCACTCAGATGATGTATTTGTGAATTCTTTAGCATTGGACCTGCAACAATTAGAGGGGATTCTCCACCCCAATTCTCACACCTCATCACAACTACCACTCATCTCATCATAACTATCCTTATTTCATTATGATATCCTTATATTTTGAGATTGCCAGTCTTGGTCATCTTTCTCTGGATCAACTCCAAATTCTTCCTAAAGTGTTAGGAAATGAATAGAAGTTAGATAATACATTTTTAATTAAAATAATTTAATTATCACTTAGGTACTTTTTCACCTAAACTCCCATCTAGTCATATGTTATATTGTATCATCTGGTGAACTTCTTGTTTCAAGTAATTCTCAGACTATAAGTTATATATTAATTGCTAAACTTCATCAGTGGATAAAATCTCCACATTGGAATTTTCATATACTGAGACATCTAGAAAGCTAGATGATAGAAATTAAAAACAATGTGTACATAATACATATGTTAAAATATTCAAAGTAATCCTATGGTGTCATAGATTTATTATAGGTAAAAGAAAACTGATTGAGGAAACAAAGGCATGAGCTTCCAAGTGTATTGATTTATTAAGCCTAACAAGTTAGGACCAACCTCCTCAAGTTGGTTGTGATCCTGAATGTAGAAGGAGATTTTTTATATGTTTAAAGAAATAATTTACAGTATATAAGGCAAGATATATTATTAGATAATCTGATTTCTGATAGATAAGAGATTAAAGGCTTTTTGAGTTGGGAAGTGCAAACAGGTGAAATCCCCTGCAATGAGAAAATACAAAGCAAAAACATATCCCACTCTTCCAAAGTGCTTGTATTCAACCAAAAAACAAACAAACAAACATGGAAACAATGATTGATCAGTCCATATGGGTTCAGTTTTCTGATAAAATATATTAATTGTTTGATGTGTATAATTTTCAGAAAACATGCATCATTATTCAATCTGAGTGAGTTTCTGGTCAGTAAAACATCCATAGCTTAGGGTCTCTAAATCAAAGGCAAAGGTGCTCCAGCACCCCATCCAAGCAAGACTAGCTTCAAATAATATAATGAAGTTTCCCCACAACTCTCAAATTGATTTTTTTTCCCACAAGACAGAAATTGCATTACACCCATAACTGAACAGAAAATAACTCCAGGACAGGGTCACATGATGTCCATGTGATTCACTCAATTCCCATAACTCCCTCAGATTTTGATAGTCTCCATAAAAATAATAACCAGATCCCATTCATACTTGTGTTATTCTATGCAGCTCTCACCAAAGCTCTATAGGTTCTTCAGAGAAGATTGACCCAATATACTAGAGATCTTTTAAACATTGTCAAGATACTTATGAAGGGTTGTCTTCATTCACATATTATTCTTCCTTCTTATTCCTTTGCCAAACATTATTTTTCCTCATGTATTTACCTGGTAATGCCCTCTATTCCATTTTTCTTTATAATAGTACCCATATTTTAATTTCATTAAACTCATTATGTCATTTTGAGACTATTTTTAATATCCCAACTTTTTCTTCATTTTATCTTTATCATTATCAGTTACCTTACCAAGCTTCATATAATTTTCACTAAAAACAATAACAATGACAAAAACTTCATTGATTTCCAAGTGAGGATGACATTTGTTTTAAATTTGCACATGTATTCTTGTGTTAAAAAATAGGTGAACAGAGAAGAAGAAAAAATACACACACATACACACACACACACACACACACACACACATACGCACACACATAAGGAACTGGAAATTTTTAGCCTAGAGAAGTTTAGGGATTGTATTTGGAACAGGAATAATACTTGTCCTCAAGCATTTGAAGGACAACCAAGATGAATTATATCTTTCCCCTAAATCCAGTAGCAAAAGCAATGAATAGTAGAATTTGCAAAGAATAAATTCACTTATAATGTTTAGAAGAATACACACACTAAACACACATTCTGGACAACTATAATTGTTAAAAGTATAATTAAAATGGGTAGGTTTCCTCTACTTATAGATATTAAAGCACAGAGTAGATGACTATGTATTAAGTATGTCAGGGGAGATTGTTTTCACATATTGTCTGGCTTAGATTACTGCTGAGACTGCTTTCAATTCTAATTGTTTGCAGTTTTTAAGGACTTGTCTTCTTTTTCTCCCAAATCCTTTCTTCAGCATTTACCTACTATGTCTGAAATGCACAGCTTTTCTTTTCTCTCATAACACTGAAAAGACTTTAAAAATGCATATTATCTTGAAAACAGAATGTTGATGCTGATTAGCAACCATTTGCTCCTTAGTTTGAAATTAATTATTAAGTAAGTCAATCTGATTTTTCCTGATAAAAATGATTCCTCTCATCATCTATATTACTGAATTTTGGTTTGGACTCTCCTCTGGACAGTATATTTCCAAAAACAATTAGTTTTATATGTACCCATTTTTCTTTCCCTTTCCCCATTATCCTACAAGTGTAGCACAAAATTCTGAAGACAGAAACTTATCTTTTTTATAACCCTTATATAACACAATGTTTTATACACAAAATAGACACTTAATACATGTTTGTTGAATTGAACTGAATTTAACCAGACTCTAACTGGATGAGATAAATGTTTGATTTGATCTTTTATTCATTCTCCTTGAAATCAAGTCTAGAACTGTGATTTTTATTTTTTTTGATTCTTTGTGAGGTTTTCTGAGTTTTCTGTTGTATGCATTTTTTTTTTTGATTGAGGCAATTTGGGTAAGTGACTTGCCAAGGTTCACATAGCTAGAAGTGTTAAGTGTCTGAGGTCTATCCACTGTGCCACCTAGATGTCCCTGATTATTTGTTTTTATTTGTTTTTTTGTCTTTCTTAGATCAAACCCTGGAAATTAATAAATGCTTGTCAGATGATTAGAAATAAAATTCTGGTCCAGTTAATATGTTCAAGGGAAGAAAGAGTTACTGCTCAGGCCATTAATTAATAGACAACCTTTTTACCTTTTTTTTTTTCCATTAGGCAAATAAAAAAAAAATTGTGAAGGAATGAGGAAATAGCAAATCATTTGTGTCAAAAAGGAGGCTCAAGGTCATATTGGAGGATCAGATAAAATCATCATACCAACAAAAACAACAGCAGAAGGAATCAGAGATTAAGGAATGATCAAATATATAAAAAACATAAGACAAAATAAAACCCAAAAGTAAATGTCAGACTTGGAAGCATTGGAGCAGGGGGAGAGAGCACATTCCAGAAAGATTAAAAAAGCAAAGATAAGTTAGGAGGCATCATTGAATGACAATGCACCACACTCTCTTGAGTGCTGTAGCATATGACTCTTTTATGTGTTACCTCTTTAAAAAAATACTCAAATGCTTGTAGTTCTCTATTCATTTTTTATTATAAGATAATTTATTTAGTTTATTTTCCTGTACTTTTGGCCATTTACTTAAAACATCCTTAGAATGGCTGAGTAGGAAAAAAAAGTCAATTCAATTCAACAAAGATTGAAGTAGCTGCTATATTCTACTTATTGTGTTGGGCACTTGGGATATAAAAATGGCAATAAAGAACTCCTGGCTCTCAAAGATCTTAAGTTCTACTGAGAGGATACAACATGAATTTTAAAAAGTAAATATTATGTAGAATAATTTCAAGATGATATATAATGCTAACACATTAGAATGAAAGAAAAACTGGATGAAAAAAAGCTTATATAGGAGATAGTCCTTGACCTTTAGGCAGTTAGATGCTATTCTCTGAGAATAGCATGCAAGGCCTGGAATCAGGAAGAACTAAATTCAAATCCAGTGTCTGAGAATACTTACTTACTGTCTATAGAACCTGGGTATTAAATTAATGCCATGTGCTTCATTTCCTCATCTATAAAATGAAGTGGAAAGGGAAATGGCAAATAACTATTATCTTTGTCAAGAAAACCCTAAAAGGGTCAGATACAACAATGACACCTAACCTGTTCTTTAAAGGAAACTAGAAGTTTTATAAGATACATTTGAGAAAAGAGATATTTTCAAAAAGAAAGATTACTTGTATAAAACCAAAACATCAGAAATAAATTTCCCTGCATAGGAAATAGTCAGAAAAATGTGAGAGCAAAAAATGTATCTTCCTTCATGTCTTCCTTCCTTCCTTCCTTCCTTCCTTCCTTCCTTCCTTCTTACGATAATATTTTATTTTTTATTTATTGGATTTTAATATATTCTTATTTTATTTCTTTTAGTTTTGTTCCGGTTATACATATATATTAAGTTTCTATTTGTTTGTTTGTTTGTTTGTTTGTTTATTAACTGATGCAATTGGGGTTGACTTGGTAGGAAATGTTAAATGTCAGGAGCCAGATTTGAACTCAATTCCTCCTGACTTCAGGGCTGATGCTCTATTCCCTGTACTACCTAGTTGCCCCTATATTAACTTTTTAAACACACATTTCTTTATGAATCATGTTGGGACAGAAAAATCAGAAGAAAAGGAAAAAAAAAAACAGAAAAAAGAAATGAACATAGTATGTGTTGATATAAATTCGATTACCATAATTCTTTTTCTGGATGCCAATGGTATATTCTATCCAAAGTTTATGAGATTGCCTCACTGCTGCACTGAAAAGAACCAAGTCTTCCATAATTGATCATTACATAATCTTGCTGTTATTGTTCACAATGTATTCCTGATTCTGCTCCTTTCTCTCAGCATCAGTATGTGTAGTGTTCTGGTTGGTTTTCTGAATGTCTCTGAACTAGCCTTCATTTTAGCAGAGTAATCACCGCAAGAATAACCACGTGTTAAAGTCCAAATCTTTCATTATATCTTTCAAAGTCTTGTCTTCTTGCCTGGGGCTTCCACTAGCTTTCTTGGAAGCCTTCTAGAATCTTGTTTTCAATGGAGAAGCAAAAGAGGAGAGCCTGCCACCATGGTGATGTGAGATGGAGTGAATTTCTGAGTCTGAGGGCTTGTGCTCCAGCCTCCAGAACCACAAAGGGGGGAAATGGAATGAATCTGTCTCTGAGTCTGCCCTGGCTAAGTTTGTCCCAGTTTATATGCTCTATTATAATTAGATCATTTAAATTATACTGTGTATAAACCAATCGTTATATCACTAGAGAACCATTATTTGTTGTAAGATCAAATCAATCATACTGAACTAGAGAACTATTAATCACAGGCTAAACTAGATAACCATTGTCTTAATGCCGTGTAAGAAGGTACAGATTTCTGGACCATAGCATCTCCCTCTTTTCCTTTGTTTTAGAACATAGGTGGTCACATCCTCCCTGACTTCTCAGGGAAATGAAAACCCCAAAAATGAGATGATCACACCCTCTCTGACTTCTCTAAAAAGGGGGTGAAAATGCCAAAAAAAGAGTTGATCACACAAAACACCAAAGGGAACTGGAGAATCAAACTAGATTAGCAGGTTTCTGAAGGGTCTCAATTGAAACAGGTATATATAAATCCATCAACATGGGAGGTATAGCAATATAACACAAGCTAGTAGTGATGTAACAAATACCATGAATCAACACGAGGAATTATACATGTTCATAAGTTCTTGAAATAGTTCAAAACCAATTTTTTGTCCATTGCTTCATGTGTCAGGGACTCCAATAATTCCTGCAAGTTATGAAGTCCTGCAATAGTCTCATCTTGTGTTAGGGAATCAACGATTCCTGCAGATTTTGAAGTCCTGTATCAGTCTCATATGTTTCAGAGAATCCAATGATTCCTACAGTCTTATCAACAATTTTTATCAACAATCACTTCAATCTTATCAACAACATTTTCATCTCAGGGAATCCAATGATTCCTGTGGGTTTTGAAGTTCTGTTAACAGTCTCATTATCAGCCATGCTCTTTCAGTGTCAGATGTTTCTTAGGTCTTTTCCTTTGTTTCGAGATTTTCCTCTTTTTTTGTCTCTTTCCAATGGATAAGGCAAATACAGCTTGTTGGAACCCATCTGATTCCATTTTCATCTGTAGAAATACAAGCAAACCCTCTCTCCCAAGCATTTAACTTATCTAGTAACTTCCATTCACCACTTTCTGAATCTTTCCACATCACCTGGCAATTACCTTGGAGCTGTTTGCACTAGACATTGCCCTTCTGTTGGGTTAAAAAGCCTGTATTTTCCCCAATTGTAATCCTTTTCTCCCATCTGATTGCTTCTCTATGATTGATCATATCAGAGTATTGAATTTCTAAAGACTCTCTGGGTGTAAGCTCAACTGCCGTCATACTCCACCTGTTTTTTGTTTGAGATCTTAGAGATGGGTTCCACCTCTAATTTCTCTGGGTCAATCTACATTTGGATGCCCAGTGGAAGCCTTTGTCACATTTTGGACATAGGGTTTTGGGTCTTGTTCTCTCACCCTGTCTTCTCTCTCTATCTCTATGCCTACATTAAACTTTCAGGTGCCCTACTTTACCACATTGAATGCATCAACATGTCTCTCTGGAAGTCCCTTGCCAAGAAGAACCCTGTATTCCCATGTTTTGCATTATTTGTGCCCACTGTGGTACAGCGTCTTATTCTCCTCTAAAGGAGCATCTTTGTGTAGTCCCAGAATAATTCTTCTACAAATCTCATCAGCATTTTCTCTGGCAAGTTGTTTGATCATTATTCCTGTTGCTACATTTTCTCCAATCAATTGTGTGACAGCTGTTTGCAGATTTCCCACAAAATCAGCAAAGGGTTCATTTGGACCTTGCTCTATTTTCCTGAAGACTTTCCTTCTATCTTGTTTTCCTGGGAAGTAGCCCCTTGCTTTTATAACAGCAGCAGCAGTTTGCTCATATGCTATCAAAGGGTAATTAACATGTGCTAAAGCATTTGCATGCTGCCTTTACCTGCTAGTTGATCCAAGGTGCCATGTATATTAATTCTAGTTTGCCTATTTTGTTAGCCTTGTATTCTACATAGTTCACTTTACTCAGAATGCCACAACAAGTTTTGTCCAGGTTCTAAACATGTCCTTACTATGGATTTCCAATCACTAGGGGTTAAACTTTCATAAGCCAAACTCTCTAATACCATCTTAACATAAGATGATGTAGCCCCATAGAGAATGCAACCCATTTTCAAATCCTTGATTTTTTTCCAGATCAAAAGGAGTATATCTTCTCCTTTCTTGACCTGAAGAATGAAATTCTTCAATTATAGGGTATGCTTCTATTAAATCAGATATATCCTGTCCATTTTTACCTTTAACTGGTGCCTTTTTTAATCATGTCAATAGGCTGCTTCATAGGTAGTGCTGATTGTGTTACTGCCCCTTCCCTTTATCCTTCTCTTGAAATAGGGAATGCCCTAATGACTCCTGCTGTGAAACACCACACTCCTTATTTTCATCAGAATTATACTTGACTCCATTCTTATCTAATTCTTCATCCTCATCTAGTTTGTCAGTATCTTCCCCCGCCTGCAATTTCTTCTTTTTCCTTATTCTATACCTTATGTAATTATCTAAAGAAAATTGTATTAAGTTATACGTATAGAATGTTTCTTTAGGAATTGAATAAGGACAATTATCATTGTAATATTCTATCCATTGCTCTCATACTATTTTCAACTATTCTGGTTCTAATCCGTCTTCCTTTGAGAACCAAGGAGATGATTACTGTAATGTTTCTAAAAGTCCAATGATCTGCTCCCAAATTACAGTCAAACCTTAGTTTTTCAGTAGTTTAACTGCTTTCTTCACATTTTCCTTGATGTGGAAAAGGCTCCTTTCTAAACATTTGTCCCATTTCAGCTGAAATATTACTTTAGCCTTTAACAAAGTTTTCTTTTTGTCTGTTTTTGTACTTTACCCTAATTTCTGGGTCATGGAGATTTTTTCACTGAACTCAGGATCATGCCAGTCTGGACTTAAATCCTTAACCCCACATTTGGGATGCCAAAATGTGGTGTTCTGGTGGGTTTTCTGGAGGTCTCTGGACTAGCCTTCATTTCAGTAGAGTAATCACTAGGAGAATAGCCAGGTGTTAAATCTAAATTCTTTATGTTTCTTTCAAAATCTAATTTCCTTGCCAGGGGCCCAGGTTACCTTTCTTGGAGGCCTTCTGGAGTCTTGGTTTCAGTGGAGAAGCAAAGGAGGAGAGGCCTGCGACCACAGTGGTGTGAGATGGAATGAATCTCTCTGAGTCCAAGGGCATTTTCTCCAGCCTCCAGCCATCACCAATGTGGATGATGGAATGAATCTATCTCTGAGTTCTCCTTAGCTGAGTTTGTCCCAGTTTATATGCTCTATTATAATTAGATCCTTTACATTATACTGTAATCATTACATCACTAGTGAACCATTATTTGTTGTAAGATTAAATTAATCATATGGAACTATTAATCACCATGTTAAATTAGATAACCATTGCCTTATCAATTCCACTTAGTTAGCACCTTGTAACAATCCTTGTTACAATTACAAGTATGATAAGCTTTTATAGATGATTCAAGAATCAATGCAATATCCTGGCCTTGAAGAGATAAATATAACATAGTTTCTATATTCTTGGAATTTGAAGTTTCATGTTTTGGTAAGGTATCTATAACACGTTCTTGAGACCCTTTCCAGAGCAATGTTCATATCAGAAGGATTCTCTCCCTTCTGATTGTTAGATGATAAGTAGAATCAGAGTTTGAGATCTATTCAGAGATATTCAACATCATAAGGTACTATCCAAAAGATACATCCTAAATAAGAATATACTTTAACTTATTACAATAAAAGGGAGATTTCATTTTTTCTTTTTTTTTTCTCCTTTTATTTATTTATTTATTTATTTATTTATTTTTTATTTTATTTATGTTTTTGACAGTATATATGCAAGAGTAATTTTTATAACATTATCCATTGTATTCATTTTTTCCACATTACCCCCTCCCTCTCTCTACTCCTTCCCCTTGATAACAGGCAATCCCAGACACTTTAAATGTGTTACAATATAACCTAGATACAATATATGTGTGTAAATAGCATTTTCTTGTTGCACATTAAGTATTAGATTCCGAAGGTATAAGTAACCTGGTTAGATAGACAGCAATGCTAACAATTTATATTCACTTCCCAGTGTTCCTTCTCTGAGTGTAGTTGTTTTTGTCTATCATTGATCAACTGGAAGTGAGTTGGATCTTCTTTATGTTGAAGATATCCACTTCCATCAGAATACATCTTCATACAGCATTGCTGTTGAAGTATACAATGATCTTCTGGTTCTATTCATTTCACTCAGCATCAATTCATGCAAGTTTCTCCAAACCTCTCTGTATTCCTCCTGCTGGTCATTTCTTACAGAGCAATAATATTCCATAACCTTCATATACCATAATTTACCCAACCATTCTCCAATTGATGGACATCCATTCATCTTCCAGTTTCTAGCTACAACAAAAAGAGCTGCCACAAACATTTTGGCACATACAGGTCCCTTTCCCCTACTCAGTATTTCTTTGGGATATAAGCCCAATAGCAGCAATTCTGGGTCAAAGGGTATGCACAATGTGATAACTTTTGGGGCATAGTTCCAAATTGCTCTCCAAAATGGTTGGATTCTTTGACAGCTCCACCAACAAGGCATCAGTGTCCCAGTTTTCCCACATCCCCTTCAACATTCATCATTATTTATACCTGTCATCTTAGCCAATCTGACAGGTGTGTAGTAGTATCTCAGAGTTGTCTTAATTTGCATTTCTCTGATCAGTAGTGATTTGAAACACTCTTTCATATGAGTGGATATAATTTCAATTTTATCATCTGAGAATTGTCTGTTCATATCCTTTGACCATTTATCAATTGGAGAATGGTTTGATTTCTTATAAATTAGGGTCAGTTCTCTATCTATTTTGGAAATGAGACCTTTATTAGAACCTTTAACTTTAAAAATATTTTCCCAATTTGTTACTTCTCTTCTAATCTTGCTTGCATTAGTATTGTTTGTACAGAGACTTTTTAGTTTGATGTAATCAAAATCTTCTATTTTGTGATCAATAATGATCTCTAGTTCTCCTCTGGTTATAAATTCCTTCCTCCTCCACAGGTCTGAGAGGTAGACTATGCTCTGTTCCTCTAATCTATTTATGATGTCATTCTTTATGCCTAAATCATGGTCCCATTTTGATCTTATCTTGGTATATGGTGTTGTGTGGGTCCATATTTAATTTCTGCCATACTAATTTCCAGTTTTCCCAAAAGTTTTTTTCAAAGAATAAATTTTTATCCCAGATGTTGGTATCTTTGGGTTTGTCAAACACTATATTGCTATAGTTGTATCATTTTTTGTCCTTTGTACCTAATCTGTTCCACTGATCAACCAGTCTATTTCTTAGCCAATACCAAATGGTTTTGGTGACTGCTGCTTTATAATATAGCTTTATATCAGGTACACCTAGAACACCTTCATCTGCCTTTTTTTTTTCATTAATTCCCTTGAAATTCTTGACCTTTTATTCTTCCATATGAATTTTGTTGTTATTTTTTCTAGGTCATTAAAAGTTTTTTGGTAGTCTGATTGGTATAGCACTAAATAAATAGATTAGTTTGGGGAGTATTGTCATCTTTATTATATTCGCTCGGCCTATCCAAGAGCACTGAATGTCTTTCCAATTATTTAAATCTGACTTTATTTTTTGTGGCAAGTGTTTTGTAATTTTTCTCATATAATTCCTGACTATTCTTTGGTAGATGGATTCGCAAATATTTTATACTCTCAACATTTGTTTGGAATGGAATTTCTCTTTGTATCTCTTGCTGTTGCATTTTGTTGGTGATACATAAAAATGCTGAGGATTTATGTGGATTTATTTTGTATCCTGCCACTTTGCTAAAATTCTGAATTATTTCTAATAGCTTTTTAGCAGAGTCTTTGGGGTTCTCTAAGTATACCATCATGTCATCTGCAAAGAGTGATAGTTTGATTTCCTCATTTCCTACTCTAATTCCTTGAATCTCTTTCTCGGCACTTATTGCTGAGGCTAGTGTTTCTAGTATTATATTGAATAGTAATGGTGATAGTGGGCAACCTTGTTTCACTCCTGATCTTACTGGGAAAGGTTGTAGTTTATTTCTGTTGCATATTATGTTTACTGACGGTCATAAATATATGCTCCTGATTATTCTAAGGAATAGTCCATTTATTCCTATACTCTCAAGCGTTTTTAGTAGGAATAGATGTTGGATTTTATCAAATGCTTTTTCTGCATCTATTGAAATGATCATATGGTTTTTATTAATTTGATTATTAATATGGTCAATTATACTAATAGTTTTCCTAATATTAAACCAGCCCTGCATTCCTGGTATGAATCCTACTTGATCATATTGTATTATCCTGGGGATGATTTTCTGAAGTCTTTATGCTAATATCTTATTTAAGATTTTAGCATCAATATTCATTAAGGAAATTGGTCTATAATTTTCTTTCTCAGTTTTCGATCTACCTGGTTTAGGTATCAGTACCATGTCTGTGTCATAAAAGGAGTTTTGTAGGACTCCTAAAAGGGAGATTTCAAGCAAATAGGAAATAATCATGGGGAGGCTAGGGAATTGAGAGGAATTCTGAAAGAAGCAAGGTGATGAAGAGTGATCAACAACATGTATCAGGAATCTTAAGATTATATTAAGGCCCCTAAAAATGTCTTTTCTTTCATATCCCTATCAATGATATGAGAAGCCATAAAAAAGTATGAGGTGCTCAAAGATGATAAGCCCCTCCAGCGTAAGGCTTTGTTGAATGCTTTTTAGCGACACTCATGCATCCAACTCTCACCTATATCTCCAAAAAGCTGTAGCATGCTTAGCTGTCAAAAAAAATTGATAAAAATCATCTCAACAGAAAGCTTAATTAGGTGCAGAGTAGCCAATAGGCATCAAATCCTTTCCTGAATTAGAGGGATGTCTAAAACCTCAAGTATGTTAAGGTTTCCCCAGGTAGATGAGAATAATTTGTTTCAATATCTACAAAGGATACAGGCTCTGTAAAGCACTTAGAGCTTAGTCAGACATTAAGATGCCAAGGTTATCCACTGCATTATGGGCCATCACCTATGGTTTTTACTTTTGTCCTGTCATTGGACTTCAATGACACTGGAAGAAAGAGAAAAGCTAAAAAATGTTTGCAACTTTCTTTCACTTAAACCCAATTCATGTAGCAGACAAGACATTACATGGAATATATTTGGTTCTCTTTGAAAATAACTGACATACAACAAAATAAGAATCCATGAATATTAATTATATGAAGGAAATAATTGATGGAGGACCACTGATTCGTTATTTCACAACTAGTAAAGATATGTCATAAACAATTCCAATTTCTTCATTTTGTTTACAACACTGAGTGCCAGAAAAAGGGCAATGACTTACTTGAGGTCAAATAGTTAGTAAGTATGAGAGCTGGATTCAGTTTGTTCTTCTTTGGTATAAATGTTTTCTAGATACAGATTTATTTTTCAGTGCCCAAAGCCTACCATTTGGGAAAAAAAAAAAAAAGTATAGTATAGTTGTCAGAAGAAAGATTCTTCAGGAAGTAACAAATTGGGAAAATATTTTTAAAAGCAAAGGTTCTGACAAAAGTCTCATTTCCAAAATATATAGAGAACTGACCCTGATTTATAAGAAACAAAACCATTCTCCAATTGATAAATGGTCAAAGGATATGAACAGACAATTCTCAGATGATGAACTTGAAACTATTTCCACTCATATGAAAGAGTGTTCCAAATCACTACTGATCAGAGAAATGCAAATTAAGACAACTCTGAGATACCACTACACACCTGTGAGATTGGCTAAAATGACAGGAACAAATAATGATGAATGTTGGAGGGGATGTGGGAAAACTGGGACACTGATGCCTTGTTGGTGGAGCTGTCAAAGAATCCAACCATTTTGGAGAGCAATTTGGAACTATACCCCAAAATTGTCAAACTGTGCATACCCTTTGACCCAGCATTGCTGTTATTGGGATTATATCCCAAAGAAATACTAAAGAGCGGAAAGAGACATATATGTGCCAAAATGTTTGTGGCAGCTCTTTTTGTTGTAGCTAGAAACTGGAAGTTGAATGGATGTCCATCAATTGGAGAATGGTTGGGTAAATTGTGGTATATGAAGGTCATGGAATATTATTGCTCTGTAAGAAATGACCAGCAGGAGGAATACAGAGAGGCTTGGAGAGACTTAAATCAACTGTTGCTGAGTGAAATGAGCAGAACCAGAAGATCACTATACACTTCAACAACAATACTGTATGAAGAGGTATTCTGATGGAAGTGGAAATCTTCAATATAAAGAAGATCCAACTCACTTCCAATTGATCGATGATGGACAGAAATAACTATACCCAGAGAAGGAACACTGGGAAGCGAATGTACATTGTTAGCACTACTGTCTATGTACCCAGGTTACTTATACCTTCGGAAGCTAATAATTAATGTGCAACAAGAAAATGGTATTTACACACATATATTGTATCTAGGTTATATTGTAACACATGTAAAATGTATGGGATTACCTGCCATCGGGGGGAGGGAGTGGAGGGAGGGAGGGGATAATTTGGAAAAATGAATTAAAAAAAAAAAAAAAAAGAAAGATTCTTAATTTGACCTATCACTTTTGTTAATGAGCACAAACTAAGGATAAAAATATTTGAAATGAAGTTATTATATCAAGGTAGCAACACGTTGTTGGGCTGATCACTGAAGATCAGAAATGGCTTCAAGATGTGGCCAATTTTTATTGCTCACCTTTATAACATTGACTTGCGATAGGTCAACATCAGCAAAGGTGTTTGGACTCTTGTATTTCAGTTAGAGACTGAATGTAAGAGAACATGACAAAGTATAGGTAATGCAAAAACCTGCAGCCTGAGCTTTGCCTCCCCCAATACAGACTGACATACAGATAAGAAACAATGATTCAGTATCAACATAATTATCATTATAATCTATACTAGATAAATGCCTCAGCAAATCTAATTCATTCGATTTTTTTTTTCATTTTACCATTTTAAAAGAGAAAATCATTGAGTTTTCCCTAATGCCCAAATTTATGAGTTCTAGATTCCAGACAAACTCCCATTTAATTGTTTGAAGTAACTTAGATGAAATACCATCTCCAATGGTACTGATATCATTATCTTAGCTGAGTTTGGGGTTCCTGGTTACCAATGTAAAAATCACCTAAGTATTTTCCTTTTTTTAAAGAAATAAATATAATTTCAAAAATCCTACAGTTGTTTCCGATATGTCAGAGGTAAATTGTGACACAGTCTGCTGATTATCTGAATTGTAACGGTATCAGAGTAAGTTATCATCTTCCATCATCACCACTTAGAATTTTGATTTTATCTTCAGCCTTTTTTTTCTATAGTCTTCTCCCTATTCTGTCATTAGTGACTCTAGCAAATAGCATGAATGAGTTTATTTTGCAGACCTCAAATTTTATATTGAAATAAAGATTTATTCTCCCATAGATTTCTGATGGTTTTGTTCATATGGAAATGAGTATTAAAGTTATTGTGGAAATTTAAAGATGTCTGTATTAACAAAACTGTAGTCTGAAAAGTGCATTTACCATTCAAAACCTGCTGGGTCACAGTGAGCAAAAGTAAAAGCAGACTCTTTTACAACAACCGAAAGCTACATATTGAAACATTTACTTGTTTCACACACCACACACATAGATAAATATGTGTATTACATGTATGCCAAAGAAATGAAATGCAAATGTACTACTCCCCAATTTTTGTAGTGAAAAGTACTTGAGAGATAAATATTAAAATCTATATTTTGATGGCCAGAAACTCTTCATCTATACTTATTAAACCTTCAGGAGACTGGCTCTGAAGGGAAGTGCTACCATAGTAACCCTCCGAGGGAGAAATTATCCTCTGGTCTACAAGGACTTACAGCTGCAGGAACAATGTCATTGAATTACATCTTCCTTTCCCTAGTTTAGCAGCAAAACATATGACGAAAGAGAGAAATTATATGAGTAAATATGGTCCTTTCTCAAAGAGACCATCTCATGTCCCTTATTGAAGTTAAAGATCTCATAAAGTAGGAAAAAGATATTATGAAAAGGACAACTCACACCTATTTCTTGTTAATAATATGTGGTTCTTGTAATAGTAAGCAGATTGCCTCAAAATTTCTATAAAATACCATATATAGCCTGAACTGTGGGATACACAGGATCAATAAGGCCCCAGCAAGTCCTTTCAGAACCACCCTACCAATTCCCAACTACAAGTACAAAGAATTCAAGGAACTTGGAATGGGGATAAAAAAGTAGTCTCTGATAAATTTTGCAAATATAAGACCGGGCTAAAATGTGCTTATTATAAAGTTGTCAGCATAGCTTTTTTACTTTTAGATTCTGCATATATAGGAGAAATGTTCAACATGACTGAGTAAATGTTTTCCACACATTAAAGATGCTTAGATTAGGACCAACCTGTAATATATACATGCATGTAAAAAGAATGCTAACATATAAAAGGAAATATTAAATCTGATGGGTAGCTCCATGTGTAATATTAATCTTGATGGTCCATTATATATACATGTATGTGAATTTGTGTATGATGGATACATGTAGTATGTATATTGTGTAAATAACTTTCTATATCTGTATGTTGTGCTTTTTGGTGTATATATGTACATGTGTATGTATATATAGATCAACTATATAAATATGTATTGCTAAATATTTATGTTATGTATACACTTAAAATAGCTAACATTTATGCATCACTTTAAAGTTTTTAAGGTGGATTCACAAATACTAACTCATCATTATTCCTATTTTACAAAAAGGAAACTGAGGCTGACTAAGTTGGGATTTGTTCAGAATTATACAGCTTAGAAATGATTGAATCCACCTGTGAATTCAGTCTTTTGGACTCCTTGTCTTATCTACTCTGTTAGCTACTTACTTCATATTTATTTTTGTATGTATATAAATGTGTTCTTGTGTATGTTTTTTTATGCAGAGAGAGACAGGTGGGGCAAGAGTCACAGAAACAGAGAGAAAACCAGAGGAGGAGAAAAAGGACAGCAGAGATAGAAAGAAAAAGTCAGAAAAACAAAGAGACAAAAATAGGTAAAAGGGGGAGTAAAACTCATTTGTTTATTTTTCTATTCTAAAAGATTATTGTGATTTACCCTGTCATTTTCCAGAAGGAATTCAGAGGTATCCTTCTTTCTACCTTACCTAAGGTCTTCTTGGAGAATAAAAGATAGAGGAAGCAAAGTGATCAAGCAGTCCCATCTTCTCACTTGGCACCCTATCAATGCAATGTGATTCACATCCTAGTCAGCTCCCATTGATGTCTTGATCTACTCCCCCCAAAATACCAGAGGCCCCTTAAATCCCACTATCCAATTTCCAAAACAGCAACTTGCCAATTGCAAAGGGGAAGATGAATGCTTCTACTATGACTACAGTTCCTCCACATGGTAAGTCAAGAAGGATTCTCTGTATGTGGCATCTTATTCTCTGGCTTTCTTCTTCCAGAAGCCATTTAAAGCTCTAATCCTAACAGGTGTGTGGAATCAGATTAATCTCTTCCTCAAGTGATTCTTTTTTAAATGTAGTTTGGTCAAAGAAAGGCTACACCAGAAAGAGAAATATAATGTGATAGGAAAGTTGGAAATTGTAGTTGGAAAGTTAGATTTGGAAGCCATATTTCTATCCCCAAGTGAGTTTGACCTACACTGAAACTGTTTCTCCTTAATGCCATTAAGTTACTTTTTATAGATTCAATTTAATTGATATTTGTAAAGTGCTAGTAGGGGTATGAGTCAGTTGGCATAGTGAAGATAGAATTAGCTTCGAAGTCAGCAACACTTAGGCTGAAGTCCTGTTTTTGGTATATAGTGGTTGAATAAGACTAGATAGGTCACTTCCTTTCTCAAACCCTCAGACAATAGCCTAAGATTATAAATTGCAGAACAAATGCTCTGGTTGACTTTATTTGAAGAAGTTTTATCACAAAATGTTCCCTATGTTAATGAAATTACAGACCAAGAATATTACCCTCCCCCAAAAAACAAAAGTCAACTCAGCAATATGAATATACAATGGAAATACAAAGGAGTTCTTGCCCTCAATAGGATTACAAGCTGCTAAAGAGGAGAGGTTTGTGTACTTTAGTAAGTTCAATGTAAGATAACACTATGATGGGGGAGGCAAAAAAGAGAATCAGACAAAAGGAAGTGTCATGGAGGAAAATTGGCTACATACAAAAAGGGGGGAAATAACATAGGCAATAAAACTTTAATAGTTACTTTTGTTTTTGTTCAAATGTAGACATCATGAATGAAGCCATATGACTATGGATGGAGAGCTGGCCTGGGAGTCTAGATGATTTAAGTTTAAGTTCTACCTATGACATATATAAGACATATGACTATCAGCAGCTAAGTGAATAGTGAATAGAATGTTTGCCCTGATATCAAAGTTAGCTGTATGACTCTGAAAAAGTCATTTATACCTTTTTGCCTAAGTTTCTCATTCAGAAAATGAAATGACAAAGCACTCTGGTATTCTAGATAAGAAAAAGCCACATGGGGTCTTGGAAAGTCAGATGTGACAAAACTGACCAAACACAAACAATGTCTGGAGAAATCTAAGATAAATTGTAGAAATTGCCAGTTTCAGTATCAACAGAAAATTGTCCATTTCAGATAATCCCTATGCCAATAAAATTATAAATCTCAGCAATAGCATGAAAAAGTCATGATCTTTAGATAATCATGATTCCTCAACTAATAAATGTCAAATGATATGAATAGGCAGTTTTCAGATTAAAAAAAATAAAATAAAAGCTATGGTCATGTGAAAAAAAGGCCTAAATGACTATTGATTAGAGAAATACAAATGAAAACTTATCTAAGATACCACATTACACCTATCCTGTTAGCTATTATGACAGAAAAAGAAAATGATATGTTGGAGAAGTAGGACAATTGGAGACTTAATGTATTATTAGTAGACTTATAAGCAGATTTAAACATTCTGGAGAATAATTTGAAGCTGTGCTCAAAGGGCTATAATATTGTCATACTCTTTTAACCAGAAATACCAGAACTAGTTCTATATTCCAAAAAGATATAAAAAAGGGAAAAGGACACACATACAAAATATTTATAGCAGCTCTTTTCATTTTGGCAAAGAATTGGATATTGAGTGGATGTTCATGAATTAGAGAATGGCTGAACAAGTTGTGGCATATAAATAGAATGGAATATTATTGTTTTATAAGAAATAATGATTTCTGGGGAAAAAAATTTAAAAACTTACATAAAATAATTCTGAATGGAGTAAGCAGAACCAGGAAAATATTATACAAAGAAATAGCAACATCATGATAGACTTAACTGTTCTTACATGGATTAGTAAAATTATCTAAAACAATCCAATCCACATCCAGAGAAAGAAAACAAATGAACAAACAAACAATAACAAACTAAGAATTCTGAATAGAGATTAAGTAAACTATTTACCCTTTCTTTCTCATGCTTTTCCCTTTTGTTCTAAGTCATCTTTCACAACATAATGTGAAAATATGTTTAACATGATTGTGTGTGTATGTATGTGTGTGTATACATACATATATATCCTATCTTTGATTGCTTGCTTGTCTTGCAGAGGGGGGAAACAAAGGAGGAAGGGAGAAAAATTTCGATCTCAAAATCAAACAAAAATGGATGTTGAAAACTATCTTTATATGTAGTTAGAAAAAAAAATAAAACAATATTAAGCAAAAAAAATAAAAAAGATAATCATGTAATTTTTATACTTCCATTTCTTTCATGAATAAAATGAAGAAACTAAATGACCACAATATTGTTTTAATCTATAATTTGACCAGCTAACAATATTGACCATTTCAACAAGCAGGAATCACTTTTGCTTTGTGGGATTTTTTTAACTTAGGGCTACATTCTTTTAACTAATCATTCTGACAGATGTGCAATTAAAGTTTAGTCACAAAAGCTATTTTAACTCATTTGCAAAAAAAAATACAAATATTGAGAGAATGCAGAAAAACTTCAAAAAGCAAAATAAAAAGAGTGAATGTAGCTATTTCTATGGGAAATTGGAAGGAATTTTTTTTCTGCAAGATAAAATACATTTTTCAAATAGAAAATATAAATTTTACCCATCATTTCAGAAGAAAAATTGAAAGAGTAAATTAGAAGAAAAGGTTTGTACAAATACTAAAGATGCATTTCACTTGGGAAAATGATAATGAAAATAAAATATTTGAAATATATAAGATATGGGCTTGAAGACTGACAGTAGCAGGTTTAAAATGTAGGCAGATGATTATTAAAGTGCCAAATTATTGAAAGCATTGGCATAATAATACCTATTGAAGAGCCAAAATAATTCTCAATGAAAGCTTCTGAAAGGCACACACAATATGAAAAGATTTCTCAAATATTGTCAGAGCCCAAAATTATTTTATTAATATATTATTCAATGTATTGACTTTATAATCTTCTGGTCAAAAAAATACCAAACATTAAAAAAAAAAAAACAACAATTAGCCCCAAAGCTATATAAACTATTTGAAAAAAAAAAAGGGAATGAAGGAATCGTACCAAATTCCTTTTATGACACAGACATAGTACTGATACCTAAACCAGGTAGGTTGAAAACAGAGAAAGAAAATTATAGACCAATCTTCCTAATGAATATTGATGCTAAAATCTTAGATAAGTTATTAGCAAAAAGACTACAGAAAATAATCCCCAGGATCATACACCATAATCAAGTAGAATTTATACCAGTAATACAGGGCTGGTTCAATATTAGGGAAACTATTAGTATAATTGATCATATTAATAACCAAATTAACAAAAAACTATATGATCATCTCAATAGTTACAGAAAAAGCATTTGATAAAATTCAACTTCCATTCTTATTAAAAACACTTGACAGTATAGGAATAAATGGACGTTTCCTTAAAATAATCAGTAGTATTTATTTAAAACCATCAATAAGCATCATATGTAATGGGGATAAACTGGAACCATTCCCAATAAGATCAGGAGTGAAACAAGGTTGCTCACTATCACCATTACTATTCAATATTGTATTAGAAATGCTAGCTTTGGCAATAAGAGTTGAGAAAGAGATTAAAGGAATTAAAGTAGATAATGATGCAACCAAATTATCACTCTTTGCTGATAATATCATGGTATACATAAAGAACCACAGAGATTCTACTAAAAGCTATTAGAAATAATCCACACCTTTAGCAAAGCTGCAGGATATAAAATAAACTCGTGTAAGTCATTGGCATTCTTATATATCACTAATAAAACCCAACAGTTAGAGTTACAAAGAAAAATTCTATTTAAAGAGTTACTGATAATATAAAATACTTGGGAATCTAAAATTATATGTTTTTTTTATTTAATAGTTTTTATTTACTAGATATTTGCATAGGTAATTTTATAACATTGACAATCACCAAAACTTTTGTTCTAATTTCCCCCCCCAGATGGCAAGTTGAACAATACATGTTAAATATGTCAAAGTATACTAAAGAGCGGAAAGAGACATATATGTGCCAAAATGTTTGTGGCAGCTCTTTTTGTTGTAGCTAGAAACTGGAAGATGAATGGATGTCCATCAGTTGGAGAATGGTTGGGTAAATTGTGGTATATGAAAGTTATGGAATATTATTGCTCAGTAAGAAATGACCAGCAGGAGGAATACAGAGAGGCCTGGAGAGACTTAAATCAACTGATGCTGAGTGAAATGAGCAGAACCAGAAGATCACTGTATACTTCAACAACGATACTGTATGAGGATGTATTCTGATGGAAGTGGAAATCTTCAACATAAAGAAGATCCAACTCACTTCCAGTTGATCAATGATGGACAGAGGTAGATACACCCAGAGAAGAAACACTGGGAGGGGAATGTAAATTGTTAGCACTAATATCTGTCTGCCCAGGTTGCATGTACCTTCGGATTCTAATGTTTATTGTGCAACAAGAAAATGATATTCACACACATGTATTGTACTTAGACTATATTGTAACACATGTAAAATGTATGGTATTGCCTGTCGTCGGGGGGAGGGAATAAGGGAGGGGGGGTAATTTGGAAAAATGAATACAAGGGATAATATTATAAAATATATATATATATAATAAAAAAAAAAAAAAAAAAAGAACTAGATAGAACTAGAGATAACACAGATTGGGATGAAAGTAGAAGGAGGAAGTGTAGGTTTTATGTTGATTTAGGGAAGTAGTTTGGGATGATAGGAATTAGGAAAGAAGATCTTAGAGAGTAATCTCTAGATACTTCCTAGCTATAGTAGGTCATATGAAAAAAGTAGTAGAAAGCAGACCGAGTTCTCATAGAGTTATGTACTAAATGTACAGTAATAGCAGTTGCAGAATGCTGATCCACTCAATTCAGAAAAAAAAGAGTGATTATATCATTATATCATACTAGATATATGTGAACTAGAAAACCATTATCTCATCAATTCCACTGAGTCCTTCTACACATATTTATTTAATTAGCCAGAACTAAGACTCTGAACGCTACTCCCAGTAACAAAATTACTTTTGCGTATGAAAGTTTATTTTTTACCCTTTGTAAAAAATATACCCTTTATATCAGTTATCTACAAGGGGTGCCCTTTGTTAGACTAAGGTTATTTACTCTGAACCTAGAGAAAAATAGGCTAAATAAATTACAGACATTTCCCCAAGATCCAAAATAAATAAATAAATAAATAAATAAATAAATAAATAAATAAATAAATATGTCAAAGTATAAATTAAATAAAATATTACATATACATGTCCAAACAGTTGTTTTGCTGTACAAAAAAATCGGACTTTGAATTAGTGTACAATTAATCTGTGAAGGAAATCCAAAATGTAGGCAGACAAAAATAGAGGGATTGGGATTTCTATGTTCTTTTCCAGAGTTCTTTTGCTGTGTGTAGCTGGTTCAATTCATTATTGCTCTATTGGAACTGATTGGGTTCATTTCATTGTTGAAAATGGCCATATCTATCAGAATTTTTCATCATATAGTAATGTTGTTGAAGTATACAACGATCTCCTGGTCCTGCTCATTTCACTCAGCATCAATTCATGTAAGTCTCTCCAGGCCTTTCTGAAGTCATCCTATTGGTCATTTCACATTCTTCCCTGAGGTTGAGCTTGTATGCCACTAAAACTTCCAGTTATCTTCTCTCTCTCTCTCTCTCTCTCTCTCTCTCTCTCTCTCTCTCTCTCTCTCTCTCTCTCTCTCCTTCTCTCTCTCTCTCTCTCTCTCTCTCTCTCTCTCTCTCTCTCTCTCTCCCTCTCTCCCTCTCTCTCTCTCTCTCTCTCTCTCTCTCTCTCTCTCCCTCATTTTCTCTCTCTCTCTCTCTCTCTCTCTCTCTCTCTCCCTCTCTCTCTCTCTTTCTCTCTCTCTCTCTCTCTCTCTCTCTCTCTCTCTCTCTCTCTCTCTCTCCCTCTCCCTCTCTCTCTCTTTCTCTCTCTCTCTCTCTCTCTCCCTCATTTTCTCTCTCTCCCTCTCTCATTCTCTCTCTCTCTCTCTCTCTCTCTCTCTCTCTCTCTCTCTCTCTCTCTCTCTCATTTTCTCTCTCTCCCACTCTCTCTCTCTCTCTCTCTCTCTCTCTCTCTCTCTCTCTCTCTCTCTCTCTCTCTCCGTCTTTGTAACTTTTTTTATAGCCATGTTTCTCTTTATATACATATATATGTATACATATATATATGTATCTATATCCATATCTATGCCTGTACATATATCTATTTGTGTACCTATACTATGCCTATATCTTTATTTAGACCTTTACCTATATCTATATCTATACCCATATCTATATTTATCTATACCTGTACATATATATATATATATAAATTTATCTCTATATAGATAATTAGATATTTATATCTATCTATTTCTATCTAATCTATCTCTATATAGATGTCTATAGAATGATAGAAATATCTTTAATTATATTTATCTATGTGTCTGTTTGTGTCTTTGTGTAAGCAATTTTCCAATTGGACTTCCCTTATGCTTTTTTTATAAAGATCTTTTTAAGTGTCTCTAGTGTAAAATTTTTAATTTATTTCTATTAAACTTAACTTTCATAAATTTGATCCATTATTCTGTTTTCATGTGAACATTTTCATTTACAGTTCTACTATCCAGTAAATTAGTTTCTCTCTACTCTGTCCTGTCCCTTTCTGCCCCCTCTTTTCTTTCTACTTCTCCTTCTCCCTCTGCTCTTGTGTCAATCTCTCTGTTTCTGTGTCTTTTTCTGTAAGTTATTGCCTATACCTCTGTCTCTCTATTTCTATCTTTGTCTTTCTGTTTCTAGCTGTCACTCTCCCAACCTTAAGTTGTCTACAATTTTTATAAGCCTAAAGTCTTGTCTTCATCTAACTAATCAATAAAAATAATGAATACATCAGTTTGGAGTTACTCCTCTAAAATCTTACCTCTGGATTGATATTGGTTCATTTATTACTACTCTGGGGGTCTGATCACTCTATTAGTGCCAAATCTGTACATTTGTTGTCCTAGTTGTTTAGTCATTTTTCACTTGTGTTTGACTCTTAATCCCCATTGGGGATTTTCTTGGCAAAGATTCTTAGTGGTTTGCCATTTCCTTCTCTATATCATTTAAGGTAAAGAAACTGAGGCAAACAGGATTAAGTGACTTGTACAGGGGCATATGGCTAGTGATTGTCTGAAGGCTTATTTTTAACTCATAAAGGTGAGTATTTCCTGAATCAAAGTCTACTACTATATCCTCTATACTATCTAAATTCCCACTCCTAGCGTCAGACACACATTTCTCCATTTTGTCCACAAAGATAACATGGGATGCTTTCTCAAATAATTTTTTCATATCCATGGCATTACCTTACCTACTAATCCAGCAATTTAGAAAAAAAAATGAAAAAAAAAGGAAATTAATTTAATATGCCACAACTTGTTTCACAACTATCTTTTGTTGACTCCTAATCTAATCTCTCTTTTTAAATTCTTTTAAATCTCTCTCTCCCTCTCTCCTTATTCTTTCATCACTTACTAACAATGAAAGAATGAAAGTCAAGTTTATTCTCATGTACTTTCATTATTGTAGAAAAAAATTTATATACTTTATATTCACCGAATATACTCTAACTATATCTACAATGTTAATAAACATAAATAATTATTTTAACTGCCTTGTTGAATCGTGTGAAACTAAATGTAAAACATTAAGCTATTAATGTCAGTCTAGTTACAATAAAAAGAACAGGACCATATCCACCCATGTCTAATTGTATAATACCTCTCCTTTTATCACTAGTTTTTAAAGACAACTCAATCATATTTAGCAATCATATTCATAACATACAGCATCATAAATACCTTGCAGAATAATGGACCTTGATATTCACCTAGATCAACCCCCACATTTTACATAATAAGGAAATTGAAATTTAGTATAGTCCAATTACTTGTCCCAAGTCCAAACAACATTACCAAGATAAAAGACCAAACACTTAGTCTTCTGACTCTAAATCCAATGTTTTTTCACCATGCCAATTTATTGGGATTGAATTTAATTCAATAAACATTTGTCAAGCTCTTTCTATGTCCCACACTCTTTGCTAAGCACTAGAGACATAAATAAAATAAAATAAAGGCAGTCCTTGCCCTTAAGGAGCTTACAATCTAATGATAAGAAAGAAGTAGAATACTCGAAAAGGAGGAAGGATACCATGAAATATTTGTATTGTGGAGATAAATCAAGTAAAGCTGCAGATGGAAAGTGTATACACTTTCATTGGAAAATATATCCCTGATTGTTATGGGCCAGAACTCTTTACTTGAAACAAATGATTCTTACAATGTACTAAGTCAGTGGAATTGATAGAGATAATAGTTATCTAATTTATCATGGTTCAGTATGACTGATTTAATCCTACAAGGAAATGTTATGAGCCAGACCTTGAAACAAGATACTGAGTGGAATTGAGGATACAATGATTAAATCTAGTTTAACATTTATTTAATCCTACAACAAATAATGTTTTTCTAGTGATATAATGATTGGTTTGTACTCAGTGTGTAGCATATAAGCTAGAAGCCTCAGCCAGGGAAATTCAGAGATTTAGAGACAAGAAGAGATAAGGCTTGAGGCTGAAGGCTGGAGCACAAGCCCTTGGACTCAGACAGATTCATCCCATCTCACACCACCTTGGTGGCAGACTCTTTCCTTCACTTCCCCACTGAAACCAAAACTCCAGAAGGGCCCCTGAAAACTAGCCAAGCCCCAAGTGAATGAGATAGGACTTTGAAAGATTTGGACTTTGACATCTGGCAGCACTTGTGGTGATTACTGAACTGAAATGAAGGCTGCTTGTAGAGAAAAACCTCAACAGTGAACATTACATTTTTAGAGAGAACATTACATCTCATGTCTACCAAGGAATGTTTTGGGAAGAGACTAATGTTCCCCCCTTTAACCATCCAATCACAGGACAAAAGAGACTGAGGAAGTGAGGAAGAAGGACTGGGTGAATCAGTGAATAAAGTGTTGGGCCTTAAGACAAAAAGCGTCTATTTTCAAGTTTAAATCTGACACCAGAAATTTATTAGCTGAATAAACTTAGGGCAAGTCACTCAGTTTGTCTCAATTCCTCATCTGTAAAATGAGCTGGAAAAGAAAGAAATGGCAAACTATTCAAGTATCTTTGCCAAGAAGACTCCAAATAAGTTCAAAAAATAACAATGATCTCTCCATGCTCTACCTTATTTAAATAATATGACTATATTGTAGCACGTGGTTCTGGTAAATATGTTTTAGGACAGTTAGGTGGTATATGGATGGAGTGCAGAATCTGAAATTAGAAAGACCTCAGTTCAGAACTTCCTTCAGACACACACTAGTTGAATGACTCTCGGCAAGAAATTTAACCATGTTTGCCTTATTTCCTCATCTGTAAAATGGGCTGGAGAATAAAATAACAAACTACTCCAGTATTTTTGCCAAGAAAATGTCAAATGGGGCCAAGAAGAGTTCAGATAAACATCAACGAAGACTATTTAAACAAGATGATGAGATTTCAGTTAACCAGTGTATCCTGGGATGGGCATATTTTCCTGTGGGGTTCAAACTAAACAGAGCTGCCAATGCAAATTGGCAAGAAAGCTATCATGTTATGTATCTTAATTCCTTTAGTACTTTTGTATGTAATATGTCTAATAATTTAATTTTGTCATGAATTCAGTACGATCTCCTATTCAATCCATTTAGGTTAAGTTTGAATCTCCTTTTACTTTTTTTCTTTTTTCTATGCTCCTTAAAATAAAAACAATTCTTATTGGTAGAAAAATGGAAGAAAAATACAAATTCAGTAACTTCATGTTCTTATGTTTCTTTCCTTCTTTGATATTTTTCTTATTCTCCCTAAAGTAACATTTGAAAGAAAATATTTTGGATATTCTTTAGCAATCATAAGCAATCTCAGATTGGGTGTTTGTGTCTCAGACAGTTGTATAGGACCATGGCATTTGTAGGAGGGGGGAAGTGCATTTATTCCCGGGGAAGTTTTTTTTTTTTTTTTTTGTTTGTTTTTTTGTTTTTTTTTTGTTTTTTAAATATACCATTCCAAAACCTAAGTTGGACAATGAGTTTCCTGTGTGGCCACATCAAATGAAATGTCAAGTTGTCAGTTCAAGTGGACTTTTGTTGAACAAAAGTGAAACAATATATGCCAATTTTATAATCTATTGGTTTCTGGGCAGCTCATTTAAGATCAAATGCATTCTATTTAACTTTCAAATAGTTGAGTCACAAGGAGAGTGCATTTTCAATCCTGCTTAACATGTGGGAAAGGACTTCTGACTCTGGTGCCCAGAAACCCTTGACATTGGCAGATTATTTGGAACAAAGAAGATCTGCCTGCCAGTTTCCCCATATAAAACTGCCAACACATTGTAATCCAAATCTGAAACCTTACAAATTCTAGTGCCAGTAGCCTCTTGAGAAAAATCTAGCTATCCTGCCAAGGCTTGCTGTGATGTTTGGAAATCTACAAAGCACAAGTGACCATGAGCCTATTTCCATTCCATTTTTGACTAACTCAAGGGAGGTTGATTTTATCTTTCTCTAGAAAGAAAAACCAACATACTAATTCAATGGGCTCCCACCCCACCTTGAAACACCTTGATCCTCATAAATGCCGGTTTAAATTTTGTTGTGACATGGTTCATGATTAACCGAGTGAGCATGCAAGTTTGACAAACCATAAATCAACAAATAATCACAGGAATGATAAAATATTGGAGCGTGATTTCACGACACTTCATACATCTGCATTTGTCTGGGCAGGATACAACTTTCCCAGAGTTGTTCTGGAAATCATCTTTTACAACTGAATGAGGAAGAAAATGGAATTAAGCTTAGAGATGCAAAGTTGTGGCTAGGAACTTTTTACAACTTATATAGATGGTATAATTGGGAGAGTATTCCTATTAAATGTGAATATATAAGAATGTCACAGATGATCACAAAGCATGAGAAAAAATGTTGAATTTGGATTCCCGACATGTGTTTAAGATTGACTGTCATGTAACAAGTGCTTAGGGGAACATCACCTAATTTCTTTATATTTCTTTATCATTTATAAAATGGGGTTGAGCTAGATGATCACTAGGATCATTTCCAGGTATGAAAATTAGTACAATGATAAATGAATAGTTAATTAAACCTCAACTATATCAGGTACCTCAGATGTTGTCTCTATGCTGTTATCTATATCACTTTTATTTGATATTAGTAGGACATAGCCTCCTTAAAGCAAAAGGCTGATTCTTATTTTGTCAGTTTAAACTCAAGTACAATACCTTCTATATAGTAGATACTAATAGTAATAAACATTAATAAATTATTATTAAACTCAATCAAAATTAAATTTTCCCTCATTCAAGCTAGTTTGGGTTTCTGAACCCACAAAGGATAAGTATAATCCCTTTCCCACATACCTACCTTTCTAGGACACTGAAAGAGTTATCATGGCCCATTATATCTTCTCTTCTTCATACAAAACCTCCCTAGTTCCATGAGCTAAAGAGGTTTGTGTTTATAGCAAATATGCCTACAGTCCCTTAATTGTACCATCAATTCATTGGTTCCATCCTCCCAAAAAGCCTCAGTTGGCTCACAAACTTTAACAGGGGAAAAAAAAAATTCTTCTTTAGGCATATTTTTTCACCATAAAATTGTTTGAGTAGTTTGGTGCTGACTGTAGAAATTCACATGGAACCAAGAATAATGTTGAGATTTTTTTGAGATTCTAGTCTTAATTATTCAATTTCTTCATTTATTAATGAGGATTTGAAATGTGATCCTAGAAATCACAGATATAGAAGAAACAATTCTTGATTGTAACACCTTGACATCACATATTGATAGAAAAATTTAGAGATTTGTAGGTATTCATATAATTTGTCAAAGCCATTTGAAAGAGTCAGACTTTCACAAAAGTCTTTACATTTAAAGTGTGTATCCAACTTTCATAGTATCCAGAAAAAACCTCAGCTCTAGATTCTTCTCCCAAACTGGTCTTGGCAAACTTTGATTTTAGAGAATATAGGAGACTTTTTTTCTCCTTTTTTCTCTCTCAGCCAAATTTATGCTCAATTTCATAAAAGAATGATCAAGACCAAAGTAAACTTTCAGAATTGTCAGCAGAAGGTATACTTGAGTAAAGGAACCCTTTATTTGTTTTTTTGTCTGTAGTGTGTGTGTGTGTGTGTGTGTGTGTGTGTGTGTGTGTGTGTGTTTTATCTTAGAATCCCCGGCATAATTTATATAAAGACTGCAACTGTAATTTCATTGGAATACAAAACTCCCAGATGAGGAAGCTCCCATCTCTCAGTTAATATTGCATTTGTTTTATAAGTCATAGTCTCAGAGAGATTTTTAGGGTACTGAGAAATTGTGATTTTTCCTGGGTCTCCCCAGCCAGTATATATCAAAGGGAATACTTCAAATTCAGCTCAGAATCTAATTTTTTATGATTCAGTAATTTCAATCATGTATGACTCTTCATGACCCAGTTTGGGGTTTTCTTGGCAAAGATACTAGGGTGATTTGACATTTCTTCCCCCAGTTTATTTTATAGATAACAAAACTGAGGCAATCAGGGTTAAATGATTTAGTCAGGGTTACACAACTAGTAAGTGTATGAAGCCGGATTTGAATTCAGGAAAATGTGGCTAATTTTAGACCTGACATTCTATGCCACCTAGCTGGCCCCTAGAAAAACAAATTCTCTACTCTCTATTCTAAGCTGCCTCTCATATACTAGTGTATCTAGGAGGTGCTTACTAAATGTGATTATTGCTGCAACTCAAAAAAAAATTAAAAGATAGATCCCAAATGGTATACCTTCCAGTTTATCTTTCCTGAGTTTTCAGAAGGAAAGCTTTCCCATTCTCAGGCTTTACCTACCACTTGGTTTTATATCTCTATAAAGCATGCTTCACATTTATTAAATAAATGTGTCTTTCAGTATTATCCCTCAATTAGTCTAGTCCCTATGAGGGAGGAAGTTGTCTTTTTTTTCCTGTAAAATGAGGAAAACAGAATAAAGTAAGTGAGCACAGGTAAAATAATAATGAGGATGAGGATGATGATAGCAAACATTTTTATAGAACATGTCATGAGCTATTCATTGTATTAATAATTTTTTTACAATTATTATCTTATTTGATCCTCATAACCACCCTGGGAGGAAAGTGCTATTATTGTCATTATTTTAAAAATTAGGAAATTGAGACAAAGGTCAAATACTTCTCCAGGATAACCTAACTAAGAGGTGTCTGAGGTTCATTTGAAATTGTCTCCTTGAATCCAAGGCACTGATCTACCTTAACATTGCTGTGGATACAATTATTAAAATGAAAGAATTTCTGGCCTAAGAAAGTGCATATTCTCCCTTAAAAATAAATGCAAATATAAATGAGTTTTTAAAGATATATAAGGTGAATTAGGGCCATTAATATCTGGGGAAATCAAAAGAGGCCTCAGAGATGATGGCACTTGAGCTGAGTTTTAAAGGGAATTATATATTTCAAGTGATAAAAGACAGAAAAAATACATAATTGGGACAGAAAGACACAGAAAGTATAGATCTGTTTTATTTGAATGTATAGTATGGATAGCAAATGCAGACTGGAACTATGACATTGAATGACAGAATGAGTTTTATCTTAGATGAAACAGAGTGGTTCTAGAGCTTTTTTATATTTATATAAGTGAATAATATGATCAAACCTGTTCTTGCCCCTAAATCATGAAAGTTGGTAAAGACATAGAATCATTAAGATTCAGCAACTGAAGAAATGTGGTTGAATATGAATGAGGAAGAATGGAGCCAGGTTTTGAACATGTAGAAGCAGGATAGTGTCTTTCAAAGAAATTTAGAAGATATGCAATTAGGTTTTTTGTTTTTTTTTTTTGGTTAGTTTATCTTTTGTTGGAGGGGCAGATAATAAGTTCTACTTGGGGCATATTAAATCTGAGACATCTACAAGATATCTAGATTCAGATTTCTAGTGCGCAATTGATGATGTGAGTCAAGAAAGAACTTTGGGTTACACAAATTATCTGAGAATCATTTGCATAAAATGATCATTAAACTCATGAGACCTAATGAGATGAACATAATTGTACATACAATTGAAGGGAGATTAGGCCCATTCTCTAAAAAAGATCTTAAAAGGGTAACATGCATACATGATAGCAATTCTTCATAATAGCAAAGAATGGGAAATTAAGGGGATCCTTACTTATTGGGGAATGCCTAAACAAACCATTTTGCATGTGAATGGAATATTGTTGTGTCCTAAGAAAAGACAAAATTGATAATTTCAGATGTAAACTAAAGTCTGATTAAAGTGACTTATATAGTCTGATCAAGAGTGAAGTAAACATAACAAGAAATTATGCAAAAATTACAACATTATAAGAAAAAGTGAAATACTTGGGAACTGATTGATGCAATGATTAAGTACCATTTTATAGAACTGATAATAATACATATTGTTATTGTTTGTCTATGCTGTTCAAGGTCATCTGAATCGCTTTCCCCTCCACAGCCTTCTGGATCCAGTGGCAAGATATAGGTCAGGACTCCTAGATGAAATGGGAGAACTTTTTTGAGATTTTATTTTAAGGTTTTGATTTGAAGATTTTAAAGATTTAAGTTTCAGTTTGCCTGAGGCCACAGCTATTCAGTGATTAATGTTAGGTAGTAATGGAGGCAAAGTATCTCTTCTTTCACCCAGTCCAAAGAAATCTAAATAAATAAATGAATAAATGAATGAATGAATGAATGAATGACTCAAAGCTTTCTTTTTTTTGAGGATCCAGTTGTGAAAAAGACTTCTTTTTCTTCCCAATGAGATGGAGAGGTCAAGAAAGGATAGGTTGGCAACAAATGGGGGTAAAATCAGAGAAGACCCAAGTAAGTATCTTAGTTCACATGCACAGTAAATGGGGGGGGGTGCTATGGTAAAGCAAAAAGTACTTTGAAGCATTCTTTAAAGAGATTTTTAAACATTCATTAGAGTAGTAGAAAGAATACCAAAAGAGAACAGTTCAACTAGTGAAAAAGGAAGACAACACTTTTGGATGATTCAAAAAAGTCAAACAGGGTGAATAATGATTAAAGGTGTATTTAAACCATTCTCCAATTGATAAATGGTCAAAGGATATAAACAGACAATTCTCAGATGATGAAATTGCAACTATATCCACTCATATGAAAGAGTGTTCCAAATCACTACTGATCAGAGAAATGCAAATTAAGACAGCTCTGAGATACCACTACACACCTGTCAGATTGGCTAAAATGACAGGAACAAATAACGATGAATGTTGGAGGGGCTGTGGGAAAACTGGGACACTGATACATTGTTGGTGGAGTTGTGAAAGAATCCAGCCATTCTGGAGAGCAATTTGCAACTATGCCCAACAAGTTATCAAACTGTGCAAACCCTTTGATGCAGCAGTACTACTACTGGACTTATATCCCAAAGAATTACTAAAGGGGGGAAAGTGACCTGTATGTGCCAAAATGTTTGTAGCAGCTCTTTTTTTAGTGCCTAGAAACTGGAAGATGAATGGATGTCCAAGAATTGGAGAATGGTTGGGTAAATTATGGTATATGAAGGCTATGAATTGCTCTATGAGAAATGGCCAGCAGGATGAATTCAGAAAGGCTTGGAGAGACTTAAATGAACTGATGCTGAGTGAAATGAGCAGAACCAGAAGATCACTATACACTTCAACAACAATACTGTATGAAGATGTATTCTGATGGAAGTGGATATCTACAACATAAAGAAGATTCAACTCACTTCCAGCTGATCAATGATGGACAGAAATAACTACACCCAGAGAAGGAACACTGGGAAGCGAATATAAATTGTTAGCACTACTGTCTATCTACCCAGGTTACTTATACCTTCGGAATCCAATACTTAATGTGCAACAAAAAAATTGGATTTACACACATATATTATATCTAGGTTATACTGTAACACATTTAATATGTATGGGATTGCCTGTCATCTAGGGGAGGGAGTAGAGGGAGGAAGGGGAAAATTTGGAAAAAAATTAATACAAGGGATAATGTAAAAAAAATTAAAATTAATCATGTATAAAGAATAAATAAAAATAAAATTATTAAAGTGGATTTGATTTGTTATTTAATAAATGCATGTTACTTTGGAGAGGGCAGTTTTACTAGAGGGATGAAATAATTCAGATTATAACATGATCCAAACTCAGCAGAGAGGAAATAAAGGTCATTCATGAAGATACAACTTTCTCCTCATTCTTCTCCCCATCCTACCTCACAAGAATTTTGGCAGGGAAATGGAAAAGAAAAAAAAATCAGGATATTAAAATGCAGGCATCTGGAAATTTTATCTAGGATTATTTCATTTGCTCCTTTTGTATTCCTCATGCTTAGCATAGTCTTGGGCATACAACAAAAAATTAATATTGATGAGCAATAACTTCAGGGATTTAGATTTTTATTGTTGTTTTTAATTTAAAGGACAAAGTGAGACCTCGGTATAATGTTAGACAAAAGAAAAGGAACCAATAATGGATAGAACTTTCCCTTACAATTCTAAAGCTATGGCTCTTACATTTCTCTTAGTTAATTTTTGTCTATGTCTTGCTCAGAATATATTGCCAAACTTAAATAAGTTTTCCTTAAATATGAATGACCCCAAATTATATATAGTGATCTATATAATTGATAAAGGTTTAAAGAGTTAAAACTTTAAGTATTATTTAACCTTGTATAAAGAAGTATGTTAGCTAACTTCTTAAAGTTTTGAGAGCTCCTTTTTCTTCATAGATATGCATGGTCCCTCAACTAGATTCCATCAAATTGTTAATATGATATTATTATCAGATGACTTTTAAATAACAGAATCATGGCAAGGGTCATATTAGGGAACAAACATTATACAGCATCTATAAAAAGCTTAGTTCCTCAGAATCAAGGTTTTCAAATTTTGGGGCTTCAGAAGACTTTTGAGAGTCACTTACATAACAAAGAAATCAAATGATTCAGTACTTATAGAAATTAATTTAGATTATTCATTGGAAAAACAAATATTGGAACTGCAGCTTAAATGCTTTGGCCACATAATTGTTATGCCACAGTTTCCTTTAATTGTTCTGCCTCAGTTTCCATGAATTGTTCTACTTCAGTTTTCCTGAATTGTTTTTGCTTCAATGACAACCCCCCTTCCTGACCATTAGAACTGATATAAATTAGGGCTGGGAGCCCTGACCATTAGCATTCCATAGAGCCATAAATTGCAGGTAATTTAGAGATAGGTAAGCATATCTCCTATTTCAGACATCTTGGCTCCTAGGTCCTCCTAAATTATCAGAATTTATGATCCTTACACCCAACCTGTCAGAACTGAATTTATGGTCCACTCCTGAAAGTTCCTGCTAACCATTGCTCTCCACCTTCTGTCTTTGTTTCTCTTATCACTAAAGTCCTATAAGAATCCCTGGAATCTCACATTCAATGCTGGAATCTTTGAGATGGGAGTCCAATCCAGCCAATTAATTTAGCCTCTCCAATAAAGTATTAAAACTCTCTAATCTCTATATTGTCTTACATAATGAGAAGACATAATTCAGGGAAAGATGCTATGGAAGATTGAAAGGAAAAAAAATGCTAAGAAACATTGAAAGAAAAAAAAAGGGGAGCAGCAGAGGATGAAATGGATAGCTAATATCATGGAAACACTGAAGATAAGCTTAGACAGACTTGAAGAAATAGTAGGGCTCAGGAGAGCCTGTTTGGGAACAACTAGATAACTGAACAACTACATTTTACAAACACTATTTCATTTAATTCTCATAACTCAGAGATAGAAAATCATTTAATATTGCACCCATTTAACAGTTGAAGAAACAAAGGCAAACAGAGAATAAGTGCCTTACCCAGAGTCACATAGTAAGTGTCTAGGGGGTCATTTGAAGTCAGGTTCTCCTCACCAGTTTAGGCCTAGGGTTAAAGTCTCCTTGAAAAAGTAGGAGTCTTGAAGGCACTTGTTTCTTCACACTGCTTTATTACTTCAAGGTCATTCATTTGACCCTTAAGTTCACTAAGCAGGTAGAGAATGTATAAGTAAAAGTATGATTACAGACAATAGAATTAAGGCTCATAAAAGTTAACCAACTTGTTTAAAATCATATGGCTAGCAAGTGGTAGATTTAACAGATGGAAGTTTATCAGACTTCAAGTCCAATGATATTCATATCATATCATGATTACATTTTGGTATACTGTATATGAATGTATGTAATTAAAAGTTTTCATAAAATTTCATAATACATTTTGATTCATTGAATTTTTTCCAATATCATGTCTTTGATTTCTAGTCATTTTAGAATAAAGCTTTGAGACATACTCCCTGAAGAATTCTCATTCCATCTCTTATGGCTTAATTCCTATGTCATCTCGAAATTCTCTTTTTAAATATTTAATGTTTTATACCCCAATCAATGGTATCATTATGCAATGGAAAGAACATTTAATTTAGAGACAGACATGAGTGTACATCCTGTTTCTGATATTTTCTAACTGTATAATCATATATATGTCACTTCTTTTTGATTTAATTCTCAATCTGAAAAATGCTGATAGATTCACTAACCAAGCTCTGCTATGAGATTGTGAAAAACAAAACACTGTATGTGTAATGCTTTATAAAATTTTAAGCATTACATACATGACAATTTCAACTGGAAAATGTAGTTCCCAATTCTTTCACATTCAAACAAATAATGAGAAATATCTTGCTTCTCTGGGTTCCATTTTAAAATGAGAGAGATGGTTAGTTGCTAAGTCAGATAACTGAGTTTTAGCATTTGATTTTCTGGCATCTAATTGCCTTCCTAAAGTTTCTCCATTTCTGGCATTCTCTGTTCTGAAGTACCTTCCACCTTCATTAGTCTTTGCTATATTTTCTCACATCTTATGGGGGCCAATCAGCTTCATTTATGAGATTGCAGATGAAATACAATGGATGAAAAATTTTGAAGACTGTACTAGTATTGATCACAGGGTAGTTAGCCTTACTGCTACCAAGAAAGTTTGGTTATTATGAAGATCAAAGTTAAAAGACATGAGATGGGGTGAGAGATTCATTTTCTTACTGATTCCTACAACCAAAACACAGGAGAGGTCCCTTTTCCATATTACTTTCGTTACCAAGATAAGTCCTACATGCTTTGGTTCTATAAGTTGCTTTTAACTGTTCTTATCGGTTTGATGTATTGATTTCTGAGAATTTAACTGATTGTTGTTGTAGATATACAGAGGGAGAAGAGCCATGCAGGATTTGCCACTTCTGTGAAAAGCAGAGAGATGGTTTGGTCTATTCTGTCCAATTGGCATTACCTTGAATATCCTAGGGAGAGAATCTCTGGCAAAGAAAATGGACATACTATGCCAATGCTTAGGTTACACAATTGAAATTGCCATGTGACTCCCAACTCACAGCAATATTTTCACACTATTTATGCCATTAATTAAGCTTCTTTATCCTCCTCAGAGCTTTGAGGAAACATACATACTTTGGTGTTCAGAAGCACTTAAAGATATTCATTTAAAACAAATAAAAAATAGGAAAAAATTCCTATAAACACAGCAGAACATGAGAGGATTCAAAATATGAAACAATTTCCATTTCAAGAAAACCTATATATAAATAGTACACATTGTGTTCATAACTATTCATATTTTCTTTGCTTCTTTTAGGTTTTATTTTGTTCTCTGCTGAACATGTTTTAATTCATTGTTTTTTCCCCTTTCCTTCACAATTACCCTAATTAATAATTTAAAAAATAATTTTTTGACCAGAGATGAACTAGAGTTCATTATTGATCACAAAATAGAAAATTTATATTACATTAAGTAAAAAGTTCTTGTACAAACAAAACCAATTCAGACAAGATTAAAAGGGAAGCAATATACTGGGAAAATATTTTTACATTCAAAGGTTCTTATAAAGGCCTTATTTTCAAAATACATAGATAATTGACTCAAATTTATAAAAATCAAGGTATTCTCCAATTGATAAATGGTAAAATGATATGAAAAATTTTCAGATGAAGAAATTAAAATTATTTCTAGTCATATGAAAAGGTGTTACAAATAATTATTATTAAGAGAATTGCAAATTAAGACAACTCTGTGATACCACTACACACCTGTCAGATTGGCTAAGATGACAGGAAAAGATAATGATGAATTTTGGAGGGGATGTGGGAAAACTGGGATACTGGTACACTGTTGGTAGACATGTGATTGAATCTAATCATTCTGGAGAACAATTTGGAACTATGTTCAAAATGTTTCAAACTGTGCATACCCTTTGATCCAGCAGTGTTACTACTCCCAAACAGATCTTAAAGAAGGGAAAGGGTCCCACATGTGCAAAAATGTTTGTGGCAGCCCTTTTTTGTAGTGGCTAGAAACTAGAAATTGAATGGATGTCCATCAATTGGAAAATGGCTGAGTAAATTGTGGTATATGAAGGTTATGGAATAATATTGCTCTATAAGAAATGATCAGCAGGATGATTTCAGAGAGTCCTGAAGAGATTAAATGAATTAATGCTAAGTGAAATAAGCAGAACCAGGAGATCATTATACATAGCAACAACAAAACCATATGATGATCAATTCTGATGGATGTGGCCCTCTTCAACAATGAAATGATTCAAATCAGTTCTAGTTGTTTAGTAAAGAAAAGAATCAGCTACACTCAGAGAGAGAGAACTATGGGAAATGAGTATGGACTACCACAGAGCATTTCTACTCTTTCGGTTACTGTTTGCTTGCTTGTTGTTTTTTTTTTTTTTTAATCTTTCTTTCTGTATCCAATTTTCCTTGTGCCGCAAGATAATTGTATAAATGTTTATACATATACTGGATTTAACATATATTTTAGCATATTTACATGTTTGGACTACCTGCCATCTATAGGAGGTTGTGAGGGAAAGGAGAGGAAAAGCTGGGGCAAAGGTTGAAAAATTACCCATGCATATATTTTCAAATAAAAACTAATAATAATAATAATAATAATAATAATAATAATAATAATAACAATGATAATAATAAGCAATTTCTTCTCATTTCTTTTTGCTTTTTATACCATTAACAGTGAACAGTTATCATTAAAATATATTTTCATTGGCAAGGGAATTTTCTCCTTCGAAATGGTCTTTATGATTTAGGAATTATTTTTAGCCTTAAAAAATACACCTCAACTTTCTACACATGACAAGCCAAGTTTATTCAACATCTGTTTCCAAACTTTTTGTAGCTCCAAAGGACTTATAGAATTTGCCTCTCAGATTTGTGGAGAAGGAAGGAATTTATGGCCAAGGAAGAACTAGGGAACATTATGAAATGCAAAATTGATAATTTTGGCTATATTAAATTAAAAAGGTTTTTTTTTTTTTATACAACCAAAACTAATGTGCAACCCAGATTAGAAAAGAAAATATAGTGAGAATTGGCTCAAATTTATATAAATACAAGCTACTCTCTGACCAGTGGTCAAAAGGATTTGGACAAAGATTCTTTTTTTTTTTTTCTAGTAAATTCATTTATTTTAATACATGTTGCTTTATAAATCATCTTGAGAGAGAAAAATAATAATAAAATGGTTAACTATGGGAGAGAGAAAAAAAAGCAGAAAAAAAAGTGAATATTACATTCAATCTCCATAGTTCTTTTTTGTGATGCAGATTTTCTGGCAAAAAGGCTATTGGGATTGCTTTGGATTACTGAACCACTGAGAAGAACCAAACTTTGAATAGTTAATCATCACACAAATCAACAATTAAGACCATCAGTTGACTCCAGTGGGTCAGTGCTATATTAAATCATTGGGGCAGCTTCCAATCTCAGATTAGAAAGCAAAATCTGGGAAAGCAGGCAGTTTGTGGGGGAAAAAACAAGCAGAGCTATCCCCTGTAAATACAAAAGACCTCTGTGTTCAAAGACAAAGCTCAGAGCTGCATAGGAAGCATGATTCAGTGCCTCCTTTACCTCAGGAGCATAACTCCAGAATAAAATTCAAAAAAAAAAAAAAAAGAAAGAAAGAAAGAAAATGGGAACCCTGACAATAGAAAACTAATATGTGACAGGGAAGATTAAAAAAAATAACAACTCAGATGAGGACAAAATGTCCACAGAAGAAATCTCAAAGAATGATATGAATTGGTTTCAAGTTCAAAAAGACTTCTTGGAAGTACTCATAAAAAATGTTAAAAAGAAAATAAGAGATGTATAAAAAAATTAGAAAGGAAATGAGATGTGTGCATGATAGAGTGAACTACTTGGAAAAGAAAGAAAAACATTAAAGAAAATAACTACTTAAAAAAAAAAAACAATTGGCCAAATGGAAAAAAAAATCCACTGAATAATACAATACCTTCAAAAATAGAATTAACCAAAAAGAAAAAGATATAAAGGTAACTAAAGAAAATCATACATTAAAAACTAGAATGGGGCAAATGGAAGCTAATGACTCTATGAGACAGCAAGAATCAGTCATACAAACTAAAAAGAATAAGAACATGGAAGAAAATATGAAATATTTTAATGTAAAAATAGCCAATCTGGAAAATAGATCCAGAAGAGACACTTAAAAAATTATTGGCCTACTTGAAGGCCATGATCAAAAAGGGATCATGGATAGAATTCTTTTTTTTTTTTTAATTCATTTTTCCAAATTATCCCCTCCCTCCCTCCACTCCCTCCCCCCGATGGCAGGTAATCCCATACATTTTACATGTGTTACAATATAACCTAGATACAATATATGTGTGTAAATACCATTTTCTTGTTGCACATTAATTATTAGCTTCCGAAGGTATAAGTAAACTGGGTAGATAGACAGTGGTGCTAACAATTTACATTCGCTTCCCAGTGTTCCTTCTCTGGATATAGTTATTTCTGTCCATCATTGATCAATTGGAAGTGAGTTGGATCTTCTTTATATTGAAGATTTCCACTTCCATCAGAATAACTCTTCATACAGTATTGTTGTTGAAGTGTATAGTGATCTTCAGGTTCTGCTCATTTCACTCAGCAACAGTTGATTTAAGTCTCTCCAAGCCTCTCTGTATTCCTCCTGCTGGTCATTTCTTACAAAGCAATAATATTCCATGACCTTCATATACCACAATTTACCCAACCATTCTCCAATTGATGGACATCCATTCAACTTCCAGTTTCTAGCTACAACAAAAAGAGCTGCCACAAACATTTTGGCACATACAGGTCCCTTTCCACTCTTTAGTATTTCTTTGGGATATAATCCCAATAACAGCAATGCTGGGTCAAAGGTATGCACAGTTTGACAACTTTTTGGGCATAGTTGCAAATTGCTCTCCAGAATGGCTGGATTCTTTCACAACTCCACCAACAATGTATCAGTGTCCCAGTTTTCCCACAGCCCCTCCAACATTCATCATTATTTGTTGCTGTCTTTTTAGCCAATCTGACAGGTGTGTAGTAGTATCTCAGAGTTGTCTTAATTTGCATTTCTCTGATCAGTAGTGATTTGGAACACTCTTTCATATGAGTGGAAGTAGTTTCAAGTTCATCATCTGAGAATTGTCTGTTCATATCCCTTGACCATTTATCAATTGGAGAATGGTTTTGGTTTCCTATAAATCAGGGTCAGTTCTCTATATATTTTGGAAATGAGACCTTTGTCAGAACCTTTACTTTTAAAAATATTTTCCCAATTTGTTACTTCCCTTCTAATCTTGTTTGCATTAGTATTGTTTGTACAGAAACTTTTTAGTTTGATGTAATCAAAATCTTCTATTTTGTGATCAATAATGATCTCTAGTTCTCCTCTGGTCATAAATTCCTTCCTCCTCCACAGGTCTGAGAGGTAGACTATTCTCTGTTCCTCTAATCTATTTATGATCTCATTCTTTATGCCTAAATCATGGACCCATTTTGATCTTATCTTGGTATATGGTGTTAAGTGTGGATCCATATCTAATTTCTGCCATACTAATTTCCAGTTTTCCCAACAG
Source organism: Sminthopsis crassicaudata (assembly GCF_048593235.1). NCBI lineage: Eukaryota > Metazoa > Chordata > Mammalia > Dasyuromorphia > Dasyuridae > Sminthopsis > Sminthopsis crassicaudata. Next base: position 70,016,536 of record NC_133618.1, on the reverse strand, counting down.
TTTCTTCCGAATAATGAATTTTTGTCCCTAATGTGGGTATCTTTGGGTTTGTCAAACACCAGATTGCTATAGTTGTATCATTTTTTGTCCTTTGTATCTAATCTGTTCCACTGATCTACTGTTCTATTTCTTAGCCAGTAGCAAATGGTTTTGGTGACTGCTGCTATATAATATAGCTTTAGATCAGGTACACTTAGACCACCTTCCTCTGACTTTTTTTTCATTAGTTCCCTTGCAATTCTCGACCTTTTATTCTTCCATATGAATTTTGTTGTTATTTTTTCTAGGTCATTAAAAGTTTTTTGGTAGTCTGATTGGTATAGCACTAAATAAATAGATTAGTTTGGGGAGTATTGTCATCTTTATTATATTTGCTCGGCCTATCCAAGAGCACTGAATGTCTTTCCAATTATTTAAATCTGACTTTATTTTTGTGGCAAGTGTTTTGTAATTTTTCTCATATAATTCTTGACTATTCTTTGGTAGATGGATCCCCAAATATTTTATACTCTCAACATTTGTTTGGAATGGAATTTCTCTTTGTATCTCTTGCTGTTGCATTTTGTTGGTGATATATAAAAATGCTGAGGATTTATGTGGATTTATTTTGTATCCTGCCACTTTGCTAAAATTCTGAATTATTTCTAATAGCTTTTTAGCAGAGTCTTTGGGGTTCTCTAAGTATACCATCATGTCATCTGCAAAGAGTGATAGTTTGATTTCCTCATTTCCTACCCTAATTCCTTGAATCACTTTCTCGGCTCTTATTGCCGAGGCTAGCATTTCTAGTACTATATTGAATAGTAATGGTGATAGTGGGCAACCTTGTTTCACTCCTGATCTTACTGGGAAAGGTTGCAGTTTATTTCTTTTGCATATTATGCCTACTGAAGGTCTTAAATATATGCTCCTGATTATTCTAAGGAATAATCCATTTATTCCTATACTCTCAAGAGTTTTTAGTAGGAATGGATGTTGAATTTTATCAAATGCTTTTTCTGCATCTATTGAGATGATTATATGTTTTTTATTAATTTGATTATTAATATGGTCAATTATACTAATAGTTTTCCTAATATTAAACCAGCCCTGCATTCAAGGTATGAATCCTACTTGATCATAGTGTATTATCCTGGGGATGATTTTCTGAAGTCTTTATGCTAATATCTTATTTAAGATTTTAGCATCAATATTCATTAAGGAAATTGGTCTATAATTTTCTTCTCAGTTTTCGATCTACCTGGTTTAGATATCAGTACCATGTCTGTGTCATAAAAGGAGTTTGGTAGGACTCCTTCATTCCCTATTTTTTCAAATAGTTTATATAGCATTGGGGCTAATTGTTCTTTAAATGTTTGGTAGAATTCACATGTAAATCCATCTGGTCCAGGGGATTTTTTCCTGGGAATTTGATTTATATCTTTTTCTATTTCTTTTTCTGAAATGGGACTATTTAAGCAATTTATTTCCTCCTCTGTTAATCTAGGAAGCCTATATTTTTGGAGGAAGTCATCCATTTCACTTAAGTTATCAAATTTATTGGCATAAAGTTGGGCAAAGTAACTCCTTATTATTTCTCTAATTTCCTCTTCATTGGTGGAAAGATCCCCCTTTTCATTTGTAAGACTAACAATTTGATTTTCCTCTTTTTTTTTTTCTGATCAGATTTATCAAAGGCTTATCTATTTTATTGGCTTTTTCATAAAACCAACTCTTGGTTTTATTTATTAATTCAATAGTTTTTTTTACTTTCAATAGTATTGATTTCTCCTTTTAATTTTTGTATTTCAAGTTTAATTTTTGGTTGGTCGTTTTTAATTTGGTCTTTTTCTAGCCTTTTAAGTTGCAAGCCCAATTCGTTAATCTTCTCTTTCTCTATTTTCTTCAAATAAGCTTCTAAAGATGTAAAATTTCCCCTTATTACTCCTTTAGCTGCATCCCACAGATTTTGGTATGATGTCTCATCATTATCATTATCTTGGGTGAAATTATTAATTGTTTTTATAATTTGTTCTTTCACCCAGTCATTCTTTAAGATGAGATTATTCAGTTTCCAATTACTTTTTGGTCTATTTATCCCTAACTTTTAACTGAATGTAGCTTTTATTGCATTGTGGTCTGAGAAGAAGGCATTTATTATTTCTGCCTTCCTACATTTAATTTTTGAGATCTTTATGTCCTAATATATGGTCAATTTTTGTATAGGATCCATGAACTGCTGAGAAGAAAGTATATTCCTTTCTATTGCAATTCAGTCTTCTCCAAAGGTCTATCATACCTAGTTTTTCTAATGTTCTATTTACTTTTTAAATTTCTTTCTTGTTTGTTTTGTGGTTTGATTTGTCTACATATGAGAGTGCAAGGTTGAGATCTCCCACCTTTAGAAAGTTAGATGCTATACCACTTGGTGCATATATGTTTAGTATCGATATGGCTTCATTATTTATGCTACCTTTCAGCAGGATATAGTTTCCTTCCTGATCTATTTTAATTAGATCAACTTCTGCTTTTGGTTGATCTGAGATAAGCGTAGCTACCCCTGCTTTTTTGGCTTTACCTGAAGCATAATAGGCTCTGCTCCAACCTTTTACTTTTACTCTGTATGTATCTCCCTGCTTTAAGTGTGTTTCCTGTAAACAACATATTGTAGGGTTCTGATTTTTGATCCAGTCTGCTATCCGTCTCCGTTTGATGGGAGCGTTCATCCCATTCACATTTACAGTTAAAATTACTAATTCTGTATTTCCTGCCATCATATTATCCCCAGATTATGCTTTTTCCCTTGACCTGCCTGAACCCCTTCCCCAATATTTAATTTATAGACCCCCCTTATGACACACAGCTCTCCCTTTTTTTAAGTATCCCTCCCCCATCCCTCCAGGTCCCTTCCCTTATTCTCCTTTTCCTTTTCCCTTTTCCTCTCCCCCCTTTTAATGAGGTGAGAAAGAATTCTCTGAAAAACAAATATGACAATTATTTACTCTTTGAGACTCTTCTAATGAGAATAAGATTTATACAATGATTCTCCCCCTCTCTAAATTCCCTCAGATATGGTGTATTTTCTATGCCTCTTCCCGGGATGTAGTTTCCCTCTTTTTATCACACTCTCCCCTTTTTCTAATACTTCCCCCTTCCCTTTACTACACCCCCTCCTTTTTTTTTCTTTTATATCAGTAAAATCAAATTATCCATGCCTACTTTCTATATACCCACAACAGAGTTACAGTTCTCAAGGGTTCTGTGTACCTTTTTCTGTTTCTCTTCAGTCTTGTGGATGTAGATAAAATTTTTTGTTTAAGTCTGGCTTTTTTCTTAGAAACATATGGAATTCCTCTATTTCATTGAATGACCATCTTCTTCCATGGAAAAAGATGCTAAACTTAGCTGGGTAGTTTATTCTTGGTTGCAATCCTTGATCTTTTGCCTTACTGAATATCAGGTTCCAGGCCCTTCTATCATTTAATGTGGAGGCAGCCAGATCTTGTGTGACCCTTATTGTGGCACCTTGGTATTTAAATTGTTTTTTTCTAGCTGCTTGCAGGATTTTCTCCTTTGTGTGGTAATTCTACAGCTTAGCCACAATATTCCGTGGTGTTCTTTTTTTAGGGTCTATTTGAGAAGGAGTTCGATGAATTCTTTCAACATCTACTTTCCCCTCTGTTTCTATTATCTCTGGACAGTTCTCTTTGATAATTTCCTGTAAAATAGAATCTAGGCTCTTTTTTTGGTCATAGTTTTCGGGAAGTACAATGATCCGCAGATTATCTCTCCTAGATCTATTTTCCAGGTCTGTAGATTTTCCCAGTAAGTATTTGACGTTGTTCTCCAACTTCTCATTTTTTTTGTTTTGTTTGACTGATTCTTGGGTTCTCTGTGAATCATTCATTTCTATTTGTTCCATCCTGACTTTTAAGGAGCTATTTTCTTCTTTCACAGTTTTTAGTTCTTTTTGTAAATGCCCAATTTCGTTTTTAAATGACTTATTTTGCTCTATTGAATTTTTTTCCATTTCCCTAAATTTTTTTTTGAGAATTATTTTCTTTTTCCAATTTAGAAATCTTATTTTCTTGGGACTTTTTTATCTTCTCCAATTCAAAAATCCTATATTCCTGTGATTTTTTTACCTTTTCTAATTCACTAATTTTGTTTCCCTGCATCTCCTGTGAATTCTTTATTTTTTCCAACTCCAATTTCAGGACGTTGTTATTCTCTGTCATAGCTTCCCTTTCCTTTCCCCATTTTTCTTCAAACTCTCTTAACTTTTTAATAGTTTCTTCATGGAGTGAGTTATGTGATGGGGGGCTGGAATCTTTCCCCTTTAGGTTGTTATCTGCTGACTCTCTGCTGTTAACTTCCTCGGGGTTGGATACCCGCTCTTTCTCTGTGTAGAAGGAATCTATGGTTTTTTTGGGCTTCTTGCTCATACTTAAAAAATCTTTTGGGGTCTGTCCCTGGGGTAGGAAATTATTTATTTATTTCTTTACCAGCTTCCTCCCAGACGAGATGGATGCAGCAGCCCCTGTGCCTGAGCTAAGAGAGAGCTCTGGGAGAGAGTCCCCCACCCCCTCCCTGGAAGTGCCTCAGAGGTGACCAGCACTGCTGTGCCCTGAGGGCGCTGTGTTTTAGCGGCTTCCCTGAGATTGAGACTGAACGGTAAAGGTGACTCAAAGCCTGGCCTATGCGTCCTGGTGGGGCATGGATGTCTACAGTAGGTGATGTGAAAAGCCCCTGCACTCAAACTGGGAAGTGTCTGCCAGAAACCGTGGTCCCTAGTTCAAAGGTTCCGCTTCTCTGGGACTTCCGTTTCACAGCCTCCAGCCAGGCGAGCCAGGCAGTATGAGTTACCACCCTGCCCACTCTTCAATCTCTTAAATACCCCGAGGCAAAAGCCTGGGTTTCCTATGTTGGCCACACTCCTGGTGCCGAGATCTGCTGAGTCACCCCTGGGATCCGGGAAGATCCAATCTAGTTTTAAATTTTTGAGTGGCTTATATTTCTCCTCTGAACTGCTGTTTTATAAGCAGAGAAGAGCTAACAGCCTGTGCCAGATTCTTTTATGTCAGTGGATTCTCTGATCCCAGAGCCCTCCCCAGCTCGACCGGCGCAGTGTGCCACTACCCCACCGTCTGTGCTGGCCTCTCTTCTTCCTCTCCTGGGAGCTGACCTTTCCTTCTGAAACTCCAGATTCTCTTAAGCTGGTAAGTCGTGCTTCCAGGCCTTGCGGATTCTATCAGTCCAACTCTATTTCTGAGGCTGATTAAATCTAGTTGGTTGTGAGGGAAGAAAGGAGCTTACACAGTGGCGTGTATCTTATCTGCCATCTTGGCTCCGCCCCCCCCCCATGGATAGAATTCTTAAAGAGATCGTTAAGGAAAACTGCCCCAATATTCTAGAAACAGAGGGGGAAATACTCATTGAAAGAAATCATCAATCACCTTTAGAAAGATTACCCACAAGGAAAACTCCAAGTTACATTGTTTTGAAATTCTAGAACCACAATTTCAAGGAAAAGTTGCCAAACAAAAACAATTCAAATATCAAGGAGCAACAATCAGAATAAATCAGGAGCTGCTACTATAATAAAGGACCAGAGGGATTGGAATATCATATTATGGAAGACAATGGACTTAGATTTAAAAACAAAAGTTAACTATTCAGTTAGGCTCAACACCATCTTTCAGTGGAGGCAAGGGAGCTTCAATCAAATAAGAGACTTTTAATCATTTCTATTAAAAAAAAAAACAGAACTTAAAAGCCTTTCTTTTTTCTACAAACACAGGATTCAAGAGCAGTATAGAATAGCAAAAAGGGGTAATATATATATATATATATGTATATATATGTGTATATATATATATATACATATATATATGTATATATATGAGTATATATATATATATATATGTGTATATATACATGCATATATATATATATATATATATATATATATATATATATATATATATATATATATATATTACAAATTGTGTCTGTTGGGGCAACTAGGTGGCACAGTGGATAGAGCACCAGTCCTGAAGTCAGGAGGACCTAAGTTCAAATCTGGTCTCAAACACTTAACACTTTCTAACTGTGTGACCCTGTACAAGTCACTTAACCGCAATTGCCTCAGCAAAATGTAAAAAATAAAATAAAAAAAGGACTGTGTCTGTCACTGGGGCACTCAGAGGAGTGTATCATATGGACTGAAGGGATTGTTGTGCATTAATGCTGATGTGATGATATCAAAGAAAAAGAACTTTAAGGGATGTAAAAGGGGCTCTACTGGAAAAAGGAAAAAGAAGAAAGGGGAGTTATAATGAGACAATAAATTACATTATTACAATAAAGGCAAAAAGGTACGGGGATGAGAATTGTCTGAAGCTTGATCTCATCAGTTTTCCACTAAAAGGGAATAGCTTAATCATCTTTTTGTATTTAACAAATGCTATGAAGAAGAAAGAGAAGAAATAGGATAAAAAAGGGAGAGAAAGGATAGAATGGAAAGCAGAAGGACTAGGGGAAAAGAAAGAATTTGGGGAATGAGTAAGAGAAAATAAAGTAGTGGATGGAGTGAGTTAACAAAAAAACATTACTAAGTACAAGGTGGAAAGAGAGAACAACAACAACAACAAATATATCTATATCTATCTATCTATCTATCTATCTATCTATCTATCTATCTATATATATATATATATATATATATATATATTGTTTACAAAAAATACATTTGACACAGAGAGACGATACAGAGTAAAGCTAAAAGGCTGGAACAGAATTTATTTTGCTTCAGCTAAAGTAAAAAAAGCAGTTGTAGCAATTCTGATCTCAGATAAAGCAAATGTAAAAAAAAATAGATCTTATTAAAAGAAAAAAGGAAGTAAAGGAGATCTTGACAAAGGGTACTTTAAACAAAGAAGTAGCAACTGTGTTAAATGTATATGCACCAAATAGTAGAGCAACTAAATTCCTAGGAAACATTTTAAGCCAATTACAGGAAGAAATGGACAGCAAGACTGTACTGGGTGGGAGGGAGAACCTCAATCTTCCTCTCTCAGAATTTGACAAATCTAACTAAAAATAAACAAGAAAGAGATGAGGGAGATTAGTAGAATTCAAGAAAACCTAGATATGATAAACTTCTGGAGAAAACTGACTAGGTACAAAAAGGAATACATCTTTGTCCAGATAATATATGGCACCTACACAAAAACTGGCCAAGTATTCGGGCATAAAAACTTTACAATCACGTGCAGAAAGGAAAAAAAAATTCAAATGTTTCCTTTTCATATCACAATGCTATAAAAATTATATTCAATAAAGGGTCAGGGAAAGATAAACTAAACCCAATTGGAAATTAAACAACCTAATTTTAAAAAATGAGTGGGTCAAACAACCAATAAGAAACAATTTATAAATTCATCCAAGAAAATGACAATAATGAGACAACATATCAAAACCTGTAGGATGCAGTCCAAGCAATTCTTAGTGAAAATGTTTTATCTCTAAATAGCTATATTTATAATGAATAATATAGAGAAAGAGTAAATCAATGAATTGGGTGTGCAACTAAATAACTAGAAAAAAATAAATTAAAAACCAATTAAATAATAAATTTGTAATTCTGAAATTCAAAGGAGAGATTAATAAAATTGAAGTTAACATACTATTGAACTAATAAATAAAACTAAGAGATAGTTTTTTTAAACAACAAAATAAATCAGCCTTTGGTTAATTTGAATAGAACAAGAGAAAAAAAAAAATAAAAAACTACCAGTATCAAAAATGAAAAGGGTGAACGTAGCACCAATGACAAAGAAATTACAGCAATAATCAGGAGCTATTTTGCCCAACGGTATGGCAGTAAATTTGATGATCTAATTGAAATGGATAAATATTCGCAAAAAAAATATGAATTGCCCACATTAACAGAAAGGGAAATAAATTTTAGAAAAAGAAGAAATGTAAAAAGTCATTAATGAACTCCCTAAGAAAAAAAATCTCTAGGGTCCAGATGGATTCACAAGTGAATTCCATCAAACATTTAAAGAATAACCAATTCCAATATCATGCAAAGTATTTGGAAAACATAGGTAAAGATGTGCTGCCAAATTCCTACTATGACACAAATAAGACCCTGATACTTAAACTGTTAAAAGCCAAAAAAGAAAAAATAAAATTAGAGACCAATCTAACTAATGAATATTGGTGCAAAAAATTAGCAAAAAGATTACAGCAACTTATCAGTGGAATAATATACTATAACCAAGTGGGATTTTCTACCAGGAATGCAGCTCTAGTTCAATATCAGGAAAACTATTACCATTAATTGACCATTATTAGTAACAAAACCAACAGAATCTATATGGTAATTTCAATAGATGCAGAAAAAAATACAAAATATAGCATCCATTTCTATTAAACCACTCTCAGACAGTATAGGAATAAAGGGGATTTTCTTTAAAATAATAAGCAACATCTGTATAAAATCAACAGCAAGGATTATTTATAACGGAGAGAAGCCAGGCACATTCCCAATAAGATAAGAAATTAAACAAGGATGCCCTTTATCACTACTATTATTCATCATTGTACTAGGAATATTAGCTTTAGCAATAAGAAAAGAAAAAAAGAATCTTAAAAAATTAGAATAAGCAATGAAGAAAGAAACATATCATCTTTGTAGACAAACCTAAAAAATCATTGAAAAACCTATTGGAAAAAATTCACAGCTTTAGCCAAGTTGCAAGATATAAAATAAATCCATACATATCATCAGAATTTCTATGTATTCCTCACAAAACCCATCAGCAAGAGATAGAAAGAAAATTTCCGGTTAAAACTACTGTAGACAAAATAAAATATTTGGGGGCTTACCTGCCAAGACAAACCCAAGAACCATTGCAACACAATTACAAATCACTTCTCACACACACACATACAATATATATACACACACACACACACACACACACATATATATACATATATTCATATTTATATATATACATATACATATATATACATATATACATATTTATATATTTATAATAATAATAATAAGCAAGGTCTATAGCAACCTATTATTTAATAAGCCCCCAAATTTCAGTTTCTAGAATAACAACTCACTATTTGACAAAATTTGCGGGGAAAACTGGAAAATCATATAGCAAAACTTGGGATAGACCTACATCTCATATCACATACCAAAGTAAAGTCAAAATGGGTAGCTGATTTGGGCTTAAAATATGATACTATAAACAAATTAGGAAACCATCTTTGGAGAAGGGAGGAATTTATGACCAAATAATTAATAGAGAACATTATGATAGGTAAAATTGACAATTTTTATGCCATTGAATTAAAAAAGTTTTTGCGCAAGCCATCAGAAACAAGATTTAAAGGGAAGTATAAAGTTAGGGAAAAAAAAGTCTTTACAGTCAATGTTTCTGATAAAGATCTCATTTCTAAAATATTGTGGTAAATTTATAAGAATACAAATCATTCCCCAATTGATAAAGGGTCAAAGGATATGAACAGACAATTTTCAGATAATGAAATTTAGTGCATCTATAGTCACATGAAAAAATATTCAAAATCACTATTGATTAGAGAAATGTAAATTAAAATAACTCAGAGTTAACACCTCACATTTCTTATGTTGGCTAAGATGACAGGAAAAGATAATGGTAAAAGTTGTAGGGGATGTGGGAAAGCTGGGACACCGATACATTCTGGAGAGAAATTTGGAACTATGCACAAAGAGTTATAAAACAGCATATACTTTGACCAGCAGTGCTATTAGTGGATCTGTATCCCAAGGAAATCATAAAGGAGGAAACAGATCCCACTTGTACAAACATGTTTGTTGTAGCTCTTTTTGTGGCAGCAAAGAATTGGAAAATGAGTAGATTTCTATTAATGGGGGAATGGCTGAACAAGCTATGGCACGTGACGGTAATAGAATATTATTGTTCTTTAAAAATGATGAGCAATCTTATTTTAAGAAAGGCCTGGAAAGATTTATATGAATTGATGCTGAGTGAAACAAGCAGAACCAGGAATACATTGAACAAATAATAACAAGAACATATGGTAATCAACTATGAAAGATTTGGTTGTTATCAGTAGTTCAATGATCTAAAACAATCCCAAAAGACTTTAGGCAAAAAATGCCACTGACATGTTGAAAAAGAACTTTGGAGATTGAATATAAATCAACACATGCTATGTTCACTTTTTTGTCTATTTTTTTAATCTCTCTCATGGTTTTACCCTTTTAGTCTGAATTTTCTCTCCCATAAAGGATGTATAAAGCAATGTATATTAAAATGAATATATTTTTTAAAAAGGCTAGCTACAAGATGATGAGCACCTGGAAGCCAAGGATCACAAGTTTGCCAAGAAAGGACTTACTGGTGAGGTAAAAAAAAAAAAAAAATAGGAAAGTTTAAAACTTTTCCCACTGATCAGTAGGAATCTGCTTTATTTCTAGTTTAGGTATCAGAGAGGCTGGGAAGGTAATTACACCAAAAAAATAAAATTTAATAAAAGAGATACATAGCAATATAATAGAAATGCATGTTACATTACCATGCAGGCCCATGTAATCAAGATGAAATAACGCTAGACTTATAATCAGAAGAACAGCATATTTTGCCATTGACTAATAATATAACCTTGAATAATTTACACAATCTATTTCTTTATTTGTAAAGCAAGGTAAATCATATTAGAACGCATTTCTAAATTTGTCTTTAAGTATCTAATGATCTTAGATATGGAAAAGAATTTAAAATCAAGTCCAAATCTATCATTTTATAGATAAGAAAAAGTGGGAACCAGAAAGCAGAATTGACTTCCAAGGTAATTCCCTCAGTAAGTAGTAGAGCAGAATTTGAACATAAATCATGACAATAGATATGAAAATGTTTTGAAAACTATAAAGTTTTATATAAATGTGAGATATGAAGGCATAGATGGAATGCTTATCAAATTTTCACATGACACAAAGCTTAGAGGAATAGCTAACATATTGGATGACTGTCAGGATCCAAAAAGATCTTGGCAGGCTAGAGAGATAGGCTACATCCAAAATGAGAAATGTAATATAGGGATCAAGAAAAAAGGCATTTATTCACATTTCAATCTATCTACTGTGCCAGTAGAGAATTGAGAAGCTTTTGGTACATGTATTCACACCAAATTAGAAAAAAAGCATGACCTTCATGTACCCTTCTATAAAATGACAATCCTTGTTGTTCTTCAAATAAGACGTTTCATTTTGTTTCTTCACCAGTTATCTTCCATGTTTGATATTCTTGTGTTCCTCGTCTTTTCCCCTAGCTTCTTTCAAGTCACAGCTTAAGTCCTATCTTTTACAAGAAATATTTTATAGTCTTCCATAATATAATACCTTTCATCTTTTAAGTATTTCCAATGTATCTGATTTACCTTTTCATTTTATAAGGTAATTTGCATGTAGTCTCCCTCATTAGATTATAACTTCTTTGAGAATAGAGTATATTTTTATCACTGTTGGTTTTCATGTGTTTTCCCCTATTTCTTTTTATTCCTTAGTGTTTAGCACTATGTCTATCACATCATAGGAATTTAATACAAGCTTGATGACTTGGCTTCACTTCTGAATGTTTTAGTTGCACATAGAATTATGTGGTAATCACAAAAGCAGACACTTTCAAAGGCTTTATAATTACTGAAATAAATAAAGTGACAAATTTCCTTTCCTTTATACTGGTCAAAGTCCAGTTGTAGGTAGTATTTTGCAATTTGGAGGACACCACATTTATGGAAGAATATTAATAAGTAGGAGCCCATTCAGGAAAGAACAACCAAGATGGTGGGAAGACTTAGGACTTTGCAACACGAAGAGTTGTGAAAGGAAATAATGATGTTCACTAAAATGGAGAAAAAAATATTAGAATGTATTGGATGTCTTCAACTATTTGAAGGACTGTTATATAAAAAAGAAAGTAGGATTATTCTTCTTGACCATTGCAAAGAAGGAAGGAAGGAAGGAAGGGAGTCAAAAAGGAAGGGAGGAAAGATAGGAGGAAGAAAGTGAGGAAAGAATTGGAGGGAGGGAGGGAGAAAGGCAAGAAAGAAAGAAAGAAAAGGAGAGAAAGAAAAAAAAATCCCCAAGATTAGAGTTATTAAAAAATGGAATAAGTTTTTCTTTTGGAGGACAGTGGATTCCATCACAGTAGAGTGAGTTTGATTCCCATTGTTGGGTTTGTTGCATATATAAATGTATTGAAATATATGCTTTACTAAAAGTCCTATGAGATTCCATTCAACTCCAAATCTCTGATCTCTAAAGGCACTTCTAAATTTAACATCTTTAACATTCTAAATCTCTTATTGGATTAAAATAATAGTTGGATGATCATTTGTCAGATAAATTTTAGAGATTTGTACTTACATTTAGATAAACTACAACTGCCTCTGCTAACCCTGAGATTCAATTATTATATAATTCTAGATAGTGTCTATTTATCCTTTTATCAGAAGATATAATTTGCTGATATATTTATCAGATACCCATAAAATCAGTATTTTACAGAAAGGTGTTACCCAGTAAACAGGTTCCCAGTTGCAATAGAATTTTATGAGAAAGTGACTACATATTTTTATGAGGCGGCTTGCTTGCACCATAAATTTTAATAGGCTTTTGCATAGGGAAAATATGATTGTGACACTGTATAATGTATACCAAGACATAGAAGAGTACTAAATAATACAGCTAATATGGTGATAAGGGACTACTCCCTGCCAGTTTTGTTATATTTCTTAGTAAAACCTTTTGGTGAGGATGTAATCCTCCCCCCCCTCCTTTTCTCACCATGGATCAAATATGCAATTTGGATTTTAAAAATAATACTTTCTGTAGCAAGGATATAATTAATTGGTCCCAGTTTTAGGTGATTAGAAACTAATTCTTTGATCTGCCACTTAGTCATTAAAACATTGAGGAAAAACAATTTAGAAAAACATTCTAACAAGATTGCTGATCTAAATTTTATACACTGACTAGTAAAAACAATCTCATAAAACAAAAAAAGAATCTTCAAAACTTCTGTTGACATTTTATCATGAACTTATCCCTATAGTGATTAAATGTCATATATGGAGTTTGAAATTACAGAAATCATAGAATGGGATTGGTCTCATTAAACACTCCAACAAAAAGAAAACAAAAACCTCATTCACTAAAGTGTGCTAATGTACAAATATTCATAGTATATGAACTATATTATCTATAATCATGGACTTTTTAAAGATCCTTATTGTTTTATATCAAATTGATTTTGGTCCTTATTTTGATTGTGGTGATTAGGAAATAGCACTGGACATTGGTGTTTGACCATATCCATCATGATGCTCAATAGGAAAATTGAAAGATATTGGCTTTACTGATGAAAAGTTTAGCAATCAAATACTTTCCTCCTATTCTTGTTTCCCAAATTAAGAAGAAAAAAGAAATATTATTCTGCTTTGAAAACTGATGCAGTTTGGAATAGTTTGGAAACTATTAAACACATTTTATGATTGTGTCTAAAATTAGTAATCATTTTAATTCACTCATTTATTCATTTACTTACTCTTTCATACTCATAGTCATTTATATACATCTTTATTAAATGTTGACTTGGTATTAGAGACATATAGTTAAATAATATTGTAGATGCTTGCTATTATACTTTCTTTTTATTGAGGGTAGAGCAAAAGAGTGATATAATATATACACAGATTAAGTATAAAAGATAATCATCATGAGAGGGCGAACTCAAGAAAGATGCTCTAAGAAATTTAAAAGTAACACTAATTCTTTTTGTCTGTTTTTTTTTTCCTAGTAAATTTATTTAATTTTAATATACATTAATTTATTATGTTAGAAGACAAAAATCAAAGCAAAAGGGAAAAAATAGGAGATATTAAAAAAAAAAACAGGAAAAAGAAGTGAAGAGATAGCTTGTGTTGATTTATACTTAATCTCCTTGGTTCTTTTTCTGGATGCAGATGGCATTTTCTGCCCAAAGTCTATTAAGATTGCTTTGGATTTCTGAGCTACTGAAAAGAATTTCATAGTCGATTATCTCATATTCTTGTTGTTATTGTGTGCAATGTATCCCTGGTTCTACTTGTTTCACTCAGCATCAGTTCATATAAATATTTGCAGGACTTTATATAATCAGCTTTTTCATCATTTTTATAAAACAATAATATTACATTACCTTCATATATCACAACTTGTTCAGCCATTCTCCAATTGATGGGAATCTACTCATTTTCCAATTCTTTGTTACCACAAAAAGAGCTGCTACAAAAATCTTTGCACATGTAGGATCTTTTCCCTAACCTTTATGATTTCCTTGGCATACAGACTTAATAATAACCCTGCTAGGTCAAAGGGGTACCATTAATTCTTTAAGCTTATACTGATCATTGAAGATTTCATTGAAAAGACCAGAGGAGAACTAGAGATCATTATTGATCACAAAATAGAAGATTTTGATTACATCAAACTAAAAAGTTTCTGTACAAATAATACTAATGCAAACAAGATTAGAAGGGAAGTAACAAATTGGGAAAATATTTTTAAAAACAAAGGTTCTGACAAAGGTCTCATTTCCAAAATATATAGAGAACTGACCATAATTTATAAGAAACCGAACCATTCTCCAATTGATAAATGGTCAAAGGATATGAACAGACAATTCTCAGAGGAAGAAATTGAAACTATATCCACTCACATGAAAGAGTGTTCCAAATCACTACTGATCAGAGAAATGCAAATTAAGACCACTCTGAGATACCACTACACACCTGTCAGATTGGCTAAGATGACAGGAACAAATAATGACAAATGTTGGAGGGGATGTGGGGAAATTGGGACACTGATACATTGCTGGTGGAGTTGTGAAAGAATCCAGCCATTCTGGAGAGCAATCTGGAATTATGCCCAAAAAGTTATCAAACTGTGCATACCCTTTGACCCAACAGCGCTACTACTGGGATTATATCCCAAAGAAATACTAAAGAGCGGAAAGAGACATATATGTGCCAAAATGTTTGTAGCAGCTCTTTTTGTTGTAGCTAGAAACTGGAAGATGAATGGATGTCCATCAGTTGGAGAATGGTTGGGTAAATTGTGGTATATGAAGGTTATGGAATATTATTGCTCTGTAAGAAATGACCAGCAGGAGGAATACAGAGAGGCCTGGAGAGACTTAGGTCAACTGATGCTGAATGAAATGAGCAGAACCAGAAGATCACTGTATACTTCAACAACAATACTGTATGAGGATGTATTCTGATGGAAGTGGAAATCTTCAACATAAAGAAGATCCAACTCACTTCCAGTTGATCAATGATGGACAGAAATAACTATACCCAGAGAAGGAACACTGGGAAGCGAATGTAAATTGTTAGCACTAATATCTGTCTGCCCAGGTTGCATGTACCTTCGGATTCTAATGTTTATTGTGCAACAAGAAAATGATATTCACACACATGTATTGTACCTAGACTATATTGTAACACATGTAAAATGTATGGTATTGCCTGTCGTCGGGGGGAGGGAATAGAGGGAGGGGGGGCAATTTGGAAAAATGAATACAAGGGATAATATTATAAAATATATATATAATAATAAAAAAAAATGGGAAGGGGAAATAGCACATTGAGTTCAGAAAATAGTAGATTGTAGTATAGAGAACCTACATGAAGTAATGGGAAATTTCTGAGAAGGCAGACTATCAATGGTCTTAGGGTCTTATATATTAGGCTAATAAGTTGTTTTTTTTTTAAATTTTATCGTAGGGAAAATAAGAAATCATTAATTATATTGAAAAAGGAGGTGTCATAATCAGAGTTGTTTATTAAGAAGATATTTTTCTCCTAAATATTCAAAAATTCTGCATTATATTTGGAAAAATCTAGGGATAAAAATGCACTTACTGTCATTTATATAACTATAAGATTTTTAATCTTAAGGTTTCCTCTGTATTCCTATATATATATATATATATATATATATATATATATATATATATATTCCCTACTGTATGCAGAATACTTAGATGCCTCTTCTTCAAGTCTATTATCAAATGCTACCTCTTCCATGAAGCCTTCTGTGACTTTCCCAACCAGAAATGATGAATATATCCCTAAACTCATTCTTGTCATCTACCTTATCCTGCCCATCCTGGATAACTACTTTTCGTATTTTCCTATATATTTTTTTTCATTGTGGATACACATAATGTGTTGGAGTTCTTCCTTTTATTTTCTTAGTAGTCCTTTAGTAGCTCTTCAGTTACTGGCATAGTATATCTGTTGTCTTTCTTCATGAGAGGTAAAAGTTCTAAAGATGACAAATCTTCCAGTGCCAAGGAAAATTGGGGGATAATTTTTCTAATTTGGAGCAGTCAAATAATAGGAATGTTGTTTAATATCTAATTATTCCAGTTATTAGGAAAGACAAAGACACTGAACTTTTTAAATAAAAATGCTACACACTTAGAAACCAGTGGAGTTCATTGAAAACTTGCAAAAAAAAAGTCAGTTTTTTTTTCATTCCATGTAGCAATTAGACAGCTGCATTTTTCACAAGCTAAAATTGATACCATGAACATTGTGCCAGAATGGCATGAGCTAGAAATAGATTTTGAACAAGAGAGTCGTCCAAAATGCCCGTGATAGGGTAATGTAAGTAACAACCCAGAAGAGATTTTGGCTGAGTACAATCTATGGGCAAAATTTTTTAAAAAAATATGAAGACTGTTTTTTAAGGTCATTTGCTTATCTTACTCTTCAAAAATTGTCTAGATTTTAACCATTGAGTTTTTCTATAAAATACCCCATGGGGATGAGAGTCTCTACATAGTTTCTTTTCTTGAGTTGTTCCATAGGATACATATTTTCCTGTTACATTTTTCAAAAGGCAGGAATATATTAAAATATAAAAAGTACTAGAAATTAAGTCAAGGAAGATGAGTCTTCAAACTTGTCTTCCATAATTAAGTGGTTAAATAAAAGTAAAATATAAGCATGAGACTTTTCAAGATTTATGCAAAGTGAAGTATATTTGTTTCAAGTATACTTGTCCAGAGTTCCAGCCCTCTACAAATATATCATTTAATCAAATAATATTTTTAAGCTTCCTACTAAATTTTGGCACTATGATAAGCAGTAAGGATATGCATAAAAAGAATGAAACCATTTTGACTCAAAAGGAGATTTTGACTCTTTGATAGAGCCACCAGAATGGTATCAATATTCTGAATATTTCAACACAAAATCATCCAGATGTAAGGACACGACTTTAGATTCATTTATCTCAAATAATTTAAAGTTGACACATGAAAGAAAAATCAAACTTTTATTTTTTTTATTTTGGGGGGGGCATACAGAAGATGAAACTAGGAAAAATTCTCTTTCTTGGCCCTCCAGTCTTACACCATCAACAAATTGCTTGTTATTTCAAACTAGATGTCTTATTGCATCCTGAAATCAATATGTTCAAAATAAAATTCTAATTATCTTCTCCAAAAGCATGATCATCTCTATCCCTCCTCCAAACTTTTTTTTTTTTAATTTCTGATTTTCTAACAAACACAATCATAATATTAGAATTGGAAGAGATCTTTGAGATCATCTAGGTCAATGCAATCTGTAAATTAATCTCTTCATCTAGTTTTGATTGAAGATTTTGAATAATTAAGATTTCCTAGCTCTGAAAGAAGTCCATCTATGTTATTATCAGATAACCTTACGTGTAGTGGCTGGCTCTAGACTCAAGAAGTCCTAAATTAAAATTACAGTACTCTTCTCTTAATACCCACACTTAGAAACATTTGCTATCTTAAAAGATAAAGTCAGGTAAAATTTTCTACTGAAAGCCTTTTTTTAACCTCTTAGTAACCCAGATGACCAAATTAGTAACTTTTCTTTTTACATGTGGAATTCATTTCCTCTTCATAGAATATAAGCTCCTTAGGGGATGAAATATTTCCAAATTTTTGGAGGGGGTGTATCCAGTCTAGCATAGTTTTGAACATAATAAATACTAAATAAATGTGTGTTGATTTGAATTGTTTAAAACATACAAATAACAAGTGAATTAATTCAAGCTCCCTACAAGGGAGGGGAAGTTTGGAAGGAAACAAATATTTATTAAATGCTTACAATGTGCCAGACACTATCCTGTACATTTTATGAATATTTCCAATTTAATCTTCACAACACCCTAGGTATGTGGTTTGGAGATCATCATATTTTAGTTAAGGAAACTGAGGTAAACAGTTGAAATGACTTTCCTAAGGTAACATAAGCACTGATAAAAGTCTAAGGTAAATTTAAATTCAACACTTCTTGATTCTAGATTCAGCCATCTGCCCTACACTTAAGGTTGTCTGACAATAAGATACTTGCACTTCTTTCTGAGCTAGAAAATCTTAATTACTCAAAATCCTTCAGTCAAAACTAGATGAAAAGATTTACATTTCAGATGTGCATTGGCCTAGGTTATCTCAAAAATCTTCTAACTCTAATGTTATGATTATATTTGTTAGAGAATAATTCTATGTCCCAAAATAAATGTAAGCTCTTTATGGTCTGGAACTAGTCTTTTCCCACTTGCCTTATCTTAGTATACCAAGATAGTATAAATGGAGAAGCTGGACTCAGAATTAAAGAGATGGGGCAGAACATGTTGAGTGTAATGAATTGCCTTCATAAAGTTACTTTTTATTTGGTTTTAGTTTTTTTTCTTTTTTTTTATACCCTTAATTGTTTCAAGTTTCTTTTAAAAAACAATGATACACGTCATATCTACATTTTCGCTGGGTGTTTTGGCTGAAAGACAGAGAACACAGAACCTCCTGCAGTGGCAAATTCAGGGGAAAGTAATGGCAAGAGTCCTCCAACATGGATAAGCATGAAAGAGTCATTATCTGTATCATCAGAGGGAATGTACAAATATACAAAATCACTTTAATAATAATTATAGGATTATATATATATAAAGTTGAATGGGATTTCCAGTGCCATCTACTTCTATCTCTTCATTTTAAATAAAAGGGAACAGAGATCCTGTAACATGCCCTGCTGGCAGTTACAATTACTAGTCTGTGCTACGCCCAACAGAGTACCTTTGACCACTGACCTTTTCAGTTTCAACTCTACCAGGCTCGTCTCCTCTGAGGCCTTCAAAGGTCTCTGGCAATGATTTCTTGAGCCTATAGTTTAATAACCGGAAGCACACTCAAAAACAGCCACATGTAATCTTAAAAGCCTTTATTATACCTACTCACATAATGCCCTGACTTACTGCCCTGACTTGTTAGCTCCCTAGTAAACACCTGGTGTGAAGACCCACGTGTTCACTACCAAACTCCTTACCTCTAGGCTATCCATCAGCTTGGCTCAGCTACCCCAGACTAGGGAGCCAGGTTAAAGACAGTGACTGCTGTCTGCAGTGGGCTTATAAAGGGCCTGTGAGGTCATAAACACAGACAACCAGTGAGAGAGCCATCACCCATTACAAAGCTATCTCAATATGGCCAGGATCCCACTCACAGGGCAGTCCTATATACACAGAGATTACTTCTGGGACACTCAAAATCTCCTGTTGCACTGTGCCCGCCCATTTAAAGGGCCCTTACAATTCCCTTCTCTTGTTTTGAGGGAACCGCATCCTTACAAGATACAACGAAGTTAAATGTACAATCCAAGGTCAAACACAAATATATGTCATAAACATCAGCTGTCAGATTTGAACCTATGGTTCAAACAATGTTTTTTTTTTTTTTTTTGTTTTGTTTTGTTTTGTTTTTCCTCAATATATCATGAAAGCCCTCCTTTGTCTTAGAGCAGGGGTTCTCAAACTATGGCCCACGGGCCACATGCAGCCTTCTGAGGATGTTTTATGTGGCCCCCTGGGTTATGACAAATGGGCTGAGGGGTAGAGACAGAGTGTGAGTTTTTGTTTTTACTATAGTCCAGTCCTCCAATAGCCTGAGGGAGAGTGAATTGGCCCCCTATTTTAAAAGTTTGAGGACTACTGCCTTAGAGTATCCAAAAGCAACTGAAAATATTTTGTACGGCTAAGTACCTACATGTTTATTGAATTTAAATGTAATTTACATTAAAAAGAAATTATTTAACGCTACTTCAGAGATACAAGTTGTGAATATATACATATATATGCATGTATGTATGTGTGCGTGTGTGCGTGTGTGTGTATACACACACACATACCATGAATTGATGGAAGAGTTCTTTAATTTATTTCATTTGAGAACTAAATATGTCAAGAGCCAGAATATTTCAATTCCTGGAAAGTGTTCATTAAAAGACCACTGTGTACAATACTTAGAGTGAAAATAAAATGTTTTTTGTTTCCTTAATACAGACATGACAAAAAGTAATATGAAAAAGTTGTTCAGAGTTAACTAAAGATATTACCTATTGCTGAAAAGGAGATGTTTAGAATAGTGGTATTTAATTCATGTATTAAACATTTTGAGAAAGAAATAGATAGCAAAATTTAGTTATGATGCTATTTGGTTTTTCTTCAGAAGCATCTCAGAATAAATGTCTTGATAAGGGCAGACAGTTAAAGACTTTATCTTTTTCTAATGTATTTTAGGCACTCTTGGAGACAGAATAACAGCATGAAGGAACAATTGGGGCTACATGTCATATGTTAAAACAGGCCTTCTTTTCCTGAAATCTCAGGGGAAAAAAATTCATCCAGCATGTTGCATGACAAAACCTCCATTAGTGTTTTGTTGTAAAGATGATGCAGTGATTACTCAGACATTTCATCAAGTTCTTTGCATTGCCCCATTTTGAGCAATGTCTTAATAATATATGTAATAGCATTTTACCTGTAGTAGTAATATTATTGATCTCATGCCATTAAGGTTTGCAGCATTTTTAAAACCCATTACCTATTCCTATATTAACTCTTCCTGGCAAAAGCACATCACTTTTTCTGTTAAAGTTTGGCAGACAACAACACACAAAAAGGCAATTCTACCTGCTACAGTGTCTGTCTGACTACTTGATAATGTCAATCAATAAGTGAATTTGTTTTCCCGCAGTCTCTGGAAAACAAGATGTCTTCTGATGATTCAGATGAACAAAAGGTAGCCTGGCAGAGGATATTTCAGCAGTCATGATAAAGCAATGAGGATAATATGTTATACCTACTAAAATCAACCTCACTCTCCTTAATGGTGGTGTATGGGACAGTGGAAGGACAACTAACTAAGCATATTAGAAGTGATTTAACATTTAAGAATAAGAAAGGCCGAAAAGGGGGCCATCTGGGTTCTTATGTTTCTTATGAAGAACAATGATTATCTCTCTAGAAAGTTTCATCTGTTTTTGGATAGTTCTAGTTATTAGGAAATTCTTATTTGGTTGTTTTCTTCAAACTTAAATTGGTGTGCAGTGTCCTTATTTCTGCTCTCCTTTCATGTTTAATTTATCTTCTATTTATTATCTATTCAAATACATGCAGATAACAATCATGAAAACATATGAAAGAGTAAATGATGGTACTATTAGGAGAAATGATTCTATGAGAATTGGGGGTTTTGAATTTTTCGTTTGTACATATCTTGTGAATGTTTAAAAAGTCATTTTGCATCTATTATTTCATTGAATCCTCATAACAAAGATATGGAGACCATGCTATCATAACCCCTATTTTGAAGATGAAGAGACAATTGTCCATGAACTTTAGCTACCAGTCCCTGAAGCAGGAATTAAGCCTAGGTCTTCCTGAATCTAATTCTAACTATTTCAAGCACAAAATGCTTCCTCCAATGTGTGATGTAATTATTATGTAATAATGAGCCCTGGGTGTTAGAGCTGTCACATATTTTATAACATTGGCAGGTAACATGGCAGGTAAATTCCACTATTTCTACAATAAGAAGGACTCAAAGATCTCTAAAGGTTTGTTGTTGTTTTTATGCACTTCTAAACTTCTATGGTAACAGAAGATTTCTAATCCTTATCTTGCAAATGGAGCCATTTCTGAAAAGTGATTCAGAAGTTGGAATCTATCACTTTGGAACAGATTGGATTTGGATGCTTGTTTTCCTTGTAGGATGTGCTACTAAGAAGAAATTAAGAAAATATAGAGCCTAAGCCAATAGTAAAGACCTGAATAGCAGCTCTACAGGATAATCACTCTCTTTTCTTCATCCTAACTTCCCACATCTTGAAATCTCAAAGTTACTCTTAATATAGCCAGAAATCTTATTAGAATTTATAAATATTTGTGAGAATCTTTTACTATGGGGGTTGATAAGATAAGATTGTAACTTTTACAAACATGCTCTAATAAATCCTCCCCAGTAGCATTTTCTCATATCTATTTTTTTAAAACAGAAGTATATACACATATGTGTATACGCATACATGTATTATATATAACATATAAAAACATACACATATATGAACATACACATATATTTTATGTGAAAAACTATAGCATTTTCAAAATATTGAAAGCCCAAATTTGTTCAGTATCAAAGATAGGTTTACAACCCAGATTTTGCCTGTTATGTGATTCTCTTGATACTAATTGTTTTGTAGCTGATAATTCGCCTTCTGACAAACTCCATGATAAGTAGAAACATTGATTAGTGTGGCCTAAGTAAGAAATCATCCTGGCAATAACCTGGAATTTGCTATTGATATGGATATCTTATTTCTATTAGATTCTCATTTAATGCCTTGTTATACAAAACAAGCCATCTGGATTTTTAAAGGCCAAATTCTCAAAGGGAAAGTTCTGAAAGTTTCCTTGAAGACATAAAAATTTTGAGTTCAGGTCCTGGTATAGTCTATCTTCATTCTTTGAAGATTGACACCCAATGGCTGATTTGTGAAAATTAAATCAAATCAAAGTAAGTCAGTTATTTTCTATAACTTTGTACTTTGAGGCACTACAATCTGGATCCATTGTTTTAATAATACATAGTAGTAATTGTTTCACCCTCAGAGCTGCTTAGATGCTAAAGCCAACATCAAATAGAAGCAGGGAAGGAAAAGACAAGAGTAAGGGCAAGAATGAGGAAGGGCAGAGAAGAAGAAAGGAAGGGTAAAAAGAAGAAAATGTGGAAAAGAGGAAGGGAGAAAGGAAAGGAGGAAAAATCGAGGAAAGGAAGGGAGGAAAAGATGAAAAAAAGGAAGGGAAGAAGGAAGAGAGGAAGGAAAGAAGTAAGGAAGGCAGGAAGGCAGGCAGGAAGGAAGGAAGGAAGGAAGGAAGGAAGGAAGGAAGGAAGGAAGGAAGGAATGCACACAAATCATAAACATATCTATCTATTACTGAAAAAAGCACATCAGCAAGAGATAGAAAGAAAATTTTGATTTAAAATTATTATAGATAAAATAAAATACTTGGGGATCAAACTGCCAAGACAATTCAATAATTTTATGAACACATTTACAAAACACTTATTACATATAAAATCAGATCTAAACAATTGAAAAATATGAATTGCTCATTATTAGGCCAAGCAAATATAATAGACATGACAATTCTGCCTAAATTGGTCTACTTGTTCAGTGCCATATCAGTCAAACTGTCACAACATTATTTTATAGAACTAGATAAAATAATAATAAAATTCATCTAGAAAAAAGTCAAAAATTTCAAGGGAATTAATGAAAAAAATACAAAGGATGGCGGCTTAGCAATATCAAACCTAAAATTATATTATAAGGCAGCAGTAATTGAAACCATTTGGCACTGGTTAAGAAATAGAGTGGCAAATCAATGGAATAGATAAAATACACTCATCACAATAATCAAGGTCTATAGGTATTTAATGTTTGATAAGCCCCCAAATTCTAGTTTCTAAAATAAGAACTCATATAAATTATTTGAAAAAATAGGGGATGAAGGAGTCCTACCAAACTCCTTTTATGACACAGACATGGTACTGATACCTAAACCTGGTAGATCGAAAACTGAGAAAGAAAATTATAGACCAATCTCCTTAATGAATATTGATGCTAAAATCTTAAATAAGATATTAGCAAAAAGACTTCAGAAAATCATCTCCAAGATAATACACTATGATCAAGTAGGATTTATTCCAGGAATGCAGGGCTGGTTTAATATTAGGAAAACTATTAATATAATTGACCATATTAATAATCAAATTAATAAGAACCATATGATCATCTCAATAGATGCAGAAAAAGCATTTGACAAAATCCAACATCCATTCCTACTAAAAACTCTTGAGAGTATAGGAATAAATGGATTATTCCTTAGAATAATCAGGAGTATATATTTAAGACCGTCAGTAAGCATAATATGCAATAGAAATAAACTGCAACCTTTCCCAGTAAGATCAGGAGTGAAACAAGGTTGCCCACTATCACCATTACTATTCAATATAGTACTAGAAACGCTAGCCTCGGCAATAAGAGCCGAGAAAGAGATTCAAGGAATTAGAGTAGGAAATGAGGAAATTAAACTATCACTTTTTGCAGATGACATGATGGTATACTTAGAGAACCCCAAGGACTCTGCTAAAAAGCTACTAGAAATAATTCAAAATTTCAGCAAAGTGGCAGGATACAAAATAAATCCACATAAATCCTCGGCATTTTTATATATCACTAACAAAATGCAACAGCAAGAGATACAAAGAGAAATTCCATTCCAAACAAATGTTGAGAGTATAAAATATTTGGGAATCCATCTACCAAAGAAAAGTCAGGAATTATATGAGAAAAATTACAAAACACTTGCCACAAAAATAAAATCAGATTTAAATAATTGGAAAGATATTCAGTGCTCTTGGATAGGCCGAGCGAATATAATAAAGATGACAATACTCCCCAAACTAATCTATTTATTTAGTGCTATACCAATCAGACTCCCAAGAAACTATTTTAATGACCTAGAAAAAATAACAACAAAATTCATATGGAAGAATAAAAGGTCAAGAATTCCAAGGGAACTAATGAAAAAAAAACTCAGAGGAAGGTGGTCTAAGTGTACCTGATCTAAAGCTATATTATATAGCAGCAGTCACCAAAACCATTTGGTATTGGCTACGAAATAGACCGGTAGATCAGTGGAACAGATTAGATACAAAGGACAAAAAAGGGTACATCTATAGCAATCTAATCTTTGACAAACCCAAAGATTCCAACATTAGGGATAAAAATTCATTATTCGGAAAAAACTGTTGGGAAAACTGGAAATTAGTATGGCAGAAATTAGATATGGATCCACACTTAACACCATATACCAAGATAAGATCAAAATGGGTCCATGATTTAGGCATAAAGAGGGAGATAATAAATAGATTAGAGGAACAGAGGATAATCTACCTCTCAGACTTGTGGAGGAGGAAGGAATTTATGACCAGAGGAGAACTAGAGATCATTATTGATCACAAAATAGAAGATTTTGATTACATCAAACTAAAAAGTTTCTGTACAAATAATACTAATGCAAACAAGATTAGAAGGGAAATAACAAATTGGGAAAATATTTTTAAAAACAAAGGTTCTGACAAATGTCTCATTTCCAAAATATATAGAGAACTGACCATAATTTATAAGAAACCGAACCATTCTCCAATTGATAAATGGTCAAAGGATATGAACAGACAATTCTCAGAGGAAGAAATTGAAACTATATTCACTCACATGAAAGAGTGTTCCAAATCACTACTGATCAGAGAAATGCAAATTAAGACCACTCTGAGATACCACTACACATCTGTCAGATTGGCTAAGATGACAGGAACAAATAATGACAAATGTTGGAGGGGATGTGGGGAAATTGGGACACTAATACATTGCTGGTGGAGTTGTGAAAGAATCCAGCCATTCTGGAGAGCAATCTGGAATTATGCCCAAAAAGTTATCAAACTGTGCATACCCTTTGACCCAGCAGCGCTACTACTGGGATTATATCCCAAAGAAATACTAAAGAGCGGAAAGAGACATATATGTGCCAAAATGTTTGTGGCAGCTCTTTTTGTTGTAGCTAGAAACTGGAAGATGAAATGGATGTCCATCAGTTGGAGAATGGTTGGGTAAATTGTGGTATATGAAGGTTATGGAATATTATTGCTCGGTAAGAAATGACCAGCAGGAGGAATATAGAGAGGCCTGGAGAGACTTAAATCAACTGATGCTGAGTGAAATGAGCAGAACCAGAAGATCACTGGTACACTTCAACAACAATACTGTATGAGGATGTATTCTGATGGAAGTGGAAATCTTCAACATAAAGAAGATCCAACTCACTTCCAGTTGATCAATGATGGACAGAGGTAGCTACACCCAGAGAAGAAACACTGGGAGGGGAATGAAAATTGTTAGCACTAATATCTGTCTGCCCAGGTTGCATGTACCTTTCGGATTCTAATGTTTATTGTGCAACAAGAAAATGATATTCGCACACATGTATTGTACCTAGATTATATTGTAACACATGTAAAATGTATGGTATTGCCTGTCGTCGGGGGGAGGGAATAGAGGGAGGGGGGGTAATTTGGAAAAAATGAATACAAGGGATAATATTATAAAATATATATATATATATATAATAAAAAAAAAGTAAAAAAAAAATAAATAAAATAAAATAAAATAAGAACTCACTATTTAACAAAAAATGCTAAGAAAACTGGAAAATAATATTTCACAAACTCATCATAGATCTACATCTCACACTGCATATCTAAATAAGTCAAAATGAATACATAATTTGGGCATAAGGGATGATACCAGAAACAGATTAGGAGAAAAAGGGATCATTTATCTATCATATCTTTAGAGAAGGGAGGAATTTATTTCTTTAAAATAACTAGAGAACATTATGAAACATAAAATGGACAACGTTGATTGCATTAAATTTAAAAAGTGCACAAAATTAACAGAAACAATATAAAAATGGAAGTACAAAGCTGGGAAAAAAAACCTTTACAGCCAGAATTTGTGATAAAGGTCTCATTTCTAAAAAAATAAAATAAAATAAAATTGAGTCAAATTCTAAAGAATACATATCATTCCCCAATTGATAAATGGTCAAAGAATACAAACAGACAATTTTCAATGAAATTTAAGCATTCTATAATCATATGGAAAAATACTCTAAATCATTATTGATTAGGGGAATGCAAATTAAAACAGCCCTAAGATATGACCTCATACCTCTCAGATTGCCTAAGATGACAGGAAAAACTAATGATAAATGTTGGAGAGGATATGGGAAAACTGGGACACTAATTCATTGTTGGTAGAGTTGTGAAATGATTCAACTATTCTGTAGAGCAATCTTCACTTATGCAGAAAGGCTATAAAACTGTACATACCCTTTGAACCAGCAGCACCATTACTGAGTCTGTATCCCAAGGAAATTATAAAGGAGGAAAAAAAAAACAAAACACATGTTCAAAAATGTTTGTTGCAGCTCTTTTTGTGGTAACAAAGAATTGGAGAATGAGTACATGGCCATTAATTGGGGAATAGCTAAACAAATTATTACATATGAAGGTAATGGAATAGTGTTGTTATATAAAAAATGAACAGCATGCTGATTTTAGAAAGTCTTAGAAAGATATACAAAACCAGGTGCTGAATGAAACAAGAAGCACCAGGATATTGTACATAATAATAGAAAGAATGTGCAATGATCAACTATGAAAGATTTGGTTCTTCTCAGTGGTTCAATAATTCAAAGCAATTCCAATAGAATTTGGACAGAAAATGTCATGTGCATCCAGAAAAAGAACTAAGGAAAATGAATTTCAATCAACATATGCTATAAGTAGGAAGGATGAAAGGGAGGAAGGGAAAGAAGGGAGAGAAGGAGGGAGGGATGAAGGAAGGAAATAAGGAAAAGAGGGAGGATGGGAAAATAGAGAGGGAGAGAAACATTTATTTAACACTATCAAATTTCACAAATTGTGCCGGGTATTTAGTGAATATAATCTCTTTTGCTCCTCATACTATCATTGCGTAGGTAGGTAGTATTATATCACCATTTTATCATTGAGGAAACTGAAGCAGAAAGTTTGTGACTTGCCCAGGATCAACAACATAGTAAATGTGTGATGCTTCTCTTGAACTCAAGTCTTTCTGATTCTAAGTCCAGTGCTGCATTTACCATGCAACTAAACTACAATGATGCGAAGAGAAAAAGAGACAGAGAAAGAGACAATGAATACAGAGAGATTCAGACAGAAAGTTACAGAGACACAGACAGAGACAGACACAGAGAAACAGCGAGATACTTGTGGTTTCTTGTTAATTCATTTAAATCACACTCTTTTTGACCCCTGAGCCATAGCACACTGGGTCTTTCTAGTCACCACTGTCTTTTGAAATTTGTCCGAGTTCATATTTGATGTTTGCATTACACTATTCATTTCATCTTCTACCATTCCTTTTTTGTCTTCAATCTTTTGGAATATTATGCTCTTTCCAATGAATTACACCTTTTTATTATGTGGCCAAAGTATTTACACTTCAGTTTCAGTAAATATTCTGAGGTAGATAGATTAATAGATAAATGCATATATGCACACACTCACATATCCACACATACATGCATGTATACATGTATATATATATATATATATATATATATATATATATATATATATATATATATATATACATATGTATACATGTATATAGATAGATTTATGTGTACTTGTATATGCACATACACCAACATACATATATACATAAATGTACGGAATTTGCCTAGCTCTTATATATTTCTAAAGTTTGACTACTTAAACCTGGTTCATCAAAAAATCTAGCTTTAAGATTGTAGAAGCTGATAATCTTAGAGTTTGATGAAACCTGAGATATCACCTGATCCAAATCCCTATTCAATGAAAGAATTGACTCCACCTGTTCCCAAAAATGGCTATTTAGTTGTTAAAGGAATAATTCCAGTTTAAAAAGAAGAAAGGAAAAGTCTGTTCTTAGGGTCTTTTCAAAAATATATTGAAGTACTCTACTGAGGCTTAAAGATTTATTAATAATGAAATCCAGAAGTTTTATTTATTGTGGCAATGTTTATATATGAATAAATACCATTTTAACCCCTAAATTACTCTTGAGCTCATTGTAAAATGACTGATCTATGTTGCTAAATCAACATTTCCACCCTATATTTCTTATTTTATTATTTGCTTCTACTAGCTTTAAATGTTTTGAAACCAGATATTTATGCATTTTGGGGTTCTGCATAATCCTAATTATCAAACACATACTAATATTTTATTAATAAATTTAGCAGTTCAATAAATGGTCCCTTTAGAAATATAGATAAACTGATGATTATAGCTCCATTTGAAATAATAGTAATAATGTGTCAGCATTCAATTTTCACAATCCAGGTATCAAGCAAAGCTTGTTTATTGAAATATGATCATTTGTGTCATGCCACTGTCCTGATCATGAACATAAAACAAAGCAAAGACTTGAGTGCAACTAGAGCTTCTAGAATTTCTAAAGAGAAGGCATCAGGCTCCTATAGAACTAATTTTTTTTAATCTTCTGACCATGGCTGTATTAATTTTAAAGTACTGACTACTGTTTTTCTATTAATGACAGAAGTTGTCCGTATAGGAATATGCCTCAGAGAAAATGTAGATAGTAGTGCAAAGCAGGCTTTTTATTCAGTATTTCAACATGTAGTTATATACCTTCCCTCTGTCTGAAGACTTCCATTGATTGAAGGAATGGACCAATTTCTGAAACAGGCAATTTAATTTTTGGAACATGTTTATTATTTATTTATCTAGTTAGTTAGTTGTTTGTTTATTTTTTGCTGAGGCAATTGGGGTTAAGTGACTTGCCCAGGGTCACACAGCTAGGAAGTGTTAAGTATGTGAGGCCAGATTTGAACTCAGGTCCTCCTAACTTCAGGGCTAGTGCTTTATTCACTGTGCCATCTAGCTGCCCTGAAACATATTAATTCTTCAAAAGTCTGCTGTTCCTTTAAAATATAGTCTACATCAGCTTATCTTGATAGCTTCATTTTTTTTTCTATCCTCTGGAGCTAAATGGGAAAAAAAAATTAATCATTTTTGTTACCTACAATTTTGAAAGACATTTAATACATTAAATGTATCTCTAAGTATTGTGCAAACACCAAGATCCACAAACATAATCTCTATAGATTCATTTAAAAATCACTGAAAAAATACTATTGAGTAAATCAATAAATTAATCACATCAAACAAGATATGAAAATGCTTAATCAATTTAAAAGAAGAAAACTTTCCAGCCATTGGATAAATGAAAAGAATAGTTTGAAGACACTTAGTCTGCTCTGTGTGGCGTTGATGTTATAACAAACCACTTCAGAATTTCACATTCTAGTCTAGTGTTTGCTACCAGTGGTAGAAGTAGTTTCCTTAATCCTCTGAGTTGGAAATACTTGAAGAGACAGGGACAGAAGAGAGAGAGCCTTTGTCTCCCTGTCTTACCATTTCCATATTGACAAAGAAAAACCTTGTGAAAAGCCAGATAATTTGGATTTCGATAGATATCTTAACATTAATCCCAGGATACCAGTGTTGATCTAGGATCTACCTATAAAGACCCACCATGAAAAGGGAGTGTCTCTGGAAGAAATCCAGGAGAAAGGTATCCTACATTTAATGAGGACCAGATGAAGAAAAAGATTTTCAGAAATTGATAACAATAAGATGCCTTTTTTTTCATATGTGATCACTTTCCTTTTGACTCTGTATATACTTGGGGGAGAGAGTGACTCATGTTTTTTGTGATAGAGGAATGGGTAGTGTTTTTGTACCAATTGTTCTTTCTAAATTATCTTTTATAAATTCTTGATTCTAAAATTTAATTTACTCTTGTAGGCTAATTGATAAACAGTTGATAATTGATAATCACTGGAGGAAGGGAATCTGTATGAAACAATAATTTCTAACCTCTTTGGGCTGTCCTTAGAATCCTGAGGGGATAAACAGTATTTGAACTTGGGAGACCCAGTCTGCCAGCGTGAATGAGGATTAGGAGAATAGTCCCACAGTTTGTTCAACAATCCACTTGGCCTTTCTTATATGAAAGGTTAGGCCAAACTTCTTAGAGTGATTTAAAGGCCTGATTCAGGAGGCTTTGCAGTCTCTCAAGTTTGTTTGCAATCAACACAATGCCACTGGCAATAAGAAACATCTGGTTGGAAATTACCATAAATAGGGAATTCTATTACTTCAATTTCACACAAGATTTCCATGAAAATGGAAAGCAACATTGTAGAGTGGGTGCTCTCTGTTTCATGCCTTGCTTGATGGTAGAATTATAGAATCACAGACTTTCAGCGTTTGAAGAAATCCTAACAGCCCTCTAACCCAACTATAGTCTGAAAGAAATTCTCACTACAACATACACGTCACATAGATGGGAATCATAAGATTATTGATCTAGGAATATAAGCAGGATTGTGTTGGTAAATGTCTAATAATTAGATCTTTTTTGTAAAGATACACTTTTAAGTCTAATCTGTATTAACATTTTCTCCATCCTATTTTTAAGTCTAGATGTTTAACAGAAGAATAAATCAAGCCTTGCTTGTAGCGTTCTATGATTTCTGATGTAAAAATGTTCACACTATCATAAACTAGTTTTAGCCAGCTTTCAGCATCTCACTGGGAATTCAGTGGTTATTGGGTCTGATCCCTTCCATTTACAGATGAAAAAAAAGGCCCAAGATGGTCAAATGACTTGTACAATTTTGCACACTTAATGAGTGTTCATTAGGCCTCAGCTTGAGCACTTTTAATGAAGGGGAAACCACAATTTTCTCTAGCAGCCAGTTCCACTTATAGATAGTTCTAATTGTTCAGAAATGTTTTCCTAACACCAAGTGTATATTTGTCTCTCTGTGATTTCCAAATGTTTTTTCCTGTTTTTGCCCTAAGAAGAAACAAAACAAGTCGAATCCCATTTCTAGATAACATTCTTTCAATATTTGAAGACGGTTTTCTTGTTTTCTTCAATCTCCTCTTCTCATGATAAATATGTTGGTCTTTGAATTTATCCTCATGCAACATGACTTTAAGACCATTTTCTAACCTGATTATGTGCTCCAAGATGATCTTTAGCTTGCCATATTGTATCCTAAATGTGGCACTAACAATTTAACATAATCCTCTAGATCCCCAGTTTTCAATCTGATTTTATAACCCGATATGCAGTCCCATACCTGAAAATAGGGGTTGCAAAATTATGATTATTATCAGTAAATGTTTTATTTATATACCTATTTTAGGTTATATTCCAGGGATCATTTAAAATTTCTTGGGCATAAATGGGTTATGAGTGGGAAAAGTTTAAGAAGCTTTGATCTAGATGAAGCTTGCTAAGGCAAGTATGTTCTATGAATCTCACTTCTTTATTCTTTGATCTATATATCCCCATGTAACCAATCCATCAATCAACTAAAAACAAGCAACAACAAAAACCCAAGCATTTATTAAACAACTGCAGAGTGAGGCACTGCTCTAAGCATCGAGCATACAAAAACAAAAGTAAAACATTCCTTCTTTCAAGGACGATACAAATTGGGAAAAGATGTACATACATAAGAATATACAAAACACAGAAAATAAAAGATGGTTTAAGAAATGAATAACAAATTATTAACAGAATAAGAAAATGTTTAATATAAAAGGTAGTGCTTGACTTGAAAATCCAAAAAATCTACTGATTCTCAGAAGTGAAGAAGCAAAAAGCAATGAATATAAAAAACATAAAGTGAATAATCTGAAATTGTTTATGAAGAACAGTAAATGTGCAGCTGTTTTTCCCCATTTTTCTTCCTGTTTTCTTTTTTTTTTTTTGATTAAAGCTTTACATTTTCAAATATATTCATACATGTGTTTCATTATTTATATTTGCAAAACCTTGTATTCGAATTTTTTTTTTCCTTCTCTTCCTATCACCCCTTCCCCTAGATGGCAAGTAATCCAATATATTAAATGTTAGGATTATTACTAGGTGCTAAATCAGCTGTCTGGTTCTTAATAATTCTCTAGTTCAGAGTTCACATCTTTAAAGGAGTTCAAACCTTTAAAGGAGTTCAGTCATTGGTTCTTTAAGGAGCTCCCACAAGCTAAGAAGTACCCACAAGCCCATTCTCTGGGAGGATATAAGGACCCAACATTGAGTGGGGAAATCAATATGATGTGAGTCAAGGGGAGAACTTCTGGAAAGCTCAAAGAGATTCAGAGCCAGGGATTCAGTGGATTCCCAAGTCCAGAAGATTCATAAGTCTAAAAGAAAAGCCTGCTCATGGACTTCAGGGAGATTCACAACTAGGATTGAATTCTGGGAAACCCACAATCCCACATTCTTGGAGGCAGACTCTGATTCATTCCTACTCTACCTTCATGCTGGCTGGAGGCTTTGGATTCATATGGAGCTAGAGATTGAAGCTGACTGGAGACATTCTGACAAGAGCTAGCCAGAGCCTAGGAAAAGATTCAAGACCTTGAAGGAAATAATAAAGGATCTGGATTTTAACTCCTGGATGGATTTGGGATTATTGAATGAACTGAAATTAAGGATGCCTCCAGAAGCTCCCCAAGAGACCAGCCCCCAAGAGAATGATTACGACTTAGAGAAAAGAGAACATTACAATTTGGCACCCAATGTGGGGCAAGGATTTTTGCTTAAGCTGACTCTGATTTTGATCCCTTCAATGAGCTAGCCCGGACTTTACAGTTTAATGTGCAATTTTCTAAACATATTTCCACATTTGTCATGCTGCATGAGAAAGATCAGATCAAAAAGAAAAAAAAATAAGAAAGAAAACAAAATGCAAGAAAACAATAAAAGAGATGAAAATAATGGGTTGTGATCCGCACTCAGTCTTCTCTCTGAGTGCAGGTGGCTATCTTCTTTCATCACAAGACTGATCATTATATAATATTTTGCATGTATTTTAAAAATAAAGAGCTATTAATTTAAAAAGAATGATTTAATTTGTATTCAAAGAACATCAGTTTTTTTTTCTCTCTCTCTAGGAATGGATAATATTTTTCACTGTAAGTCCTTTAGAGTTATCTTGGATCACTGTATTGCTAAGAATAGCTAAGTCATTCATAGCTAATCACCTCACAATATTGCTGTTAGTTTGTACATGATATATTTCACTTTGCATTAATTCATGGAAGTTTTTCCAGGTTTTTTTCTGAGAGCATCTTACTCATCATTACTTATAATACAATAGTATTTCAACAAAATAAAATACCATACATTTGTTCATTCATTCCCTAATATATATCTGTGCATCCTCTCAATTTCCAATTCTTTGCCCCCCAGAATAAAGCTGTTATAAATATGTATTTTTGTACCTAAAAGTCTTTTTTTTTCTTTTTCTTTTTGTTTGTTAGTTTTTCTTTTTAATCTCTTTTGGGATATAGACTTAGTCATGGAAATTCTAGGTCAAAGGGATGCAGGATTTTATATGTCTTTTTATAGTTCTTTGGGCACAGTTACAAATTTTTACTGCAGAATGGTTGAATCAGGGGTGGAGCCATGATGGCAGAGAAGATACAAGCGAATTTGTAAGCTCCCTTCTTCCCTCAATACCAATTAGTTAAATCAGCCTTAAAATTACCGCTGGACTGATAAAAACCACAAGTGTTAGAAGCACAACTTGCCAGCCAAAGAGATTCTGGAATTTCGAAAGAAAAGGTCGGTTCCAAGGGGAGGAAAAAAAAAAGATCAGCACAGACACTGTTGGATTGGAACTAGCACACTGTGCCAAATGGGCTGGGGAGAAATCTGGGAACAGAGAAGCCATTGAGATAGAAGACTGTGGTATAGGCTGATAGCTCTACTCTGCTTTTAAAAATAGCAGATCAGAAGAAAAATCAAAGCCACATTAAAGCAATAGCCAGATAATACAATCATCCCAAACCAGAAGCAATCTAACAGATCTCAGCACGGCTGTGCAGCCGCCTGCTGCTGTTCGGAATTTTCCTTGGAGCAGTTAAGAACCTGAACAGAGGGGGACATAGCTCAGGGCAGCCTCTAATCCACATAGTGCTGGGCTCAGCCTGAGGCAGTGGAATTCTCCCTGCAGCGAAACTCCAGCAGTAGCTGAACTCCCATAATAG
Organism: Sminthopsis crassicaudata; assembly: GCF_048593235.1. Taxonomy (NCBI): domain Eukaryota; kingdom Metazoa; phylum Chordata; class Mammalia; order Dasyuromorphia; family Dasyuridae; genus Sminthopsis; species Sminthopsis crassicaudata. The sequence goes on along the minus strand of NC_133618.1, from coordinate 69,981,350 downwards.
GGGAACCTTCAAAGCAGGAACTGTGCTCTCCAGGCAGACACTTCTGGTTTGAGTGCAGGGGATTTTGGCATCAGAAGCTAATATCCACAGCCCCCCAGGAGGCTTTGGCTAGTGTTTGTGATGCTTTTACTTTCAGCCTCTAGTCTCAGGGCAGTCCCTAGGCCACACAGCAAGAGTCCTTCACTGGGCATTCCTTGCAATGCAGCCATGCTAACCATCTTTAAGTCACTTCCATCAGGGAGGGGAACTCTCTCCCAGAGCTCTCTCTTAGTCCAGACACAGGATAGTGGCAACCTATCCCCATCTGGGAGGAAGCTGATAATTAAATTTCCTATCCAAAGGGCAGACCCCACACAGATTTTTAACAATGAGTAAGAAGTTGAAGAGAACGACTGATACCTTCTATACAGAGAAAGAGTGGGTATCCAACCCCAAGGAGGCTAACACCAGACAGTTTCCAGATAACACCCTAAAGGGGAATGATACCTGTCCCCCATCACATAACTTTCTCCTAGAAGAGACTATTAAAACGTTAAGAGAGTTTGAAGAAAAATTGGGAAAGGAAAGACAAGCTATGATAAAGAATAATAACGTTCTGAAATTAGAGTTGGAAAAAATAATTCACAGGAGGTGCAGGGAAACAAAATTTGTGAATTAGAAAAGGTTAAAAAATCACATGAAAGTAGGATTTCTGAATTGGAAAAGATAAAAAAAATTCCCAAGAAAGTAGGATTTGTGAATTGGAAAAAAGAAAAGAAAATACCTCACTTAAAAAAAAAAAAAAAAAAAAAATTAGTGAAATGGAAAAAAAAAATATCAACAGAGCAAAATAATTCATTTAAAAATTCAATTGGGCATATACAAAAAGAATTTTAAAATGTGAATGAAGAAGATAACTTATTAAAAATCAGGCCTGAACAAATAGAAATGAATGATTCATTGAGAAACCAAGAATCAGTAAAACAAAACATAAAAAAAGGAAAGAAGAGCTGGAGAATAAGGTCAAATACTTACTGGGAAAATCTATAGACCTGGAAAATAGATCTAGGAGAGATAATCTGAGGATCATTGGACTTCCCGTAAACTGTGATGAAAAAAACAGACTAGATTCTACTTTACAGGAAATCATCAAAGAGAAATGTCCAGAGATAATAGAAACAGAAGGGAAAATAGGCATTAAAAGAATTCATCAAACACCTTCTGAAAAAGACCCTAAAAAAAGAACTTCAAGGAAAATTGTGGCTAAGCTGCAGAAATACCAAACTAAGGGGAAAAAAAAAATAGTGCAAGCAGGTAACAAAAAACAATTCTAATATCAAGTGACACAATAAGGGTCACACAAAATCTGGCTGCCTTCACATTAAAGGATCAAAGAGTCTGGAAACTGATACTCTGAAAGGCAAAAGAACAAGGATTCCAACCAAGAATAAACTACCCAGCTAAGTTTAGCATTTTCTTCCATGGAAGAAGATGGTCATTTAATGAAACAGAGGAATTCCATTTGTTTCTAAGGAAAAACAAACAAACAAACAAACAAACAAACATACAAAACAAAAAAAAAAAAATTAAAAAACTGATCTACATCCACAAGACTTAAGAGAAACAGAAAAAGAACTCTTGAGAACTGTATCTCTGTTTTGCCATACAGAAAGTCCACATGGATAAATTGATTTTACTGATATAATATAAAAAAGAGAAGTAATAAAGGGAAGGGGATAGTATCAGAAAAAGGGGAAGGAGAGATAAAAAGAGGCATAGAAAATGTACCACATCTGAGGGAATTTAGAGAGGGTAAGAAATATTGTGTGAATCTTACTCTCATCAGAGTAGGCTCAAAGAGTAAATAATTGATATATTAGGTTTTCAGAAAATTCTCTCTCACCTCAATATAAGGGGAGAGAGGAAAAGGGAAAAGGAAAAGGGGAATAAGGGAAGGGTACAAGAGAGGGGAAGGGATTTAAAAGGAGGGGGGAGGGATACTAAAAAGGGAGGGCTGTGTGTCACAAGTGGGGTCTATAAATTAAATACTAGGGAAGGGGTTCAGGGGGGATAAGGGGGAAAAAGCATAATCAGGGGACAATATGATGGCAGGAAATACAGAATTAGTAATTTTAACTGTAAATGTGAATGGGATGAGATCTCCCATTAAACGGAGACAGATAGCAGACTGGATCAAAAGTTAGAACCCTACAATATGTTGTTTACAGGAAACACACTTAAAGCAGGGAGATACATACAGAGTAAAGGCAAAAAGTTGGAGCAGAATCTATTATGCCTCAGGTGAAGCCAAAAAAACAAGGGTAATCATCCTTATCTCAGATTAAGCAAAAGCAGAAATTGATGTAATTAAAAGAGATAAGGAAGGAAACTCTATCCTGCTAAAAGGTAGCATAGACAATGAAGTCATATCAATACTAAACATACATGCACCAAGTGGTGTAGCATCTAACTTCCTAAAGGAAAAATTAAGAGAGTTGCAAGAAGAAATAGACAGCAAAACTATAATACTGGGAGATCTCAGCCTTGCACTCTCAGAATTAGATAAATCAAACCACAAAACAAATAAGAAAGAAATTAAAGAGGTAAATAGAACATTAGAAAAACTAGGTATGATAGACTTTTGGAGAAAACTGAATGGTGATAGAAAGGAGTATACTTTCTTTTCAACAGTTCATGGAAACTATACAAAAATTGACCATATATTGGGACATAAAGATCTTAAAATTAAATGCAGGAAGGCAGAAATAGTAAATGCCTTCCTCTCAGATCACAATGCAATAAAAACTACATTCAATAAGAAGTTAGGGGTAAATAGATCAAAAAGTAATTAGAAACTGAATAACCTCATTTTAAAGAATGACTGGGTGAAATAGCAAATTATAGAAACAATTAATAATTTCACCCAAGATAATGACAATGATGAGACATCATACCAAAGTTTGTGGGATGCAGCTAAAGCTGTAATAAGGGGAAATTTTATATATTTAGAAGCTTATTTGAATAAAATAGAGAAAGAGAAGATAAATGAATTGGGCCTGCAACTTAAAAAACTAGAAAAAGACCAAATTAAAAACCCCCAACCAAAAACTAATATTGAAATTCTAAAATTCAAAGGATAAATCAATAATATTGAAAGTAAAAACAAAACAAAACAAAACAAAAACTATTGAATTAAGAAATAAAACCAAGGGTTGGTTTTATCAACAAGCCAATAAAATGGATTAAACTTTGGTAAATCTGATCAGAAAAAGGAAAGATGGAAATCAAATTGTTAGTCTTAAAAATGAAAAGGGGGATCTTTCTAGAAATGAAGAGGAAATTAGAGAAATAATAAGGAGTTACTTTGCACAACTTTATGTCAATAAATTTGATAACTTAAATGAAATGGATGACTACCTCCAAAAATATAGGCTTACTAGATTAACAGAGGAGAAGGTAAACTGCTTAAATAGTCCCATTTCAGAAAAAGAAATAGAACAAGATATTAATCAACTCCCCAGGAAAAAATGCTCAGGACCAGATGGATTTACATGTGAATTCTACCAAACATTTAAAGAACAATTAGCCCCAATTTTATATAAATTATTTGAAAAAAATAGGGGATGAAGGAGTGCTACCAAACTCCTTTTATGACACAGACATGGTACTGATACCTAAACCAGGTCGATCGAAAACTGAGAAAGAAAATTATAGACCAATTTCCTTAATGAATATTGATGCTAAAATCTTAAATAAGATATTAGCAAAAAGACTTCAGAAAATCATCCCCAGGATAATACACTATGATCAAGCAGGATTTATATTAGGAATGCAGGGCTGCTTTAATATTAGGAAAACTATTAGTATAATTGACCATATTAATAATCAAATTAATAAAAACCATATGATCATCTCAATAGATGCAGAAAAAGTATTTGATAAAATGCAACATCCATTCCTACTAAAAATGCTTGAGAGTATAGGAATAAATGGACTATTTCTTAAAATAGCCAGAAGCATATATTTAAGACCATCAGTAAGCATAACATGTAATGGATAAACTGGAACCTTTCCCAGTAAGAGCAGGAGTGAAATGAGGTTGCCTACTATCACCATTGCTATTCAATATTGTAATAGAAATGCCAGCCTTGGCAATAAGAGTCAAGAAAGAGATTAAGGGAATAAGAGTGGGTAAGGAAATCAAACTGCAGATGATATGATGGTATTCCTAGAGAACCGTAGAGATTCTAATGAAAAGTTATTAGAAGTAATTCACAACTTTAGCAAAGTTGCTGGATACAAAATAAATCCACATAAATCCTCAGCATTTTTATATATCACCAACAAAATGCAATTGCAAGAGTTAAAAAAAAATTCCATTCCAAACAAATGTCAAGATTATAAAATAGTTGGGAATCCCTCTACCAAAGAAAAGTCAGGAATTATATGAGCAAAATTACAAAACATTTGCCACAAAAATAAAGTCAGATTTAAATAATTGGAAAGACATTCAGTGCTCGTGGATAGGCCGAGCAAATATAATAAAAATGACAATACTCCCCAAACTAATCTATTTATTTAGTGCTATACCAATCAGACCACCAAAAAAGTTTTAATGACCTAGAAAAAATAACAACAAAATTCATATGGAAGAATAAAAAGTCAAGAATTTAAAGGGAATTAATGGAAAAAAAAAGTCAGATGAAGGTGGTCTAAGTGTACCTTATCTAAAGCTATATTATAAAGCAGCAGTCACCAAAACCATTTGGTATTGGCTAAGAAACAGACCGGTCGATCAGTGGAACAGATTAGGTACAAAGGACAAAAAATGATACAACTATAGCAATCTAGTGTTTGACAAACCCAAAGACACCAACATCTGGGATAAAAATTCATTCTTTGAAAAAAACTTTTGGGAAAACTGGAAATTAGTATGGCAGAAATTAGATATGGACCCACACTTAACACCATATACCAAGATAAGATCAAAATGGGACCATGATTTAGGCATAAAGAATGAGATCATAAATAGATTAGAGGAACAGAGAATAGTCTACCTCTCAGACCTGTGGAGGAGGAAGGAATTTATGACCAGAGGAGAACTAGAGATCATTATTGATAACAAAATAGAAGATTTTGATTACATCAAATCAAAAAGTTTCTGTACAAACATAACTAATGCAAACAAGATTAGAAGGGAAGTAACAAATTGGGAAAATATTTTTACAGTAAAAGGTTCTGATAAAGGCCTCATTTCCAAAATATATAGAGAACTGATCCTAATTGATAAGTAATCATACCATTCTCCAATTGATAAATGGTCAAAGTATATGAACAGAGAATTCTCAGATAATGAAATTAAAACTATATCCACTCATATGAAAGAGTGTTCCAAATCACTACTGATCAGAGAAATGCAAATTAAGACAGCTCTGAGATACCACTACACACCTGTCAGATTGGCTAAGATGACAGGAACAAATAATGATGAATTTTGGAGGGGATGTGGTAAAACTGGGACACTGATGCATTGTTGGTGGAGTTGTGAAAGAATCCAGCCATTCTGGAGAGCAATCTTGAATTATGCCCCAAAAGTTATCAAACTGTGCATACTCTTTGATCCAGCAGTGCTACTACTGGGCTTCCTTATATCCCAAAGAAATACTAAAGATGAGAAAGGGACCTGTATGTGCCAAAATGTTTGTGGCAGCTCTTTTTGTAGTATCTAGAAACTGAAAAATGAATGGATGTCCATCAATTGGAAAATGGATGGGTTAATTATGGTACATAAATGTTATGGAATATTATTTCTCTTTAAGAAATGACCAGCAAGATGAATACAGAGAGGTTTGGAGAGACTTACATGAACTGATGCTGAGTGAAATGAGCAGAACCAGAAGATCACTATATACTTCAACAACAATACTGTATGAGGATATATTCTGATGGAAGTGGATATCTTCAACATAAAGAAGATCCAACTCACTTCCAGTTGCTCAATGATGGACAGAAACTACTACACCCAGAGAAGGAACACTGGGAATTGAATGTAAACTGTTAGCACTACTGTCTTTCTACCAAGGTTATTTATACCTTCAGAATCCAATTCGTAATGTGCAACAAGCAAATTGGATTTACATACATGTATTGTATCTAGGTTATACTATAACACATTTAATACGTATGGTATTGCCTGTCAATTAGGGGAGGGTTTAGAGGGAGGGAATTGAAAATTTGGAAAAATGAATACAGAGATAATGTTATAAAAAAATTACTCATGCATATGTACTGTCAAAAACATTTTTATAATTATAAAATTAATTAAAAAAAGAAAAAAAAAAAGAATGGTTGAATCAGTTCACAATTCCATCAACAGAACATTTATATTTTTTTTTTATTTTGCCCAAATTCCCTCCACCATTTTGTATTTCCTTTTCTGTATATTTTCCATACATTATAAAAGGTATATTGAGAAAAAAACAAAGAGAATTGTTCTAATTTTCATTTATCTAATCAATGGTTGTTGTTCTTCCTTCTTGAGGAGGACCAAAATGACATTTCTATGCTAGAGTCAAGTTATAGTGTGTCTGATTGTGCCTGATCAGACCAATTCAAGTCCTGAATGCTCTGCCATGGGTGAGACACAAATAGTTCTTATGAATACTTGGGATAGACTCTCTGACTTTGCACCTTTTACATTTCTTCTGAGCTAATTCACTTCTGCTTTGATCATAAAGCACTTTTTCTCAGGAGGGCACATTATACTACAGGATCCTGTGCCAATGTCTCCCATGTCATATAATTAATTCTAAAGTTCTTAGCAGAGGCCTTGAGAGTGTTCTTGTATAACTTTTTTTGAGCACCTTGTAAGCACTTTCCCAGTGTAATTTCTCCATAGAATAATATTTTTGTAAAACATTTGACATTTGAACCATGTGGCCAGTCTCATGGTGGTGTGCATTCTGGAGAAGAGTTGCAATGCTTTATTGTTAGTTAAAGAAAAGACCTTAGTGTTTGATATATGATCCTGCCAAGTGATCTTCAGCATCTTCCTAAGAAAAATCAAATGGAAGCAATTCATTTTCATGGCATGGCACTGGTATACTCTCAAGGTTTTATGAGCATGAAGCATTGAGGTCAGGACAACAGATCTGAAGACATTCAATTTGGTAGTTAGTCTAACCTTTTTCCCCCTACTTTTCTTTAGTCTCCAAAACATTGAACTAGCTTCAATCTCATTATCAATATGGACATGCCTGAAAAGTATATGATCAAGGTAAAAGGTCATCATGTGATGGAACTGAGAGTTCTACATATGGCTGTTGTGATGCTGGCTGATGTAGTACCTGTGTAATAGGTTTATTGGTGCTAACTGTTAGGCCAAAATCAGCACAAGTAGCAGATAATTGATCCATACTATATTGCATCTTGGCTTTGGAGGCTGTTTTGAGTGCTCAATCACCTGTAAACAAAATATCATGCACCAACATATCTTCCACTTTATTTTTAGAATATAATGTTTTCAAGTTGAAGAATTTATTATCACTGTGGTAAGTTGACTTTGATTCCATGTTTGTCATCTCCAATCAAAGTTAGAATTTTTTGTTGGTTTATTTTAATGTGGCTATAAATATCTTTGATTGAAAACTATTCATATCTTTTGACCATTTATCAATTGGCAAATGGATTTTTAATATATAAATTTGAATGATTTTTCTATATGTTTAAGAAATGATGACTTTACTTGATTCATTTTTTTTCAGCAACTTTGGCTAATTGTATTTCATTCTAATCTATAACACACCCCACATTTGTTCTATTTTTTCTCTCTCTTCGTCCTGTCCCTTCTCAAAAGAATTTAGCTTCTGATTACTTCCACCCACAATATGCCTTCCTTTCTATAATCCTCACTTACACTTAACCCTTTTTTCTCTTGCTTTCCTATATGGTAAGATAGACTTTTGTATCCAATTGAGTGGACAAGTTAATCCATCTTTGAGCCATTTCCTTTGAGAGTAGGGTTCATTCACTCCTCCTCAGGTCACCCTTCCCCTTTACATTAAAATCTTGTTTCTTGCTTTTTTATGTTGTATAATTCACTCCATTCTAGCTCTCCCTTTCCCTTTCTCCAAATAGATTTCTCTCTCACCCCATAATTTAACTTTGTTGAATATCATCTGCTCATATTTAATTCATAAATGTCCCCTCCACTAATATTTACTCCTTCTAACTTCCCTAGTTGTAAAAATAATTGTTATGAGTTCCTTCTCATATAGTATTTTAAACAGTATGACATTATCAAATCCCCTTTTGGTTTACCTTTTGATATTTTTCTTTCTTTTTTATGTGTTTCTTGTGTTTTGCATTTGACAGTCAATTTTTTCATTGAATGTCCATTTTCCACCAGAAGGATTAAGCTCAGTTTTGCTGGATAGGTGCTTCTTGATTGTAATCCCAACTCCTTTTCCCCCTGAAATATTATACTCTCTAAAGCCTTCTGTCATTTAATTATTATTGATTTTATGAGTTTCTTGAATCACTCATTTCTGAGCCAAGTTTTCTCTCCCTTTCTTTTTTATATATTTTAATGAAGTTTTTTTATTCTCAAAACATATGCAAGTATAATTTTTCATCACTGACCTTGCAAAATATTGTCCCAATTCCCTTCCTTTACCCCTCCTCTCCTAGATATTAAATAACTCAATATATGTTAAACATGGTAAAAATATATATAAATTCAATATAGGCATTATATATATACATACATATATATGTATATATATACATATATATACATATATATATATATATATATATACACACACACACACATACACACACATATATATGTATATATACAATTATCTTCCAGCCTTCCAGCACATGAAAAATAAGATTGAAAGAAATATTAGAAAGAAAATAAAATACAAGCAAGCAACAACAAAAGTAGTGAAAATGCTATGTTGTGAACCATACTCAATTCCTATAGTCCTCCCTCTGGGTGTAGATGGCTCTCATCATCACAAGATCATTGGAACTGGCCTGAAATGTCTCATTGTTAAGAAGAGCCATGTTGATAAGAATTGATCTTCATATAATCTTCTTGTTGCCATGTAAAATGATCTCCTAGTTCTGCTCATTTCGCTTAGCATCAATTTATGTATGTCCCTCCAGACCTCTGTAAAACAATTCTGCTGGTCGTTTCTTACAGACCAATAATATTCTATAACATTCATATACCATTATTTATTCAACCATTCTCCCAATGATGGGCATTCATTCAGTTTCCAGTTTTTTAAAGGTCCGGTCATCTCTAAGTTATCCTTCCAGACTGTCATCTCAACTCACTCTCCCAGCCTAGACTCTCCTTCCAGACCACCGTCTAAACTCAATCTTCCAGTCAGACTACACTCCAGACCCAATGCTGCCCTCTTTTATCATCGCAGAGATTGGGATTGTGAGATCCCCTACAGCCAATGAACTTGCTCCTTTTAAAGGTGCAAACTCCTTTAAACATGTAAACTCTCCCTCAGAAGTCCAAGGTGTAAACTCCCTTCAAACACCTGAACCAAAGGTGTGAATTCTGAGCCAGAGAATTGTTTAGACAACCTGAGTTATCACCTTGTAATCCTAACACAGTTTCTTGTCACTATAAAAAGGGCTGCCAAAAATATTTTTGTACATATGGGTCCCTTTCTTTCCTTTAAGATCTCTTTGGAATACAAACCTAGTACAAACAATTTTGATCAAAGAATATGCACAATTTTATAACCTTTTTAGCAAAATTTCAAATTGCTCTTCAAAATGATGGGATCAGTTTAGAACTCCAACAATATATTTGTGTCCCAGTTTTCCCACATCCCTTCCAAAATTTGTCATTTCCTTTTACTGTCATTTTAGACAATCTGAGAGGTATGTAATGATAGCTCAGAATTGTCTTAATTTGCATTTCTCTGAACAATAGTTATTTAGAGCACTTTTTCATATGAATAAAAATATTTTTAATTTCTTCACCTGAAAATTGTCTATTCATAATCTTTGACCATTTACCAATTGGCGAATGGCTTAAATTCTTATAAATTTGAGTCAATTCTCTAAATATTTTAGAAATGATGCCTTTATACAAACCCTTGAGTGTAAAAGATGTGTTTCTAATTACCTTCTCATCTTTTCTGCATTACTTTTGTTTGTATAAAACCTTTTAAACTTTATATAATCAAAATTATATATTTGGTATTCAATAATGAGCTCCAATCCTTCTTTTATAACAATCCCCTTCTTCTCCACAGAACTGAGAGGTAATCTATCCTATATCCTTCTAATTTGCTTATAATATCACCTTTTATGTCTAAATCATGTACGCATTTTGAACTTATTTTGGTATATAGTGTTATGTTTGGATCAATGCCTAGAAATAGAGTAGCCAATCAATGTGTATATATATATATATATATATATATATATATATATATATATATATATATATATATATATAAAATAGTCTGACACAGCTAGTCCATCTTCAATGCCATTTTTTTTCATTAATTGCCTCAAAATTCTTGACAATTTGTTCTTCCAGATGAGCTTTGTAATTATTTATTCTTGATCTATAAAATAATTTCTTGGGAGTTTGATTGGTATGACACTGAATAAGTAGGTTAATTTAGGTAGCATTGTCATTTTTATTATATTTGTTTGACTTACTCATGAGCACTTATTATTTTTCCGGCTAAATAGATTTGATTTGATTTGTATGGAAAGTATATTGTAGTCATGTTCATATAATTCTTGACTTTCCCTTGGAAAAGAGATTCCCAAATATTTTATACTATCGACAGCTATTTTAAATGGAATTTCTTTGTGTATCTCTTGGTGCTGGATTTTGTTGGTAATATATAAAAATGTTGATGATTTATGCGGATTTAATTTGTATCCTGCAACTTTACAGGATTGTTGATAGTAGTTTGTGAATTGATAGTAGTTTTTTTTTTTTTTTTTTTTTAAGATTATTCTCTAGGGTTAGCTAAGAATACATCCTATCATCTGCAAAGAGTGATAGTTTGGTTTCCTCCTTACATATTCTAATACTTCCTTTAATCTCCTTTTTCTTCTCTTATTGCCAAAACTAACATTTGTAATAAAAAAAAAAATGAATAGTAAAGGTGATAGCGGGCAATCTTTTTTCACTTATGATCTTATTGGGAATAGTTCTAGTTTGTCCCCATTACAAATAATATTTGCTGATGGATTTAGATAATTACTATTGATCATTTTAAGAAAAATGATCCATTTATTCCTATACTCTATACTTATACTCCAACATCCATAGGAATGGATGTTGGATTTTATCAAATGCTTTTTCTGCATCTATTAAGATAATCATATGATTTTTGTTTGGTTGTTGATATAGACAATTATGCTAATAGTTTTCCTGATATTAAACCATTCCTGTGATAAATTCTACTTGGTTGTGATATATTATTCTGGGGAATTTCTATAATCTCTTTACTAATATTTTATTTTAAGATTTTTGCATCAATATTCATTAGGATAATTGGTCTATATATATATATATATATATATATATATTTCTGTTTTCACCCTACCTGGTGTATATATATATATATATATATATATATATATATATATATATATATATATATATATATAATCAGTATCATATCTGTGTCATAAAAAATCCGGTAGGAGTCCTTATTTCCTTATTTTTTCAACAAGTTTATATAGTATTGAAGTTAGTTGTTCTTTAAATGTTTGGTAGAAATTCACATGTAAGTCTATTTGACACTGGAGATATTTTCTTAGGGAGTTGATTAGTAACTTTCTCTATATATTTTTTCTAAAATGGGACCATTTAAATATTTCCTCTTCTATTAACCTACAGATTTTCCTACATTTCATTTAGATTATGAAATTCATTGGCATTTAGCTAGACAAAATAATTCTTATTTATTTCTATACTTACCTCTTTATTGGTGGAAATTTCTCCCGTTTCATTTTTGATACTAACAATTTGTTTTGCTTCTTTTCTTTTGCTAATGAAATTATCTAAAGCTTTATCTATTTTGTTGTTTTTTCATAAAACTATATTTTTATTTAATAATTCAATAGTTTTCTTATTTTCAATTTTATTAATCTCCCCTTTTATTTTTAGAATTTCAAATTTGATATTATTTGGGGAGTTTTAATTGTTCTTTTTCTAGCTTTCTTAGTTGCAAACCCAATTCATTTATCTTCTCTTCCTCTATTTTATGCAAGTAAGCATCTAGAGATATAAAATTTCCCCTAATTGCTACATTGGCTATATCCCTCAGATTTTGGTGTCTTGTCTCATTATTGTCATTCTCTTGGTTGAAATTATTGATTATGTCTATGATTTGTTATTTCACCCATTCATTCTATAGGATTAGATTATTTATTAATAATTAATTTCTGGTCTATTTTCCTCTATCCTTTTATTGCATGTAAATTTTATTGCATTATGACCTGAAAAAAATGCATTTACTATTTCTGCCTTTCTGCATTTGATTTTGAGGTCTTCATGCCATAATATATACTCAATTTTTGTATAGGTTCCATGAATTGCTGAGAAAAAAATGTGTACTTCTTTCTATTTCCATTCAATTTTCTCCAAAGATATACCATACCTAACTTTTCTAAAATTGTGTTTACCTCCTTAACTTTTTTCTTATTTATTTTGTGGTTCAATTTATCTAGTTCTGAGAGAGCAAAATTAAGATTCCCCCTTTATTATAGTTTTGTGGTCAATTTAAGTTCTCTAGGAATTTAGATGCTATACCACTTGGTGCATGCGATGGTCCGGTATAGCTCCTCTAAAGGGCTCAGAATAAGTCCTTGTCAGGATAAGCAAAAGTCCTTGCCCCAAGTTGTGGAAGCCAATATGTAATGTTCTGTTGTCTCCAGAAACTGCCGATTGCTCTCTGGTCTAGAGGAAAGACTTCTTCCTCCAGAGAGCTGCCTCAAGTCTGGTCCAGAAAAGACTCTATCTCTTGAGTGTCGCCCTCTTTTATCCTCCCATAGAATGGGCATGGGATAACACAAGGGCTTCTGGGAAAAATTACTTCAACCAATGAACTTGCTCCTCCTAAGCATGTAAGCTCCTCCCCAGGAGTTCATAAGTAAAACTCCCAGTAAGGGCCAGAACTAGAGAATTGTCAAGTACCAACTTAGCACTTAGTAAAAACCTAATATCTCATTATCTCATTAGCACTTAGTAAGAACCCAACAGGTACAAATATGTTTAGTATTCATATTGCTTCATTATCTATGGTACCTTTTAGCATGATATATTTTCCTTCCTTATTTTTTTTACTTGAATCTATTTTTGCTTTCACTTGACCTGAGATCAGGATTGCTACTCCTACATTTTTACTTCACCCATAGCATAATAAATTCTGCTCCAGCCTTTTACCTTTACTCTAAATGTATTACTTTGCTTTAAAGGTATTTCTTGTAAATAGCATATTGTAGGATTCTGACTTTTAATCTAGTCAGCTATTCACTTCCATTTTATGGAAGAGTTCCTCCCATTCATATTCACAGTTAAAATGACTAATTCTTGTGAATATATCCAGCCATTCTGGAGAGCAATTTGGAAATTATCAAATTGTGCATACCCTTTGATCCAGCAGTGTTACTACTGGGCTTATATCCCAAAGATATTTTAAAGAAGGGAAAGGGATCTGTATGTGCAAGAATGTTTGTAGCAGCCCTCTTTGTAGTGGCCAGAAACTGGAAACTGAATGGATGCCCATCAATTGGAGAATGGCTGAATAAATTGTAGTATATGAATATTATGAAATATTATTGTTCTATGAGAAACAACCAGCAGGATGATTTCAGAAAGGCCTGGAGAGACTTACATGAACTGATGCTGAGTGAAATGAGCAGGACCAGGAGATCATTATATATTTCAACAACAATACTATATGATGATCAATTCTGATGGACATGGCCCTCTTCAATAATGAGATGAACTATATCAGTCCCAATAGAGCAGTAATGATCTAAACCAGCTACACCCAGCGAAAGAACTCTAATAGATGATTATGAACCACTACATAGAATTCCCAATCCCTCTATTTTTGTCTGCCTGCATTTCTGATTTCCTCCACAGGCTAATTGTATACTATTTCAAAGTCTGATTCTTTTTGTACAGCAAAATAACTGTATGGACAACTATACATATATTGTATTTAACTTATACTTTAACATATTTAGCATGTATTGGTCAACCTGCCATCAGGGGGAAGGGGTGGGGGGAAAGAGGGGAAAAGTTGTAACAAAAGGTTTTGCAATTGTCAATGCTAAAAAATTACCCATGCATATATCTTGTAAATAAAAATCTATAATAATTTTTTAAAAAGAAAGAAATCAAGCCATTCTGCAATTGATAAATGGTCAAAAGATATGAACAGACACTTTTCAGATGAAGAAATTGAAACTATTTGTAGTCATATGAAATGGTGCTCCAAATTCCTATTGATAAGAGAAATGCAAATTAAGACAATTCTGAGATATCACTACATACCTCTCAGATTGGCTAAGATGACATGAAAAGATAATGACGAATGTTGTAAGGGATGTGCAAAAACTGGGACACTGATACATTGTTGATGAAATTGTAAATGGATTCAACTATTCTGGAGAGCAGTTTGGTACTATGTTCAAAAAGTTTTCAAACTTTGCATACCCTTTTACCCAGCAGTGTTTCTACTGGGCTACCGAGATCTTAAAGGAGGGAAAGGAACCCACATGTGCAAAAATGTTTGTGGCAGCCATTTTTGTAGAGGCAAGAACCTGGAAACTGAATTGTTTGCTTACATTTTGTTTTCTTAGGTTTTCTTCTCCCTTCTTGATACAATTTTCTTGTGTAGACAGATAACTGTATAAAGACATATACACATATTGGGTTTACTATATATTTTAACATATTTAGCATGTATTGGACTACCTGCCATCTAGAGGATGGGGGTGGGGGGAAAAGAGGGGAAATTTTGGAACAGAAGGCTTTGCAAGGGTCAATATCAAAAAAATTAACCATGCATATGTTTTGTAAATAAAAAGTTTTAATAAAATTTTAAAAATAAAAAGAAATACAAAGTAAAACAAATGCACTATCACTTCATACTTATCAGATTGATTAATATGAAAAACACAAAATTATAAATTTTTAAGATGTTGTGGGAGAATTGGGACAGCAATATTCTGTTGATAAAATTGAGAATTAATGTAATCATTCTGGAGAGGAATTTGTAACTATGCTCAAAATACATCCAAAATTTTCACATCCTTTGATTCATCAGTCCTGCTACTAGGTCTATATCTGAAAGAGATTATAAAAAAAGGGTAAAGGACCTATATGAAAGGACCTATATGTCCAAAACTATTTATAGCAGTCCTTTTCATGGTGTCAAAGAATTAGGAATTGATGGGGGATGGCTGAACAAGTTATTGTATATGAATGTAATGGGATACTATTGTACAATAAGAAATGATGAACAGGCAGATTTCTGGAAAAAAAACAAAACAAAACAAAAACCTTAAAAGATTTGTACAAACTGATGCAAAGTGAGGTATAGAGAACTAGGAAAATATTGTAAACAGCACAATACTGTGTGATAACTTAGCTTTTCTCAGCAATGCAGTGATCCAATGCAAATACAAAGGACTCATGATGGGAAATGCAATTCATATACAGATAAACTGCAATGCAAATAACTGATAAACTGATAAACTCATAATGCAAATCATAGTATATATGTTAACTTTATTTTTTCATTTTTTTTTCTTTTAATCTGTTTCTTCTTTCACAACTGTGACTAATATGGAAATAAGTTTTACATAATTTTGCATGATAACCTATAAAAATTTTCCTTCAATTTCAGGAAGAAGGAAAGGAAAAGAAGGAGCGAGAAAATTTGGAACTAAAAATCTTGTAAAAATGAATGATAAAAATTGGTTTGACATATAATTGGAGAAAAATAGTATTAAAAAAAAAAAGCTGCTGCTATAAAAGTTTTGTACCAGTGGGGGGTAGGAATCTAATACTATATATTAATAGAACTCAAAAAAATTCAGGCTTTACATATGTAAATCTCACTGTTTCTCTCTGTACTTCAAAATAAGAATAGTTTCAGTTCATTTAGGCATGCTTTTCTTGTAGCTTTCTACAATAATTTAGTTTCATCAAAAGAATTTCAGAAAAAGACAGCTAAGCTACTTTGACAACTGCTAAAGTTCCTTGTTTTGTCTATATATCTACTAATGCTTCAAACCTCCATATCAAGATGGTATCTTCCTGCTTAAGTGCTAATTAACGTAGCTAATTGCAAACACCCAGATCCTTTAAACTAGGAACTTATTCTCTTCAATTAGACAGAGATTACTATCTAACACTATTTCTGTAGCATTTTCTCTTTAATGGTGAAATATCAAGTCAACATAAAAGAGCATACATTAGCTTATGAGTAGTAGGTTTTAAAACTTCACTAGTTGATTACACACTCTAAACCATTAAAGATAAAATGCCCTATCAATTTGAATGACAATGATAGTTTGGCATATCCATTAGTACATTAATACTACATGAAGCCATTACATTGTTTCCACATATCTATTAATATAATTAGTGATAATATGGGAAAAATTCAATATTTTTTGAAACCTTAAGGAAAAAACTTCTCTTTGTGAACTTTTCACACTGTAACATGATTATACTGCCTTTATTATTTTTTGTTTCCATAAATAATTATCATAGATTATACTTAAAAATTATTTCAGAATATTCAATATACTCTTCAAAAGTCAGGTCACATAGGTAGCGTACTATAGAATCATAAAATGTCAAAGTTAGAATGAATTCATAAATATTCCACACATGAATACACAAATATTTGAATATATATATATGTATATGTATATTCACACATACACATATATCCTTGAAAAATCCACAAAATGTTGTTTTCTTCTTTCATTTCCTCATTTTATAGATACAGAAACTACAAAATGTTGCTGTCTTCCTACACACACTTCTACTAATCAAATAGGTAATAATTTCTAGAATCAGAATTTTAAATTCAATACAAATTTACTTTCTACCATACGCAAGTGGAAAGTATCATGACACATAAAAGAATAATCCCACAGTTTAACATCATTTTCATTTCTACATTTTGTTTAATGCTCCACAAAAATAAAAATGCTTGTCTTTTTTTTTTCTTCCCATATTGTAAGTATATACAATTAAATTAGGTCAATAAGGGAATGTATAAACAAAATTCCACAGGAATATGATGTCGTTTTATTATGACTTTACATATGTATGTGTATATACAAAAACAGAATAACAAATATAATAAGGAAAAGCATTTGTAAACTTTGTATAATGTAACAACAAATCTTTATCCTGAAAGGGGATCAAAACTTCTATCTTTCTCATCTTTTGTTGAAGAAGTAGACACTAGCATTGTAGAATGCTACAAAATAGGGTAAAAACTTTTTGATGCTTTATTTGGTTATGATGTTTTTTTTTTTTTTTCCTCTCCTCTCTTTTAACCTGGTCTTTACTTGTTTAATCATTTAAAAAATATGAGAGATCAAGGTTATATATGGAAATGAATTTAATATTAATATGAAAGCCTCAAAATTTTTAAAAAGTAGAGAATTCTTCTAATTAATCATAAGTACTCTTTTTTTTTCATTAGAATCTTCTATTTTAAAATAAGGTAGGTAATATCCATTTTTCAATCCAATTTAAAACTCATCCTGTCAAATCTGGTGTACCAGTTACTTTGTTTCTAACATTGCACTAATTATTAATGTTTCTGTATATTATAAGACCCTCATATTCTCTCAGGTACAAAGCATTAAGGAAAAGCTAGTGATATAGTTAAATATCAACAAGGCTATGCTTTTTTGTTTCATACTTGCAATTTAAATGCATGAATAGAAGCTGGTGTTTTCAAACCGTGAAGTGACAGTCAAGTATTCTTCAAGCTTATATTTGGAAGTGAACTCCTGCTCCCTCAAGGCTTGTGCAGAATCCATACTCTTTCATATGTCACCCTCTTGTGTAGCGTGAACAGAAAGCTCACTGAAAAGGTCGAGAACTGGGCAGACAGGTTGAATCTGTCTGAGAGGAAACTTCATTTGTTTCCACTTTGTGTTATTTTATTTGAAAAGGGGTGTTTAAGTGATATTTGCTGGCGGGTTGCTTGAGAAACCGAATATAGTAGACAAATGGGTCAATGGAAGACCTCAAGGTTTTTGTTCCAAGACTCAGTTGAGAAGTCTGGAGTAAAAGTATCATAAGTTACTCTTTTTTTTTTTTTTCCACACTGCAATGAGAAGTATATCTTTGTACAAGGTATTTCTTTAACATCAAAAAGGGACTTTAAAGATCCTTAGAAATATGCTTATTGTACAGTTTAATTTTTGAGCCTAACTCAATAAGTTATGTTTAAATTTTCTCTAGGCATAAAACAAAGATATAAGAATTTGCTTCAGTACCTAAAACATCCATGATTTTATCAGTGTGGATGCAGAGTCCAGCAACACAGAAAATATATATTTTTTGTTTGTTTTGTTTATTTTTTTTTCTTTCTGTTTTTATTCACAATTCACAGTTTTGGGGAATATCTCTAGCTGAGTGGAAAAAATCCATTGACAGAGGAAAAAGGAGGAAAATGCAATACTATGGATGGCTTCCCCATGGTTGACTAATTGTTCATCAGGCAGCAAGCAGGCAAACAGATCAATGCTCGGCATATAACACTAAATGCCTTTCTAGTTTGATTTGCTAATGATGACCTTTGAGAAACCAGGATTATTTTTATATCATAATTGGCAAGGCATGTAACAGCATTAATTTGTACTATATTTTTAGGGTTTTTCCCAAATAATTCTATTTTTAGTCAGTGGTGCTTTGGATATCTTGTAGAACTTTAAGTCCAGAAGACTTGAGTTCATGTACTACTTCAGACATTAACTACCAATGTGACATTTCTCATGTCATTAAATTTTCTCTGGCCTCAGTTTCTTCAGCTGTAAATGAGAATAGCAGCAACAACTACCTTATAATGTTACTATGAGGATCAAATGATAGATACAGTGAGAGAGACACAAAGAGACAGAGACAGAGAGACACAGAAACAGAGATGCAGAGACTCAGGCAGAGACAGAGACAAAGAGAGTAAAACTTAGATGGTTATACATGCAAGTTGGTTCTTCATCTATCTGTTCATAGATTTCAGCAAGTCTGCAATGTTGCTCAAACTCATTTCATTAGGAGGTGGAAAGGAACTGCTAGAATTTCTCAGAAAAAATATTAATATGGCCCTTCATTTAAGTTATATTTTTCTGTTGGGGCCACATGGTTATATCCTTTGAATGAAACCTCTGGATCTCTTGTTGTTATGAAAATCATATTACAAGTGGCAAAAATTAAAGCATATGTATATATATTCATATGTGTATATACATATATATACATACATATATATGTATGCATGCATATTTAATATTAATGTCACATTATAATTAACAGTATAATATCTAATATGTTTACATCTAACATTCATATGTAATATAACAAATCATATTATATAGGATATATTAATATAGAATATGTTTATATAATATATATATACATATATATATATATATATATATATATAATGTGAAATATATTACAGCAATGAATGAAACAAGTTCTAAGCTCAATTGATTTTATGCCACACAGAGAGGAAGTATTTTCCTTTTCCATTTGTTCAGTTATTTCATTCACACATGACTCTCTGTTACCCTATTTGGAGTTTTCTTGACAAAGATGCTAGAGTGCTTTGCCATTTCCTTCTCTAACTCTTTTTTTTGGGGGAACTGAGGGAAACAGGGGTAAGTGACTTTCTGACAGTCACACTGCTAGTAAGAATGCTATGTAAATTTGAACTTAGGAAGATGAGTGTTCCTGGCTCACTGTCCAGTTCTCTATCCACTGTCACCTAGTTATTCCCTTCAATTAGTCATGTCTCATTCTTTATTACCCCATTCGGGGGTTTCTTGTCAAAGATACTGAAATGGTTTGTCATTTTCTTGTCCAGCTTATTTTATATAAGCTAGTGAAGTGACTTGGCCAGAGTCACAGATAGAAAGTTTCTGAATTTAGATTTGAACACAGTTTCTCCTGAATTCAGGACCAGTGTTATATCCAATTTATTACTTAACTACCCATGTATTTTCTAAATCTACACAATTTTTGCCTTGTGTGAAAAAGTATCATCTATATCCTTGTTTATAATTCTGAAAGGAAGTTACTGAATTCAAAGTTTGGGTTTTTTTTGTGCTTCCAAAATCATAAATCTTTCATACATTCATGATAAAGTTCACAAAGTACTTTCCTAACAGCAACCCATTCTATGTAGTTATATACATGATGGGAAAAGCCCCTCAATTAATTGACTGCTACTGTTGATTCTTGAAGAATATAAATGAATCCAGAGAGGTATGTTTTTTTTTCCCTTTTAAGCTTCCAAACCACCTGATTGACATTTTTACCATACCTTTTTTATTAGATAAAAATATGTACAATGTTAATCACAGATCATTATTATTTTTATTCCAATTGGATAATAAATGCTGAAATAGCAATCTTGTCCTGATTACAAACTATTATTTTGATTAAATAAAATATGCTTAATATACTAACCTCTGGAGACCCCCTACTTTGCCCTCTAAAGTTGCTTAGATCATGGCTGTACATAACTGCTATATTGCTATGATTCTCATTTTATTCCTCCATTTCCAAAAGGTCCAGTATGACCAAAACATATGTTCACTTCCTCATCTTTGTTCTAACTGGATACTGATATTATTTGCCAGCCAATCATGTCAATATCCATGACAGACTTTTCTTAGCCTAGCTAACCCTTGCTTCTGAGTACACCTATGAGCAGTCATCTAACCTCACTTATTTTTTATAACACTGGAGCAAAACATGGATAAGCCTATTATACAG
Source organism: Sminthopsis crassicaudata (assembly GCF_048593235.1). Taxonomy (NCBI): domain Eukaryota; kingdom Metazoa; phylum Chordata; class Mammalia; order Dasyuromorphia; family Dasyuridae; genus Sminthopsis; species Sminthopsis crassicaudata. Next base: position 69,960,316 of record NC_133618.1, on the reverse strand, counting down.
TACTCAGAAATTATTTACAAACACAACTATTCCAGAGCTTTAAAAACATCTTTGTTAATAATTTCTAAAATGACCATTGGCTAGTCATTTAACAGGAAAGAGATTCTAATTAAACTACCTATTTTTTTTTTCTTTTCTGAAATATATTTATTTAGGGACCATTCATTCAGTCATGTACCAAATATTTAACTTTCTATGGAATGCAAGCATTGTACTAAGTTCAGGAAATATATAATGTTTAGCTAAGCCATTGTCTCTGTGGAGGTCACTCTAGGAAGGTGTTAAGTCATAAGCGCAGATAACTGCAATATTAAATAGGTGATAAAATACATTAGAGATGGGCAAGACAGTCCATCAGTCAATACCAAGTGTTTATTAAACACTTATTAGGTGCCAAAGATGTTGCTCAGAACTAAGAATACAAAGAAAGACTAAATTCAGACTTAACTTTGAGGATTTATGGGGTCACAGAGTGTGTGTATATAGATCAGTATTTATGAAATACATAGAGAAGAAAGGTTATCTTTAGGAGAATTTATAAGCAGTTGAGGGGACCAGGTCTCTTACAAAAGGTAACATTTGAGAATTTTAAGGAAGCCAGAATCCAGGGTTTCTTGGTCCACAATTAAAGAGAAAGAACATTATTACTAACAAGGGAAACAGTGGGAAAAAATACACAGAAAGATTTTATATATATATTTAACAACAGCACATGTCACTGTGATTTGATAATAGATGCATAGATGATAATGTCTAAAAAGACTTCAAAGGCAGAGACAGCTTGTGTAAAGTTTTTTTTAATGTAAAGAAGAAATTGATTGAATTAATATAGATTGAGTTTTTTTTAAGTTTAATTGAGAAAAGGAATAGAAATATAGGATGATAGTGTGAATTATAGTATCTTTGGAAGATGTTTGTTTTGAAAATGAGGGACAGTTAGGGATGGTCATTCACAAAAGGGAAGGAACAATTGATAAGGACCAATTGAAGATTACCTAGAAGTGATAACTGATGATGGCAGCAATCTGCTGGAGAATATGGACCTGGACAAGAATCCAGAGTTTAAGTATAGGTCTTTTTCTTTCAATATGTATCACCTCCTCATTAGAGAATAAAGTGAAGGATAAATCAGGAGTTGTTGGTATATGAGATGAGAAGGAAGATATAGGAATATTTTGATGAATGCCCTCATTCTTTTTCAATGAGGTAGGAGTAAAGTTCTTCAGTCAACATGGTCATGGAAAGGGTTCTTGGCTTGAGGATGGGAGAAAAGGTAAGAAATAGCTTTAGTGAGATAGGCAAATGTTTAGGGATGGATAGAATGATTGCCTTACTGGAGCAAAGGCCCATATGAAATTAAGCAACATAATATTTAAATGGATTCATCTAGCATAATTTCAGGACTTTTATCAAGCACTTTCCTAGAGGTATAAAATTAAAGGAGCCAGATGGTGGGAGTAATGTGCAAGGATAAAATCCAAGAGAAAGAAATGGATTCTATAGAAACATTTAGATCAGAAAAGAAATGACACTTGTCAATTTTCAATTGGGCCCAACTCTTTGTAACCTCATTTGGAGTTTTCTTGAAAAAGATACTGAAAAGGAGGCAGAGCCAAGATGAAGTGAAAGCAGGAACTCATTCCCCAAAAGGAACTCTCCCCCAAAGCACTCCAATTCCTATTTTTTTAATGACTCTAAACAAAATTTAAGGCATTAGAATGCCCAAAAAGATGGAGTAGAACATTTTCCAGCTAAAAATAACTTAGAGTGTCAGCAGGAAAGGTCTATGACCCCGGGGTGGGAGTCCACTGTGAAATCCCCAGGACAGGTCACAGCAGCACAGCCCCAATCAAATACCCAGCTCAACCTCTGAATTTGCGGCAATACTGGTGGCTTCCAGACTTTTTAGCCCAGAGACATCAAACAGCACCTGGAAGGTTAGCAGAAAAGGTTGGGAGAACCAGTATGGAAACCCAGCACATAACCCCAGCACAGGTTTCACCAGTACAGGCCTGGCTCTGGTCCTGGCACCAGTACCAGCCAGGCTCTAGACTCAGCCTAACCCAAACCCTAGCATCCACGAGGTAGGACCTGTGAATCAGCAGAGTGCTAGAGGCTTCTGGAACTCTTGGTCTAGGAATACCAGGAAGGACTCCAGGATAAATGGAGAAGGTCTGTAGCAACTGTGGGGAGTCTATTGTGCAGTTCCAGTGTAGGCTATGTCAGCACAGCCCCAGCCCTAATCCTGGACTGAGCATCAGCAAGACAGAACTGGGTTGATTTAGTGTATTATATCTTACAGCTACTGTAGGGCAGGGACACACCTAATAGTTCTAGAGCAGAGAAGAGTGCTTCTGGTTAGATTCCTCAAAGGATCTCTGAAATAGTTGCACAAAATTTCTGAAGCTTGGGACAATAAATCTTATACTCTGGAAACAGAGCTTTACTTTAACAAACAGTTAAAATTTGAGTAATAGGCTTAGAAAATGAGTAGAAAACAGAAAAAAGGTTTCTGACCATAGAAAATTATTATGGGATCAAGATCAAAACACATTCAAAAGATGATAACAAAGTCAAAGATCCTACATCCAAAGTCTCCAAGAAAAACAAGAATTATGCTCAGTCAATGGAAGAGCTCAAAAGGGATTTTGAAAATCAAGTAAGAGATATTGAGGAAAATTTAAATAAAGAATAGAATTGAAAGAGGTACAAAAGCTAATGAGTTGAAAAATTCCTTAAAAAGCAAAATTGGCCAATTGGGAAAGGAGATAAAAAAGCTCACTGAAGAAAATAATTCCTTAAAAATTAGAATTGACTAAAAGGAAGCTAACGACTTAATGAGAAATCAAGATACAATAAAGCAAAAACAAAAATATGAACAAATAGGGGGAAAATGTGAAATATTTCATTAGAAAAGCAGCTGACCTGGAAAATAGATTCAGGAGAGTTAATTTAAAAGGTATTGGAATACCTAAAAATTCTGATCAAAAAAAGAACCTGGACATTATTTTTCAAGAAATTAACAAGGAATGCTGTCCTGATATTCTTGAATCAGAGAATAAAATAGAAATTGAAAGAAACCACCTTCTGAAAGAAATTCCAAAAGGAAATCTTCCAGGAATATCATAGGCAAATTCCAGAACATCCAGCTCAAGGAGAAAATGTTGAATATTCAGAAAGATGTGAAGCCACAGTCAGTATAGCACAAGATTTAGTAGCTTGTACATTAAAGAACCGGAAGACTTGGAATATGATATTCCAGAGAGCAATGGAGCTAGGATTACAACCTAGCTTTTTGTATCCATAAAAACTGAGTATGAGCTTTCAGAGGAAAGGATTATTATTCAATAAAATAGGGAGTTTTCAAACATTTGTGATCAAAAGACCAGAGCTAAATGGAAAAAATTTGATTTTCAAATACAAGATTCTGGAGAAGCAAAAGGAGGTAATCAAGAAAGTGATAACATAAAGGATTTAATAAGGTTTCCCTGTTTACATTCCTACATGGAAGGATGATACTTGTAATTCATTAGAACTTTCTCTTTATTATGGATGTCAGAAGAAATATATATAAACAGAAGGCATAGGTATGAAATAAATATGAAGAGATAATATATTTTTAAAAGAAATAGAACTGATTGTGTATGAATACTGATTGAAGCATTGTCTTTTTCTCTCTCTTTTTTTAACCTAATTTTTCTTTAGTTTTTTTTTTTTTTTTTTTTTTCCTTTCAGGTGAGAGATCTATATTTGTTTTTGTTTTTGTTTTTGTTTTTGTTTTTGTTTTTGTTTTTCCCACAACTTGACTTTTATGGAAATGTTTTGCATAACTTCACAAGTGGCTTCTTAATTGTGGGTGGGGATGAGGGAGAGATCCTAGAACCCAAAATAAAAAAAAAATGCAAAATAATTTTATTTAATAAAACTAGGGGAAATACTAAATAAACAAACAAACAAAAAAAAATAAAATTAAAAAGAAAAGAAAAGAAAAAGAGACTGGGATGGTTTGATTTTTTTTTCTTGAGTATATCTTATAGCTGAAAAACTGAGGCAAAGAAAGTTAATTGACTTTCCCAGCCAGTAAGTGTCTGAGGCCAGATTTGAACTTTCAAAGATGAATCTTCTGACTCTAAGCCCAATCTTCTATCCACTATGGCAACTAGCTGCTCAATGTAACACTTAAGGTAGGATTTGAAGGAGTAATAATGTCAACAAGTGTTAAAGGAACAGAAAACATTTTAGAGTAGAAAACAATGAAACCAAAAATAGTTGTTATCTCATTCTTGAAGAGGACTAAAGTGACATTACTGTTAGGGTCAAGGTACAATGTGTCTACCTGTGGCTGATTAGACCAGTATAAATTCAGCAAACTCTACCATAGGGTGGACACAAAGAGCCCATGTGAATATATGGAACCTAGATTCTAAACCTGTGCATTTCACATTTCTTTTGAGTGACTATAATTCTGCTTGGCTCATAGAACAGTCTTCTTTGATATGGGCAGGCCATGCTGGGTAGTCCTGTGTCATTATCTGCCATGTCTCACAACTAATTCCAAAATTCTTCAGAGAAAACTCAAGAATGTCCTTGTATTGCTTCTTTTGGTAACAAAGTGAGCACTTGCCTTATGTGAGTTCTCAGTAAAACAGTCTTTTAGGCAAAATGCTGTTGGCATTTGAATAATGTGACTAGTCCATCAGTGTTAAACGCTCTCCTCAGCAGAATTTGAATGCTTGACAGTTCAACTTGAGAAAAAAAAAAATCTCAGAATCTGGCACCTTACTTATCAGGTGATCTTCAGAATCTTTCTAATATACTTCTATAGGAAATTATTAAGTTTCCTGTAATGGTGCTGATATGCTATTCAGATTTCACAGACATACAACAATGAATCAACACAACAAAAGCCTCCCTAGAACTTTAGTTTGATAAGCATTCTAATACCTCTTCTTTCCCCTACATTCTAAACTCCACTAGCAATGTGACCATCAACTTCATCATTTATGTGGACATCCCTGGAAAGTATACTGCTGAAGTTAGTGAACTTATCCACAGCTTTCAAGATTTCTCCATATGGTTCCACGTATGGATGGTGTGGAGCTGGCTCATAGAGAAGCTGTGTTTTCTTGGTGTTAACTGTTAGAGAATATTTAGCACAAACAAGAGAGAATTGATCCATATTTCTCTGCATCTCACACTCGGAGGGTGCATTAAGTGCACAATCAGTGCCAAAAGTACAGATGTAGAAAAGAATAGAGTCTGTTTGGAAATATTGATTTTAATTTGGACCATAAAGTTAGTAGAGAGATGAAAGAAAAAATGTAAAAACTTCGATCATATGAATGCAAAAGAGTCACAACTTTATTTGGGGAACAATTAGGAAGCAGTGAAGTTTTTGAAGCAGAACAATGAGATCACATCTCTGAAATATTAGCTGACAGCCACAAGAAGAATGAATTTAGAAAGGAAATGAGAGAAATGGAATAGGGTTAGGAGTCCTTGAAATTTTACTAAAGTCACACTCTTGAAGTAATATCTGCTGAAGTTTGGACTATTGTTTGATTAGATGAGTTACAATTTCAATGTTCCCTGATTCTGCAGGCCTACTCAATCATGCTTACACATACTTTGGCCATTTCTCATCTTTATTTCAATATTCTATATTAGTAGTCTACTGTCTCATGCTCTAATGCTCCTGTCACCTCTGAAACATAATTAAAATCGTAGAGTAGCACCATTCATATTTGTCAACTTCATAAGGATGCTTTCAAAATAGATCCCCAAATATAACATTCTTTTAGTGAGATTTGATTTTTGGAGTTGGGTTTCCCCAAATGCTACAATTATTACACCAACTGGAGGATGTCTGTCTATCTCTATACCTACAACCCACAGATACTCAAATCAAGATGCATTCACTCTGAAAGAAAATGGACCTCTGAGGGAAAGATCTTTATCCCTCTCTTTCTGGCCTATATATTGCCCATAATCTTCTACAAAAGAGGTATGGAGGTAAGGAAAAATGACTTTTGAGAAAGACAGAGGAGCCAATAACTAAAACAGTAGACCTTTGTTTGATATATTTTATTGATACATTTTAATCCATACAAAAAACTGCTGAATACAGGCATATATATATACATACATACATACATGCACATATGTGTATATGTATGTACATACACAAACACATATGCATACACATGTGTGATACAAAGGTGTGTATATTCACCTATAGAAATATATGTATATGCCTATTTATAAGCCCTCTACATGTATGTATGAGATCTCTATTGATAAGCAAATGTTTAGAGATAAATTTTCAGGAAAATAGTTAAAATGCTAAAAAAAATGCTTTGGAAGGATCATTTGAAATTTCTCTCATCTCCCATTCTTCAGAGAGCATTACCAAATATTCAAGTCACTTAACTTAATTAACAAGTCAGTCAACTATACCTTAACATTCTTAATTATGAAAACATAAAGTAAAGCAATCTTAAAGGTATAAAGCATGGTACCACTTTCAAGTAGGCCAGAATTAGAATAAAATATAATTTAGAATTATTTAACAAAATAAATAAAAATGCAATAACACAAGTCACATTCAATTTTAAGCTTTAAAATTAAATTAAAACTAAGTCAATATTTGGTTGGTATATTTATGTATAGATTAGTAGCCTGATTTCTATTGAAGTTTGACACCATGAAGTCAGATGATTTTTCAATTGTCTTCCAGTTCTAGTAAAACATGAATAACTGTTCTCCACTGGATTATACGTTATCCCACTCAGACTCCATGTATTCATTCACATGCTGCCTCCCTATGGCTACCATGCCTACTGGTCCTTTATCTAAATCATCTTTTTATGTATGTCACTATGATGAAAATAAGATGAAACAAGATAATATAAAAATAATTTATGTGAATGGATGATGAATACCCTTTACTTTCTTCTAATATATATATATATATATATATATATATATATATATATATATATATAGTCCTACCAGTTGCCTTTTGAAAGCCATATTTCTAGCTTGTTTGTTTTTTCTAAACTCTCTATCTCTATCTTGCTTATTGGTTTTGCATAAGCAGTTTTCTCTAAGTGAGTTTCATGAACTGGACCAGATAATCTCTAAATCTTTGTAACTCTAATATTCATGATTTTTTAATAGCAGTTGCTATTTGGATTGGCATAGATGGAACATTATAGAGTAATATTATTGATTATCAGCATAATGATTGACACAGCAGTAAACAGGAGTCTGCAAACTCAATGGTTAAGTCAGGGATTGACACATATGCTTTGCATAAGAAATGCACATTGCATTTCTATTATCATGCTTATCCTTTATGATTAGTATTGGCTGAAACCTAAAACAAGATAAAGTAGTATGTTTTTTGTTGTTGTTGTTGTTTTGTTTTTTCAGCATCCTGTTAAGTAGAGACATGTTGAGTGAGATCAAAAGAGTCAATTCTGTAGAAAAGAAAAGATTTTACAAAATGACAAGACCTCAGAGATTATTCCCACTTTTCTTACAAAAAAGGAAACTAAGGTTTATTGAGATAAAATGAATTACTTGATGTCACATGCTTACAGAGTGACAGAGAACAGAATGGAGCCCTTTTTCCTGACTACTAATCAGTGGTTTATACACTCATTAAAACTGACTCCCTCGATCTGTTTCTTCACTGAATTTGATCTTGTGCATATCTTTTTGGCTAGAGGATCTTAATGAAGGGTCTCAAAAGAGAATCGGGAGGATAAGTAAAGTAATTTACTTGGAAAGTTTGATGCAAAGAAAAGCAATGTAAAGAAAGTGTTACAAAATTGAGAATCAGGAATGTAATCAAGTGCTGTCTCTTGAGACTAACTCAATTTGTGACCCTAGTCAAGTCTTTCCACTCCCAGGACTCAAATTTTCCCATCTTAAAAAAAAAAAAAAAAAAAAAAAAAAAAAAAAATCACTGGGTTTAACTATATGGATTTTTTTAAGTCACTTCTAACTCTCATACTTTGTCATTCTATGACACTAGGTTCTAACATTTTAGTTGTATAAAAATTATCAGGGCCTACAAATAGCTAGAATGTCTTCATTGGTATCAGGTCCCAACAAACTAATTCATTTCCCTTTTGGAGGGTCCAATTACAAGATTCTTAAAACTGGGGAGTGCTGAAACTCTGAATTTCTCCTTGGTTTTACATAGATATCATATGGTTGGATATTGTCATGATATATATTTATATATACAGATATGCATGTGTGCATATATATGTATATGTGTGTATATATTTGCATATGTATGTACACATGTGTGCATGTGTCTGTAAATATAGGCATAGGCAGATCTACCCAATATTACATTGACTGCCTATAGCATGTCCAATCATTTGAAGGGATTTGTAATCTGTGACTCAGAAAATGAGGTTATAACTCCTTCTAAAGGGCAAACATCTCTCCTCTTAAAGGCTTTCCCTGCATCTACTGGTTCCACTCTAGCCTGTTTCTCAGCCTCATGTCTCTTTGTTCTACTAATGAGCCTGCTCTGGCCCTATGGTGTTATTTTGCCATCACATCTTCATCAGAAAACTGTCCTTAGGAAAAGCATCAGTCTTTCTTTGTCTCTGTGCTTATCACATACTTTTTACTCTTTGTCTTCCCTTATTCTCCAAAAGTTAGTTGATGCTTCTGTATCACTTTCCCCTCAGTCTTTTAGCACATTTTATATCAAGTAAAGCAGTTTGAGTAGGGCTCATCATGATTTATGTGGCCAACCAACAGACAGGACTTGTAAAGCTCTGATTGAATGATGTTGGGTTACAATAAGAAAAACAAATTATATAGATCTGGAAAAGTAAAAAATTGCATCACCTCCCTGATGTCATAGTCCGCTTTAAGAACAAAGACTAAGCAACAACATTTCTCTTCACCACATGAGAAACCTGACCTTAATTTAACTTACTCTACAGTTGACAAAGACCATCTTTGGCTAAGACTGCTTTAATTTTTAAAAGTCAATGTAATTCCAAGGTCACATATTTATGAACAATTTTCAAACAGAGGGAACAATATGACATAATGAGTAGAAAACTGGATCTGATCAAGAAGACCAAAATTAAAATTCTGATTCAAATACATTAGCATTAGTTGCATGACCCTGGGCTAGACATTAACCTCTGTTTGCCCTGTTTCCTCATCTGTAAAATATAGGTAATAATAGTACTTTTCACCAGATTTTGTGAAGATTAAATGAAATAATATTTTTAAAGTTCCTTGCAAGGCTATATAAAATTGCTATATAAATGTAAGTGGTGGTTGTTGTTTTGTTATTTCTGTAAATAAAAGTTTTTTTTTGTTTGTTTCTGTTTCTTTACATAGAACCCATTTGTCTACAGACAAATAAATAAAGGTGGACTTGATAATTTTTTTTCACAATAACTCATAGAGATTGAGAAAAGATGACCAGGCCCATCAAAAGTTCCAATCCTTAAATATTCCTCATATACTTCCCTGAGCCAATCTAAAAATTGAGCAGAAATTTTCAGGGTAATCCGAGAACCAGCTGCAGTTTTTATGTATTTACAGCACTTTTTGGTCATATTGAATTCTTCATGACTTTTGGGATTTTCTTGGCAAAGATACTTGAGTTATTTGTTTATTCTTTCTCCAATTAATTTTATAAATGAGAAAACTGAAGCAAATAAGACTGAATGTCACACAACTAAGTGTCTGAGGCAGGATTTGAACTCAGCAAAATGATTCCTGATTGCAAGCCTAGTCATTTAGCCTCTATATTATGTAACTACCAGGTACATAGTAAGGGTGTGTAAAAGATGGAAAAGTTAATGATTCTACTGATGCATGATTAATTTAATTTATAACCTTATTTCCTCGATGCATATTTGGTGATTTTAAGATTGATAACATGATCTTATTAAGACTTTGAAGCTTGAAAATTATTCTTCATTTCCAAAATATATCTTCTCAATTTTCTGGGATATCCCTAAAATGAATACATCTTTCTTGATTTTATTGCAATAGCATGATAACTAAGGGGAAAGGAAGATATGGGGGCCAGTCTATTTTGGGGGTAGATCTATATTTAATCCTTAGGTTCGTTTTCTTGTTTTCCTATGGCAGATGGTTGATTGGTTCTCCATTACACATGAGTATACAATGATAAGGTCATTCAGAAATACCCTAGATATATTACTGGTATGGTACTTCTTCAGAGAGCCACTTAATCTATCATTCTACTTGACTCCTTATTTGAGAACCTAAGCTTAATGCTTAATGGTCAAATCTTTGGTAAATCACTGAAATGTCAACTTTATACAGAAAATTCTTAATAATTGACACATTACCCAGAAATCATGAGCTTTTTGGCATGGTTCAAAATAAAGGTCTGCATCTCTCGGCATTAACTATCAAATGTCACCATTTTTTCAAACACTTCTAACTGGGTTGAAATCATCTTGGAAAGGTCAATGTGGCAGTAGACTAGATGCTTAAAAGAGATTTAAATTTTCTGAATCCACTTCTTTAAAAAAAAAAAAGTAATGTAAAAATGTCCTTAAAGGGGGAAGAATGTTAACAATTCAATCCCTCAAATTGGTATTTTTCCCCTTACATATAAACTTTGCTGGATGTATGTGCAGAGGATTTGGATTATATTGTAGAATGGGGTCTTTCTCTTTTTGAATTGAGTACTGAAGAAACCACAGCTTTAATTAAAATGATAGTATCACCATTTAAAGACTAAAATACCTACAAGGACACAAGTAATAATGGGCTAGTTTTATGTGGCTTAGCAGGCTAGCTATCGCAATATGGCTCTTAAGCACATTGCTTGCTTTGTGAAAGAGGCAGGCTGCTCTTCTAAAGATATGAATTCTGTATCTGATTGCTTCTGTGAAGAACATTTAAAGAGGGTTAGGCACCCCTGGCTGGAAAAAATATATCATTTTGTATTAAAACTTTTAGAGTATAACTTCAATATAAGTCTCCTAAACTTTTCTGACTGAACTTGATAGCCTGAGAGAAAGCAGGATACCATGAAAACAGCACTGGACTTGAAGTCAGGAGAACTGAGTCTAAATTCTTGTTCATGAGATGGCCATAGACTACATATAGATCATATATCTACAGACAAATTCCCAAACCACTCTGAATCTTTCTCAATGTATAAAAATAACATTTCAAAATAATATAGTATAATTGGCAGAAAACTAGTCTTAGAGTCAGAAAGGCAAAAATTCAAGCCCTGCCCATGAAGCATACTAATTTTGTAACCAAGCACATGAAATTTAGCCTTTCTTTACTCTATGTAATTCTCCAAGACTATAAATTAGAGGCATTGCAATTCTACATTGGTGGAAGGAATTTTCATATAGGAAATTCCTGATGCTAATGAAATTTTTGATCTAGACCAACATATTATTGATACTACTCTTACTACTACAGCTCTTATTACTCTTCCTCTTACTACTACTACTAATAATATCTTACAAAGTTTGTATTATAAAAAACATGTAAAATTGAAAGCATTATTGAAATCTGTTATGTTAATTATTACTGTTATAATTATTGCTGTTATAGGAAATTGATGCCTATGAAATTTTTGGTTTAGCTCATAATACTACTAATAATTTACTACTTCTACAATTACTACAAATAATACTAAGCTAATAACAATAACTATCTCACAGGGCTTTTGTTAGAAAAAAATACAAACTTTAAAGCATTTTTGAAATATGATGTATTAATTATAACAATTATTTCTGTTACTGCTGTCATTGTCGTAGAAATATATAAAGGTCTTTATTTACAGGAAGCTAGCTAGGATGATAGGATTGTTAATAATTAATGACATTTACATGCTGCTTCTTACTTATACTGTTTTAATTCCATTACTTCTTTTAATATTAATGTGTAAGGAATAATGGCAGATTTTGGTTCAGTGGGTGTTGGGGTGAGAGGAGAATAACAAACTTTCTGATGATTTGGAATGTCCTACTTTAAGAGGAAGTGAGTTCCACATCATTATAGGTTAATTCTATAATGAGGAATTCTAGCACCTGGAATAAATTCAGATTAATATACATATGCTTGTGTTAGTGAGGGTGATATTGAGAACATAAAAGACCAGCTCTTTATGTTGTTGACAGAAGCTTGGGATAGAAGTAATGATGTGTAGGGAGATTAAGGAATCATTTCTGGGTGACAGGTGCTTACAGGAAATCTGTGAACTAGGTATTGAACTTTCTGGAGAAGACAAAAAATCATTTAAAAGTTAAATGTTGACAGCAATAAGGATCTGGACAAGACTAGTGAATTTTCAAAAAAAAAAAAAAAGAAAAAGAAAAAGAAAAGCAGTAGTTCCTGAGTTGTTAGCAGAGGAAAGCTCTAAAAGTAGGTGTATGATACAAGAATTGCTACAATTAATTCTCTTTGCTTCAGGAGGTACTAAAGAAGCCACGTGGAGTTCTAGAGAAAATATCCAGATATGTAGTAGCTTAAAGGGAAATTAAAGTTTCAATGAATGATATGAAATAGAAGTACTGCAAAATCAAGAGATATAAAATACAAGAGAATTAGTTAATATGAAAGAGTGGTTCCTGAGAGCATTCTGAAAACAACAACAACAAAAAAAGATTTTAAAACACAATAGATCATTGTTGATCATTTTTTAGTCATTTCTGACTTTTCATGACTCCTTTGGAAGTTTTCTTGGCAAAAATTCTAGAATGCTTTAAGGTTTCCTTCTTTAACTCACAGATGAGGAAACTAAGGCAAAACTGAATTAAATGACTTGTCTAGGGTTATACAAGTAAATTTCTGAGATGATTTTTGCTCAAGAAAAGGAGTCTATCTGACTCTAGGCCCAGTACTCTACTCATTATGTTTCCTACCTGCCCTTGAAGTAGAATGGAACTACTTATTTAGTGCCTATTCGAAGCCAGTATTTAATGTGATCATCAAAACAATCCTGAAAGGTAAGAGCTATTATTGTTACATTTTACAATTAAAGAAATTAAAGCACAAATTCACAAAAGTGAATTAATTTACTAAGGATCACATAGCCAGTAAATGACTGACGTCATATTTAAAATCAAGTTTTCTGGACTCCAGATTTAGAATTCTATTCCTTGTGCAACCTAGCTTGGGAGGACTGGGTTGGAGCCGAATAAGCTCATGGAAATGTAGCAGAGAAAAGTGCAAGGGTAAAATAGGTGTGTCCTTGTTGAAACAGTTCAAGGTGGTGGATAATGATAAGGGGTGATACATGCATAGTGGAAGAGGGTTGCATATTCTCAATCTTTCCAGCCACTCTGTCTCCCTTCCTTATAGCTCCTTTCCCCTCCCTAAGACTCTATGAGGGCATGTTGGAGTATTTGAGGTGAGAGGAACAGAGTGTTCTGTAGAGCACCACACCACTCAGAGTAGAAAAAACAACAGGAATACTTCACTACAAACCACCACCAAATGTCTTTACTATGGCTCTGAAGGAATGATCACTTCTCAGGGATGATATCTAGGTAATTCCAGATTCACATATAGGCTGTATTAGGTGACATGTCATTCTTTCCAATTGTACTATTCTCAGATTCCATATGGAGAAGTTGAGTAATAGTATTATGGAATATTACACTGACTTTTAGTAGTATTGAGTAATAAAAAGTCTCACAATTACTAAATAATGGAAGCAGAATTTGAATCCAGATCATCAGAAATCCAATTCTCTCCTCATTCCATTGGCCACATTGTCCTACTGAATAAAGGGAAATTGCCATTCCCATTCCTTAAGTAGTATATTTCACCTTTTAAAGATACTTTTCTAGCTATGTGACCCAGCACAAGTCACTTAACCACAATTACCTCAGCAAAAAAAGGGGAAAAAACCTACTTTAGAACATGTTAAGTACCCTTGGGGATTCATAATGGTTTAAAGAAATATATATTGAAGTCAAGGTCTTTTGGAAGCTAACTTTATTTCTCTGAAGTTCCTTTTCCTCACTTGAAAAAAGATAATGTCAAATGATTCTATTTTGTAGTGATTTTTGTGAAGATTAAATAAAATGATGAATATAAAATGCTATATAAATATATTTTATATTTATCATTACTCCTGAAATGGAGTCTTCCTCTTAAACCTCATTCCACCATGAAGATAACCTTGGGCTGCTTAAAAGTAAAACATAAGCTTTAACAGTTTCTACTAAACCAGAAATATGGCAGATGTAAGTCTAATTTATTTATATATCCATCAAGACCCATTTTTACTAAATAGAGAGAGGCCTATTAGCAGAAAGTTAACCAATTAGAATAAAATTTTGGGGGCAATCATATAAGGCCTTAAAAATATTTACTTTGCTTTGAAGGGGTAGTGACCTGTATGAATTATACATAATAATGACAATTCTTCCACCAATATAAAAAATTCATTGATTACCAACTCAATGAAAGCTTTTGTGACAAACATATAGTAATATTACTGTCAAATTTTGAAATTTCCACATCAAAGGGAATATTTTGCAAGAAATAAGCAAAAGGGGAAGCTAGATGGTGCAGTGGATAGAGCACCAGCCCTGGAGTCAGGAGCACCTGATTTTCAAATTTGAGTTCAGAAACTTAACACTTCCTAGCTGTGTGACCCCAGAAAACTCACTTAATCCTAATTTTCTCAGGGAAAAAAAAAAAAGAAGAAGAACAAGTAAAACACAATTTAGATATTCTGGAGCTACAATTAGAATTGTACAAGACTTATAAATAGCAACAATAAAATGCCATAAGTCTTGCAATGATATATATTGGCATTTATATGTACATATATATATATATATATATATATATATATATATATATATATATATATATATATATATATATATATATATATTCTTTTATTAGAATTAGGTCTGCAACCAAAAATAGCATATTGAGCAAAATTATCCATAATATTAAATGAAAAAAAACATGGGCATTTAATGAACTTATAGATTTTCAAAATTTTCTTTCACTCAAACCCAAATTCAATAGAAAATTTATCATATAAGAGCCTATATCCAAGATAAATTTCAAAGAAATTAATACATAAAAATCATTTAATTTTTGTTGTTATTGCTGTTGAATGCAAGAAAGATTTTATTTTACATACTTGTGAACATACGTGCTTAAATTAATAGACACACTATTAGAACCATGAAGGCAGTATTTTATTTCTTATCCTGAAGGGCAAGTCCCTCCCCTGACTGCCCATTAATTAAATATTATAGAAGTAACATATATGAATCTCTACCCCTCATTACATACCCAGTCCCTGCCCCAAAGGAACTTAATTTTTTTTCCTTATTTATTTATTTATTTATTTGTTTGTTTGTTTGTTTGTTTGTTTGTTTGTTCATTTATTTATTTATTTGTTTGTCTTTAATGCACATTGCCTTGTGAACCATGTTGGGAGAGAAAAATTAAAAAAAAAAAAAGCCATGGGAGAGAAAAAAAAAAAAAAACAGAAAAAAAGAAATGAAAAAAAAAGCATGTGTTGATTTACATTTAATCTCTACAATTCTTTTTCTGGATGCATATGGCATTTTCTTTCCAAAATCTATTGGGATTGCTTTGGGATATTGAACCATTAGGAAGAACCAAGTCTTTCATAGTGGATGATTACACATTTTTACTGTTATTGTGTACAAAGTATTCCTACTTCTGCTTGTTTCACTCAGCATCAGTTCATGTAAGTCTTTCTAGGCCTTTCTAAAACTATTCCTTTTTATTCATAGTCAACAACTTATTCAGCCAGTCTCCAATTGATGGACATCTATTTGTTTTCCAATTCATTACTACCACAAAAAGAGCTGCTATAAACATTTTTAAACACATGGGTTCCTTCCCCTTCTTTATGATTTCCTTCAGATACAGCCACAGTAGCAATACTACTGGGTCAAAGGATATGCACAGTTTAATAAGCCTTTGGGCATAGTTCCAGACTGCTCTCCAGAATGATTGTATCATTTCACAGATTCATCAACAATGCATTAGTGTCCCAGTTTTCCCACATTCCCTCCAACATTTCTCATTATATTTTCCTATCATCTTAGCCAATCTGAAAGGTATGAGGTGGTACTTCACAGTTGTTTTAATTTGCATTTCTCTAATCAATCATGATTTAGAGAAATTTTCAACTACAGTTGGCTTTAATTTCACCATGTGAAAATTGTCTTTTCATATACTTTGACCATTTATCAAGTTAGAAATGAGTTGAATTCTTATAAATTTGACACAGTTCTTTATATATATATATATATTAGAAATGAGATCTTTACCAGAAACACTGGCTGTAAATTTTTCCCCAGTTTTGCATTTCCCTTTTAATTTTGTTCCTGTTGATTTTGTTTGTGCATAATCTTTTTAAATTAATGTAATCAAAGTTGCCCATTTTGCCTTTCATAATGTTCTCTAGTTATTCATTATCATAAATCCCTTTCCTCTCCAAAGATTTGATATATAAATTAATCCTTTCTCTCCTTATTTGTTTATAGTATGTTCTTTCATGCCCAAATCATGTACCCATTTTGATCTTATTTTGTTATGGGCTGTGAGATATAGGTGTATTCTGAATTTCTATCATATTATTTTCCAGTTTTCCCAGCAATTTTTGAAAAAAAAAATAGTGAATTCTTATTTCAAAAGCTAGAGTTTGCATGTTTATCAAATACTAGATTATTACAGGCCTTGATTATTATGCTGTGTCCATCTAATCTATTTGATTGATGCATCATTCTGTTTCTTAGCCAGTACCAAATTGTTTTGATGACTGCTGGTTTATATTTTACTTTTAGGTTTGATGCTGCTGAGCCACCATCCTTTGCATTTTTTTTTCCTTGACATCCTTGATCTTCTTTTCTTCCAGATGAATTTTGTTATTATTTTTTTTCTAATTCTATAAAATATTTTTGGCAGTTTTATTGGTATAGCACTCAACAAGTACACCAGCTTAGGCAGAATTGTCATGTTTGTTATATTAGCTCAGCTTACCCATGAACAATTGATAAGATATATTTCCAGTTGTTAGTATCTTACTTTATTTATGTGATAAGTGTTTTGTAATTGTGTTTATCTAGCTCTTGGGTTTGTCTTGGCAAGTAGACACCCATCATATGTATGTATATGTGTGTTGGGTATGAATGTGTGTGTGCTTGTGTGTATTAAATATATCTGTGTTTATCTATAGCCTTCTTGGGGAAGATGAGGAGGGATGATAGGGGAAAAAAAGAATAAAATTTTTAAAGTGTGCAGCAGAGAACAATGAATATAATTTCTTCTACTATTATATATCCTTTCTTGAAATGGAAATTTATTGTTATATATTTTGAATCATCCTTGATGTCCTTCTGGACACAAGACAACATTCTATTCTGTTTTGTTTTTGTATTTTTAAATAAACAGGAAAATAAAAAAAAAATTCCAGCATCTTTCTTTGTATTAAGCCAATATTTCTCTATATAGAGAGGATACTAAATAAAACTATAGATCTTTTGACTCAAACATTGAGAAGTGGAAGGAATATCATAGGTTATCTAATTGGATCCTCTCATTTTACAGATGAGGAAACTGAGGTCCATCAATATTACATCACTTGTCTAAAACCAGAGCACTATTTAAAACTTCCCCTTATTCCAGAAACAGTTCTTTGTTTTTTTTTTTTTTGCTTGTTTTGTTTTCGAGGCTGGGGTTAAGTGACTTGCCCAGGGTCACACAGCTAGGAAGTGTTAAGTGTCTGAGACCAGATTTGAACTCTGGTCCTCCTGAATTCAAGGGTGGTGCTCTATCCATTGCGCCACCTAGCTGCCCCGAAACAGTTCTTTTCAATAAGCCAAGCAGTCTCCCTATTGGATTTGTATTTTTTGTCAGTAACCATTTACCAAAAAACTGGGCTATTCTAAAATAATGATAGTAATAAATCAATGGTAAAATTGTTGAAGCATTATCCTTATGCATCATATGACAACCTATTCCTCTTATGTACTAATTGTTTGATGGGGCTCAGTGGATCTGATTTTGACCATCTATAAAGGATAATAAAACTCTCGCATCAAAATTCCATTGATGGATAATATTCAATATCACATTTGAACCCTTTGATTTTGGAAAGGGTTTCTCATCTAGGATTGGCTCTCTTGTGAACTTTGAGGATTATCTAATCCAACCTTTTTTATTTATCAATAAATTGAAATGACATGTTAACACACCCATACGCCTCCAAGTGTCAGAGGTAAGATTTGATTCCTTTCCTAGTTCTATAAGTTTCCTATATTCCTGTCAGAGGAACTGTGGTGTAATGTTCAAAAAAGTTTCAGAGGTAGAATTTGAATCCTCACCTAATTCTATTTTTCTGCTACATCCATTTCAGAGAATAGGTTAGGGAATGAACACTTTAGAATGAAAGCCTAGACCTTGAGTGAAGAGAGTTTGGGATTTAAATCTGACCTATGAAAATTATTTGTTATATAACTCTAGATAAATCATATAGCCTAAAATTTGATTTCTCCACTTAAAAATAGAGATAAGATTATCTTTAGTAGCATCATTTCAAAAGTTACTGGTGATAGAGTAAAACAATACAATACTTTGCAAATCATAATAAAATGTCATAGATAATTCCATCCTCCCATGATAGTTTTCTTATTTTAGAGTCATCACCAATCCCCTCACATAAAAGCAACCACATCTAAGATCCTCTGTTTCCAGCTCTGACTAATCATCCCATTCATTTATTCAAATACTTGTCACACAATTGTGTCTAATCTACAATATGGATCTTTTACTTCCCTGCACTGCGGAGCTCTCTATTACACAAGCTATAGTCTGTTCCACTACAGGGACTCCCAGCACCATCAGCAGGTTATTTATTTATTTATTTATTTTTATATTGGACAAGTAAAGAATATGCAATATAGAGATCAGCAGCTGGGATAAGAGAGAAACAGTATAGTTTAGAAAAATAGAATTTTGCCCCAATTTTCCTTATCACCATTTTTGACTCAGCTCATCAGTAACATCCTCAAAGGTCTGTTATAGGATGAACATATGTCCTGCCTTTTCATTTAATTTCAGCTTAATTTTATGCAAGGATCAGACATTTTTCTGAAGTCATTTTATTACAGTTCATGCAAGAAAGAGCTCTTGCAAGTAATTTCTTCATAAAAGTGAAAAGAATCAATCATGAAACTTTAGGATTTGTAAAACTTGCCTGGCATGAATCTCCCATACATATCTCTCTCACACACACACAGAGAGAGAGAGAGAGAGAGAGAGAGAGAGAGAGAGAGAGAGAGAGAGAGAGAGAGTTTTATAATAAAGCAATTATATTAAGTGGAAAGATTTATAGGTTTGGAGTTCCAAGTCCTTGGTTCAAATCTGAAGTCAGGTCTCTGCTACTTGCTTACTTTTTGCACAAGCTACTTTAACTTCCTCACCTGAAGTTTCTTCACTTATACATAAGAAATAATGCTTTTACAGGTTACTTCTGAGAGAAATGTTCTTTGAAATCTGTAAGGCTACACATTATATGATCATCTTTATCAATCACATCTACACTATTCTTTGCTTGAAACAGTCAGTCAACAAATATTTTTAAATTCCCCACTATGTGACTGGTATTGTGTTATATACAGAGAGTAAAGAGCCTTGTCCACAAGGAACATTTAGTCAATTGAATAAGACAACAATAAATACGTACAAACTAGCTCTGCATTTCTCCCCCCAGTCCTTTCCCAGACAAGCACACACACACACACACACACACACACACACACACACACACACACACACACACACACACACCCGATACATAGTTATTAGTCCACTATCCTGTAATACAACTAGAGACAAGAATGCAACTATGAAAGAAATGGATCAAATCATATAATTTAGAGATAAAAGATAGTTTATAAGACTTTAGTTAGTACTTAAAGCAAGCCAATAGGCAGAGAAAAGGTAGAACATTTCAGCAGATAATACCTGAGAAAGTAGGAAAAATACCTGAAAATGAGACATATAATGTCTTGCTCTTGGAACAGCAAAGAGACCAATACCACAAACTGAAGAGTATATAGTTGTGAATAAGGTACAAGAAAATAGAAAAGATGTTGGGGGAGAGAGAAGTAAAATTTTAAAAGCTTAGAATACCAAATTTAATTTTGTATTCTATACTGGAGGGATTAGGAATCCACTAGAGTTTATTGTGTAGAGGTGACAAGGTCAGACCTATGCTTGGCTAAATAGAGAGTGGATTAGAGTAGAGAGAGATTTGAAAGAGATAGATTCACTAGCAGAGTATTCCTATAGTCCAGGTATACGATGATTTTCAAATCCTGCATAAAAATTGGAGTAGTGAATCAGGAAAGAAGACATATACAAGAGATGTGACAAAAAATGAAATTAATAGGTCTTATAAATAGACTGAATAGATTGATAAGAGATATTGATTGAAGATTTGAGGATGATATCTAGGTTTTGAGCCTGAAGGACTAGGAGAATGGTAGTGTTCTTTATAATTAGAGGAAAGATAGGAAGTGGGAAAGGGTTCAGAGGGAACAAAAATGAACAATAATAAATTGAATTTGGACTTGTTGATTTTAAGATGACTAACAGACAGTTTGAGATGTCTGAAAAGCAGTTATACACATAGGAGTAAAGTTTAGTATAGAGTTTAGAGCAAAAACACTCATTGGTTGGAGATACCACATCTAGCAATTAAGAGTTTATCTATTCAAAAGTGTTTGAAGCAAAGTTGAGGAAGCAAAAATACTAAACTAGATCGACCCCCCCAAAAAATAATAATAGTAACTTGAGGCCAGAAACACCTTGTGGGAACACAAATACTAACAGCAGAGAAGAGAGCTATGTATACACTCACAAAAAGACCTATTCCTGGAAATAGAGTTCTGCCAAGACTTATATTACCCAAGACTTATGGTATTGAGGAGGAGGTTTCAGTAGGATTTTTATAGCTACTGTCCTTATAATTTATTTTTAAGACTTTGTAAGATTTAATTATGCCCACTGTTAATTATTAAAGGGAAAACACATTGCAGATGACAAATGAACCACAGTATTAGCAACACAGATATATAAGGTTCTCTACAACTTGAAGTAACACTCATATTCCAAGGACCTCTATGTTAATGTGAGTGCTAATTAGGTGACTAACCTAAGGATACTTTTTACGAATTCCCACTCTGAATTTCTCATATCCTTACCAAACACACACACACACACACACACACACACACACACACACACATCAGATAAATGGTCATTAATCATCTGGTTTGAGAGATCACTGGATACAGGAATGCAATCATTAAGAAAATAGCTCATATCATAGAGGTAGATGAAATTCTTTGCTAATTATTGACAATCACCAAGCTAATAAGTAGAATGGCTAAATTCCAAGCCTGATGCTCTCAAAATTGATCTAATGTAGTACCATGTATATATTGCTTAGCAAAGTTTAAAGTTATATAAAATGCTTAGTATAAATAATATAAATAATAAACATAAATAAACCCAATATTTATAACATAATACCTCTAATTATTGGGTAGTTCTTAACATGTGTGTGTGTTTGTGTGGTGGGGGAAATCTCATTATTGCCAAAATCTCAGTCCTTTTAACTTCCATTTTTGCTTGCTTAGGACTATTAATCAGAACTAATAATCTTAATGGCTTTTAATGCCTCATTGTACAATATAGATATACCTACTTGTCAGCAGGACAATTTTGTGTATTGGTCACAAAGCAATACACATATTTCTTTCTACTCAAAGTGGAAATCATTGATCCATATAAGTGCATATGGGGATTATAATATGCTATAGCAAATTAGAATATGGAATTTAGAGGTAAAAGGTCATACTTTAAATATAATTCTTCCTGACTGTGAAATTCAGAAAGTCAGCTATAGTCCTTAATTTCCCCACCTTTAAGTTAAGGAGGCTGGATGAGGTGGTTTCCAAGGTTTCAGTGAGCTCTAATATACTATGGTCCTGTGTAAATGTAAAGAAAAAAATCTAATTTAGGATTCAAAATAATGAAGGTAATCTGAATGTGAGTGAGTTAAGAAGCATAGATGATAATTGATTAATAAACTGGAGACTTTTGGGTGCAATAGATGTAATCAGAAGAATTACAAGGGTAGTTTGGAATGTTGAAAATACAAAAGTAGGAGAAAAATGGGCAATATAATTGCAGTGTCAAGTAATAGGTGGCATTTAAACAAATGGCACTTTTAATCTTGTGCATAACATATCATTTGATTTGTAAAATAGTTCTGTCAGGAAAGCACTTCAGAAAGTTGCTTGTACATCTCCTTTTTATACATGAAGAACTTGAGATTCAGGGAGGTGATGATAATTGCCAAAAATCATACAGCTAGAAAATTCTGAAGAAAAGAATCAAGTCCAAGTCGCTTCTGACTGATGCTAATAAGTTCTAATGATTTTTCCATAATTCAAATTGCTTGGGCAGAAGCATATAGCAAGAGAGCCAGGTTTACCCTTCCAGTCTTCACCAATAAATTCACCAACTATATTTAACTTCCTGAACCTTGTTGTCCTAGGATGTTTCCCTCCTGGAAAAATGGGAACATATCAATCAATCAATCAATTTATTAAGAATAAATTTTATAACAGGCATTTTACTAAGTTGTGGGGAAAACAGAGAGAAGAGAGAGAGAGAGAGAGAGAGAGAGAGAGAGAGAGAGAGAGAGAGAGAGAGAGAGAGAGAGAGAGAGAGAGAAGTTAGTTCATAAAACAGCCTGGAGGCCAGTGTTACTGGAGTTCAGAGTGCATTGGAAAGTAAGGTCTAAGACGTCTAGAAAGATAGGAGGGGATTATAGAGAACTTTGAATATGAAATAGCATTCTATATTTGCCTTACTCCTAGAGGCAAAAGGGAATTTTTTTTTTGTTTTGAATTTGTTAACTACTTATGGGGGAAAGAAGTGACATGATTGGGAATATATTTAAGAGACTTGCAAAGGTTAAATCTATATAGGCCTTGGCAACAGCTTGGATATGAGTAGAGTGAGAGATTGTGAGGAACCCAGGATGATTTCTAGGATCTAGAGAGAAGGAAAATGATGCTGCCCTCTACAATAAAAGGGAGAATAGGATATGGGAAAGATTTAGAGAAGAAAATAATGAATTATGTTTTGTTTCAGGCACAGAATTTCTACTAATAGTCTCAAGGGCAGTTGTGAGAAAGGTACTTTATAAAACTTCAAAGTGATATATAAATGCTAATTAAAATAATAATCTGTTGTTGTCATTTAAGAAAATCTCTGCCTCTTACTACCTTTTTGACTTTGGGAAGGTCATCCTCAACTCTAATTCACTTTCCTCTGGTCTATAAACTGAAATAGTTTAATTAAGTGACCTCTAACATCTTTTACAGCTTTAAATGTATGTTCATATGGATGTTTTGAATGAAGTGGCATTAAGTATAATGACAAATTATTGGGTTCATAGATCTAGAGCTGAAAATTATCTCATGGGCTATTGAGTTCAGTCATTTAACAAAAGAGGAAACTGAGGTCTAAAAAGATTAAACATCTTGCTCCTAGTAGCAAAGTAGATACAGTTCTGTGGTAGAGTGGATACAGTGAGGAGACTGAAAATGAAAAGATCTGAATTCAAATTTGACCTCCTCTGTATAATCCTGGACAAATCACTTAACCTCTTATTCTCCTCATTATCTTCATCTGTAAAATGGGAATATTAATGTCTTCTCTTTCCCAGGGTTTTTGTAGAGACCAGATGAGACAATATTTGTAAAGCACTTATGATAGGTGATTAATAATTTTATTTCCTATCTTGCCCTTTTCAAGGACACCCTAAATAATAGATGAGAAAGCCAAGATTTGAACTTATGTCCTCTGACTCCAGAGACCATGTGTTTATTGCTTGTTTCTTGTCCTTTTCTACCTAGTCCCTTTAACTTGGTTACTCCTTTAAATTTTCTTTTTCAGCCCCAAATCCCTGATATCAGTATCTCCTCTTTATACTATAATCTAAGATAATTGACAAAAAAAACATTCTTAAGATAGAAACATGATTATTGGTCTTAAATATTTCTTTCTCTTAAATGTTTGTTACCTTCTCCACTTCCAGAGGCTCTCTTTTACCAATATCATAAGATACATACCTTCATAACTTGATTCCAACTTATGCTCCCGACCTTATTTAGCATCACTACCCTTCATGAATTAAACAATCCATATGAATTAATTCTCTTATCATTGCTTCATTTGAGTGCACCATCGCCTTTGTATGCTATCTGCATATTTTCTTCCAAGATCTTCCTCAGTCTCTGAAGGATTCTAATTTCCAGAAGTTTTATGGTCCTTCAATCCACAGCTCCCACCTATTTCAGAAAACCCTCTTTGTTCTTTCATCCTCATACCTTCAAGATTTTTGTAGTCTCTCATCAATAATCATAGAACATTACTTCTACTTGTCCCTTTGTTCCCTTTATTCTCTTAGCTATATTATAGTGATCTAATACATATTATTTGCTTAATCATACAATAGAACATAAAATTCTTAATAATGGAGACTATTTGTTCTCTTCTTTTTCCTTTTACTTACTATCACTTACTATATTTACCTATGCCATGTTTTATTATCACTCCCTATCCCTCATAGACATTAGATTGATATTGCTTATATTGATGCAAGGACATTGAATTAATAGATATCAAATAATATTGAATTCTTGGTTAAATATATTTTCATAAATGTTAAATTGACTTTAACTTTCTCATAAATATGTGTTTCTTCCAGACAAAGCTGGGAAAAGTAACTTGAGGTCTTAAATGCTAATCAATAGATAGCTAATTGGTACAGTATATGAAGAATTGGATCTGAAAACAGGAAGACAAGTTCAAATCTGGCCTTGATATTTGATAAAAAATATGGTCCTGAACAAATTATTTAATCTCTGTCTTGGTCTACTTTATTGAAAATGGGGATAATGATAATATCTATGTTACTGTGTTGCTTTAATGACTAAATTAATTAATATTTGTAAAGTACTCAGTATAATATTTGATATATTGAAGGAACTTAAAAAATGTTTCTTTCAAATGACCAGTGCGATTATTTCAGAAAGGTCTGAAGAGACCTACATGAATTATTCCTAAGTGAAATGAGCAGAATCAGGAGATCATTATACATCGCAACAAGATTATACAATGATCAATTCTGATGGACATGGCTCTCTTCAACAATGAGATGATTCAAACCAGTTCCAATTGTTCAGTAATGAAAAGAGCCATCTACACCCACAAAGAGGACTGTGGGAACTGAAAATGGTTCACAACATAGCATTTTGACTCTTTTTGTTATTTTTTCTGCTTTGATATAATTTTTTTGTACAGCACAATAATTATATAAATATGTATACATACATTTGTTTTATATATATATATATATATATATATATATATATATATGTTTCTTTTTAAAAAGTGTTTCTTTCCTTCCTAAGCCTCTTGGTTGGATAGGTGACAATTTTTGATAAAGGAAAAGTATATTCAAAGTTTATTCTCTGGATGTCAGAAATTGAGGATGGATGAGAGGTGGGAGAGTCTTGAAACAGAGAGAGACTAAGTTCGAGATTACTTCTGTAGTCTCTACTAAAGTTGTACTTCAACATTTGTTCTCAATCTTTCTCACAGCTTAGTTTCAATGATTTATAGATTTTTATTGTGTGAAGGACCTTTATAGATCATTCATTATAGCTCTTCCTTAGAAAGATGAGAAAATAGATGCTTCTTTTGGAATGTGACTTACCCAATACCACATGGCTATTCAGTAGCAAAGGTGAGATTCAAAGACATTCCTAGTGCTCTTGCTAAGTTGCCACACTACCTTAAAAAATCTTTGACTTAGAAAGATATCTTTAAGGTTTTCCAATTTTACCCCTTCATTCTACAGATGAAAAACTGGGATTGAATGAGGTTAATTGAATTGACAAAGGTCAAGCAGGCAATAAGAAGAAAAGTGAAAATTAGGACATAGGTACTCTGAAAATCCAACTCTCTCCCTCTATAGCATACTGCCTCACATTCAGTACACCTCTGCATCAGAGAAAGGACAGTTATGCTTAATTTATTAGTATCTAGAAGAATAAATGAGGATAGCTCTTTTCTATAGACTATATATATACAGTCCTTGTCCAGGATAGAATTTTGATCAATCAGCTCTCTTACTTATAAGGTTTTCCTTCTAGGGGAAAAATAGCCTGCTGAGTCCTTTTGTTATGTGTTTTTTCCCTCCCTAGTCATTGTTTCCTTTCCATTTTCAGCAGCATTCCAATGTCTATGACAGTTCAAACTTGCCTGATTTCCAAAGCAGCAAACAATAAGGAACCAGCTGAGTGCTTGATTGTATATGTAATTGAAAAGAAAAGAGAAGCATTTACTTTCAGCCCTGTCAATCCTTATCTTAACCAGTCCCAAATTGATAGATTAACCAAGCTTAAAATTATGAGCAACACATAGTTTCAAAAAAGATGTTTTTGCCATTAAATTCAATAAAACTCATAAAGATTGATTTCTCCTGCTTGTGAAACGACCACCTAAACTTTTGTAGCAAAAAAAACATGATTAGTTATAGATATATTAGAGACCTGAAAAGTCACATGGTTTTAGGAAAGCATGGTATGTATGTGTAATATATATATATATATATATATATATATATATATATATATATATATATATATATATATATATATATATATATATATATATATATATTAGCATAATGAAGTTCAAAAAGGGCAGTTAGGTGATACAACAAATAGAGATCCAGGCCTAGAGTCAAGGAAACCTGAGTTCACTCAGACATTTACTAGTTGTCTGACCCTGGGCAAGTGCTTTAAACCTATTTTCCTCAGTTTCTTAACATATAAAATAAACTGAAGAAGGAAATATAAACCAATTCTAGGATATTTGCCAAGAAAACAGCAAATAGGGTCAAACATGACTGAAAAATGACTGAACAATTAAGTTGAAAGACCAATGGGTCTGTAGTCCCAAAAGACTTCCAAGGATCTATATTCTACCTCTAAATCTTGCTAATAATGATATCTTTTAAAAAATCATTTCTCTTTTGTAATGATCAGGCTAGTTTTCTGAAGGTCTTTTGTAGACATGCTTCTAAACATTTGCTCCTCAGGTGCACATCCAAATATATCATCCATGTAATGTAACAACGTTACTTTTGTAAATGCTTTTCTTACTGGAGGAAGAGCAGCAGCAACATACATTTGACACATAGTAGGGCTAATTTTCATTCTTTTTCGGCAAAACTGATCATTCATGTCTTTTATAAGGCTCAGATAAATTAACGCTGGGCACTGAAAAGGCAAATCTTTTCATATCCTCCTTATCTAGAGGGATAGAATAGAAACAAGCCTTAATGTTTATAACCCAAAGAGGCCATTCTCTAGGCAATTGAATAGGAGATGGAAGTCCAGGTTGAAGAGTTCCCATAGTTTCCATCTGTTCATTTACTTTTCTTAAATCAGTCAACATCCTCCATTTTCGAGATTTTTTTTTTACAATAAATACAGGGGAATTCCAAGGACTTAGAGAATCCTTGGTCAAGTTGTTCTTGTACTAAATCCAATAAGACCTAAATAAGGCCTATTTATTAAGAGCCACTGTTCTACCCACACGAGTGTATCAGTTTTCCATCGAATGGGAACAGGTGAGAGTGCAGGCAGGCCTTCAACAGCAGCCCTGCCTAGAAAGCCAAAGTACTCAATTGTAATCCTAACTGTTGTAAGATGTCTCTTCCCCATAGATTTGATAGGGTGTAAAAACTCATGTTTTACCATCTCAAAATGGGTAGCACTAACTTCAGCTGCTATTGATCCTCCTGTACCAGACATATAGATGTCTGCCTTAATCTTTAGCCAATGACTGGGCCAATTGGCACCTCTAATGACTATATGAATTACATCTGTGTCTAGGAGCCATTCCAGTGGTATGCCATTTACATTGGTAGTAAGCATAAGTCAGTCAGCTGTAACAGCTGTAGTATAGAATATTCCTGGATTCTGTTTTTGGGAATCAAAATCTGGGCAAATATCACCAAATTCCCTATTAGGAGTCTATATCAATAAACCTGATGCTACTATTTCTCCTGGGCGATAAGTCACACATTGTCTACCTGACAATTAGTGACTAGGATTTTAACTACACATTTCCCAGTTTCCCACATCAGAGTATGGATGAACACTGTTTTGTAAGCATCTCAGGAAGTGAAATGGTCAAGCCTACTGTTTCTGGAGGCAAAGGATCCATACACCGGACAGGGACAGATTTCACCTCTCCAGGGGATATTTCAGTAGTCCCAGCTGCATACAACTCTATTCTCCCCAACTGTAATCCCTTTTTCCCATAGGATTGTTTCTTGGCTGATTGATCATGTCTGAGTACTGAACTTCTAAAGACTCTCGGGGCATAACATTGGCTGCCATCATGCTCTAAGTATTTTTTTTTGCCTGGGGCCCTGGAACTGGGCCCTGCTACCTATTTTTCCCTGAGTTAATCTACAATCCAATGACTACTAGGGCCCTGGAGCTGGGACCTGCTTCCCATTTCCCTGAATCAATGTACATTCTTTTTTTTTTTTTTTTTTTTTTTTTTTGCAGATCAAAGTATATATTATTTTCACTTTTTTCCCTTTTGGTCTATTCTTTTTTTTTTTTTTTTTAATATATATTTTTTTTTATTTTATAATTATAGCATTTTTTGACAGTACATATGCATGGGTAATTTTTTACAACATTATCCCTTGCACTTACTTCTATTCAGATTTTTTCCCTTCCTCCCCCAACCCCCTCCCCCAGATGGCAAGCAGTCATATATGTTAAATATATTACAGTATAATTTAGATACAATATATGTGTGTAGAACCGAATTTTTTGTTGCACAGGAAGAATTGGATTCAGAAGGTAAAAATAAGAGTTTACATTCATTTCCCAGTGTTCCTTTTCTGGATGTAGCTGGTTCTGTCCATCATTAATCAATTGGAATTGGATTAGCTCTTCTCTATGTTGAAGAAATCCACTTCCATCAGCATACATCCTCATACAGTATCATTGTTGAAGTGTATAATGATCTTCTGGTTCTGCTCGTTTCACTCAGCATCAGTTGATGTAAGTCTCTCCAAGCCTCTCTGTATTTCTCCTGTTGGTCATTTCTTATAGAACAATAATATTCCATAACTTTCATATACCATAGTTTACCCAACCATTCTCCAATTGATGGACATCCATTCATCTTCCAGCTTCTAGCCACTATGAAAAGGGTTGCCACAAACATTTTGGCACATACAGGTCCCTTTCCCTTCTCTAGTAGTTCCTTGGGGTATAAGCCCAGTAGTAGCACTGCTGGGTCAAAGGGTATGCACATTTTGATAACTTTTTGGGCATAATTCCAGATTGCTCTCCAGAATGGTTGGATTCTTTCACAACTCCACCAACAATGCATCAGTGTCCCAGTTTTCCCACAGCCCCTCCAACATTCATCGTTATTTGTTCCTTTCATCTTAGCCAATCTGACAGGTGTGTAATGATACCTCAGAGTTGTCTTAATTTGCATTTCTCTGATCAATAGTGATTTGGAACACTCTTTCATATGAGTGGAAATAGTTTTAATTTCATCATCTGAAAATTGTCTGTTCATATCCTTTGACCATTTATCAATTGGAGAATGGCTTGATTTCTTATAAATTAAAGTCAATTCTCTGTATATTTTGGAGATGAGGCCTTTATCAGAACCTTTAACTGTAAAAATTTTTTCCCAATTTGTTACTTCCCTTCTAATCTTGTTTGCATTAGTTTTGTTTGTGCAGAAACTTTTTAATTTGGTGTAATCAAAATGTTCTATTTTGTGATCAATAATGGTCTCTAGTTCTCCCTTGGACACAAACTCCTTCCTCCTCCACAAGTCTGAGAGGTAAACCATCCCATGTTCCTCCAATTTATTTATGATTTCGTTCTTTATGCCTAAATCTTGGACCCATTTTGATCTAATCTTAGTATGTGGTGTTAAATGTGGGTCCATGCCTAGTTTCTGCCATACTAATTTCCAGTTTTCCCAGCAGTTTTTGTCAAATAATGAATTCTTATCCCAAAATTTGGGATCTTTGGGTTTGTCAAAGATTAGATTGCTATTTTTATTCACTATCTTGTCCTGTGAACCTAACCTATGCCACTGATCAACTAGTCTATTTCTTAGCCAATACCAAATGGTTTTGGTGACTGTTGCTTTATAATATAGCTTTAAATCAGGTACACTTAGACCACCTTCCTCTGACTTTTTTTTCATTAGTTCCCTTGCAATTCTCGACCTTTTATTCTTCCATATGAATTTTGTTGTTATTTTTTCTAGGTCATTAAAATAGTTTCTTGGGAGTCTGATTGGTATAGCACTAAATAAATAGATTAGTTTGGGGAGTATTGTCATCTTTATTATATTCGCTCGGCCTATCCAAGAACATTGAATGTCTTTCCAATTATTTAAATCTGACTTTATTTTTGTGGCAAGTGTTTTGTAATTTTGCTCATATAATTCCTGACTCTCCTTAGGTAGATATATTCCCAAATATTTGATACTATCGACTGTTATTTTGAATGGAATTTCTCTTTGTATCTCTTGCTGTTGGATTGTGTTGGTAATGTATAAAAATCCTGAGGATTTATGTGGATTTATTTTGTATCCTGCGACTTTGCTAAAATTCTGAATTATTTCTAATAGCTTTTTAGCAGAGTCTTTGGGGTTCTCTAAGTATACCATCATGTCATCTGCGAAAAGTGACAATTTGATTTCTTCATTTCCTACTCTAATTCCTTGAATCTCTTTCTCGGCTCTTATTGCCGAGGCTAGAGTTTCTAGTACTATATTGAATAGTAATGGTGATAGTGGGCAACCTTGTTTCACTCCTGATCTTACAGGGAAAGGTTCTAGTTTATCACCATTACATATGATGTTTACTGAAGGTTTTAAATATATGCTCCTTATTATTTTAAGGAATAGTCCATTTATTCCTATACTCTCAAGCGTTTTTAGTAGGAATGGATGTTGGATTTTATCAAATGCCTTTTCTGCATCTATTGAGATGATCATATGGTTTTTATTAATTTGATTATTAATATGGTCAATTATACTAATAGTTTTCCTAATATTAAACCAGCCCTGCATTCCTGGTATAAATCCCACTTGTTCATAGTGTATTATCCTGGGGATGATTTTCTGAAGTCTATTTGCTAATATCTTATTTAAGATTTTAGCATCAATATTCATTAAGGAAATTGGTCTATAGTTTTCTTTCTCAGTTTTCGATCTACCTGGTTTAGGTATCAGTACCATGTCTGTGTAATAGAAGGAATTTGGTAGGACTCCTTCAATCCCTATTTTTTCAAATAGTTTACATAGCATTGGAGTTAGTTGTTCTTTAAATGTTTGGTAGAATTCACCTGTAAATCCATCTCGTCCTGGGGACTTTTTCTTAGGAAGTTGGTTAATAGCTTGGTCTATTTCTTTTTCTGAGATGGGACTATTTAGACTACTTACTTCTTCCTCTGTTAATCTGGGCAAGCTATATTTTTGAAGGTATTCTTCCATTTCATTTAAGTTATCGAATTTATCGGCATAAAGTTGAGCAAAGTAGCTCCTAACTATTGTTTTAATTTCCTCTTCATTAGTGGTGAGTTCACTCTTTTCATTTTCAAGACTATCAATTTGCTTTTTCTCTTTCCTTTTTTTAATCAGGTTTACTAAGGGTTTGTCTATTTTGTTGGTTTTTTCATAAAACCAACTCTTAGTTTCATTAATTAATTCAATAGTTTTTTTACTTTCAATTTTATTAATCTCACCTTTTATTTTTTGAATCTCAAGTTTTGTGTTTGTCTGGGGGTTTTTAATTTGTTCCTTTTCTAGCAATTTTAGTTGTAAACCCAATTCGTTGGCCCTCTCTTTCTCTATTTTATGCAAGTAGGCCTGTAGAGATATAAAACTTCCCCTAATTACTGCTTTGGCTGTATCCCACACATTTTGGTATGATGTCTCATTATTGTCATTTTCTTGGGTGAAGTTATTAATTATGTCTATGATTTGCTGTTTTACCCAATCATTCTTTAGTATAAGATTATTTAGTTTCCAATTATTTTTTGGTCTATTTTCCCCTGGCTTTTTATTAAATGTTATTTTGATTGCATTATGGTCTGAAAAGGATGCATTTACTATTTCTGCCTTACTGCATTTGATTTTGAGGTTTTTATGCCCTAGTATATGATCAATTTTTGTATAGGTTCCATGAACTGCTGAGAAGAAAGTATATTCCTTTCTGTCTCCATTTAGCTTTCGCCAAAGATCTATCATATCAACCTTTTCTAGTATTCTATTTACCTCTTTGACTTCTTTCTTATTTATTTTGTGGTTTGATTTATCTAATTCTGATAGTGCAAGGTTGAGATCTCCCGCTATTATAGTTTTGCTATCTATTTCCTCTTGCAGCTCTCTTAATTTCTCTTTTAAGAATTTAGATGCTGCACCACTTGGTGCATACATGTTTAATATTGATACTGCTTCACTATTGATGCTTCCCTTTAGCAGGATATAATGCCCTTCCTTATCTCTTTTAATTAGATCAATTTTTGTTTTTGCTTGATCTGAGATGAGGATGGCTACTCCTGCTTTTTTGGTTTTGCCTGAAGCATAATAGATTCTGCTCCACCCTTTTACTTTTAGTTTGAATGTCTCATCCTGTTTCAGGTGTGTTTCCTGTAAACAACATATAGTAGGATTCTGACTTTTAATCCAGTCTGCTAACTGCTTCCTCTTTATGAGGCAGTTTGCCCCATTCACATTTATGGTTAGAAGGACTAATTCTATATTGCTTGCCATCCTATTAACCCCTGCTTATGCTTTTCCCCTTTCCTTCCCTTTTACCCTCCTATCCAGTATTAAACTGGTAAACACCACTTGCTTTTCACAGCCCTCCCTTTTTAGGATCCCTCCCCCACCTTAAAGATCCTCCCCTTATTTTACCCCTTTTCCTCGAAATTACTGTATTCCCTTCCCCTTAGCTTACTCCTTCCCTTTCACTTTTCAATGAAGTGGAAGAAGTTTCACCATAAATCGAATATGTCTATTGATACACGCTATGTTCATCTCCCTCCTTTCTTTCTCTCAGATATAATAGGTTACCTTTGCCTCTTCATGAGATGTAGTACCACCACTTTATACTTTTTTATGATATAATCTCCTTTCCACCTCTAGTTTCTAAGACAAATTGTACATATGTTCTTTACATATTTTTTTGACAGAAGTATACTTCTCAAGATTTCTTTTTACCTTTTTTAGAAGTCTCTTGAGTTCTGTATTTGAAGATCAAACCTTTTATGTAGGTCTGGTTTTTTCATCAAAAATAGATGGAATTCATTTATTTCGTTAAATGTCCATCTTCTTCCCTGGAAAACGATGCTCATTCTTGCTGGGTAAGTTATTCTTGGCTGCATACCAAGTTCCTTAGCCTTTCGGAATATCATGTTCCAGGCCCTGCGTTCTTTTAATGTGGACGCTGCTAGATCCTGTGTTATCCTTATTGTGGATCCTCCATATCTGAATTGTTTTTTTCTAGTTGCTTCCAAAATCTTTTCCTTTGTCTGATGGTTCTTGAACTTGGCCACTATATTTCTTGGCGTTTTGATTTTAGGGTCCCTTTCAGTAGGTGATCGATGAATTTTCTCAATGTCTATTTTACCCTCTGTTTCCAAAACGTCTGGGCAGTTCTCTTTGATAATTTCCTCGAAAATGGTGTCCAAGCTCTTTTTTTCCTCCCATTTTTCAGGGAGTCCGATTATTCTCAAATTGTCTCTCCTGGATCTGTTTTCCAGGTCTGTTGTCTTTCTGGTAAGGTACTTGACAGTCTTTTCAATTGTTTCATTTCTCTGGTTTTGCTTGACTCCCTCTTGGTTTCTCCTTGAGTCATTCATTTCTACTTGTTCCAGTCTAATTTTCAATGATGTATTTTCTTCACTCACTTTTTTTATATCTCTTTGTAATTGTCCAATTGAGTTTTTATCTTCTATGGAATTTTTTTCCATTTTATCCATTTTATTTTTTAGAGAGCTGATTTCTTTTTCCAGCTCTCTAATCCTGTTTTCCTTGGAGTTGTTTACCTTTTCCAGCTCACTAATCCTGTTTTCCTTGGAGTTGTTTACCTTTTCCAGCTCACTAATCTTGTTTCTCAATGATTTGATTTCTTTATCCATTCTGTCTTTGAATGCATGGGATGACTTCTCTAGGCTCTCTTGCCAAGCTTCCCTTTCCTTTTCCCATTTCTCTTCCAGCTCTCTTGTGAGAGCCTTTTTGATTTCCTCTATGAGGTTCTTTTGTATTGAGGAGCAGCTTATATCCCTCCCAGGGGATACATCTGGGGACATTCTGTTCCTAGTGTCCTCAGCATTTGAAGTCTGCTCCCTCTCCACACAGAAGCTGTCAATGGTTAGAGCCCTTTTGAATTTTTTGTTCATTTTGTCAGAGTAGGAATCAAAGAAAACAAACTGACAAGAGAAACAATTGGTCTGTTTTGTGGGGGATAGGGCTGGATGTTATTAATGGGCTTCCTCTACAGACTGGGAGTAGGGCAGCAGAGAGCCACTAACAGAACAGCAATGACTGTACTGAGTCTGTGCTCTGAGGCTCTGAGAACGCACCGAGTCAGTCCAGGTGGGGGTTGGGGGTGGCCGGGCTCTGAGAGACGCTGGCTTTCTGGGGTTTTAATCTTCACCTCCGGTGTTTACACCCTCTCCACCGCTCCTGTCTTGCTGCCAAGACGGAGCATCCACACTGGGGCAAAAGCCCTTTCACAGAAACGGCAGAGATCACACCCCTCCCCCTCCGGTCTGAGCTGTGTGAGCTGCCTGTCTTGCTCTGGCTGTCTGCCCTCAGTCTGCGCCCAGTCTGATTGACCCTCCCCCGAACAAACACAGACCTTTTCTGGCGACTTTCAAGGATGTCTTCTCTTGGTGATAATTTGTGGATTTCTTTCTGGGTCAAGCATTAATTCAGAGGCTTGTCATGAAGTAAGTTCTGAGAGAAAACGAGTAGCTCAAGCAGCTGTCTGCCTCCACGCCGCCATCTTGGCCGGAAGTCCCATCAATGTACATTCTGATGCCCAATAGAAGCCTCTGTTGCATTTTGGACATAAGGTTTTGGGTCTTCTTCTTCCTCCCTGTCTTTAGGCCAACATTGAACTTTCAGATGCCCTACTTTACCACAATGAAAGCATTGACGAATCTCTCTGGAAGTTCCTTGCCAAAAGTGACCCTGTCTTCCCATGTGTAGATCCTGAGATCTTCAGTTCTATGATCTTTATCATAGCCTAGGAATAAACAATATTTGTGCCCACTGTGGCACAGGATATTATGATCTCATCT
Source organism: Sminthopsis crassicaudata (assembly GCF_048593235.1). NCBI lineage: Eukaryota > Metazoa > Chordata > Mammalia > Dasyuromorphia > Dasyuridae > Sminthopsis > Sminthopsis crassicaudata. The sequence continues at coordinate 69,924,785 of NC_133618.1, read as the reverse complement.
AAAGGAGCATCCTTGTGTAATCCTGGTATAATTCTTCTACAAACCTCATTAGTATTTTCTTTAGCAAAGTGTTTTATCATAATTTCTGTTGCTGCATTTTCACCAATAGTTTATATGACAGCTGCACAAAATCAGCAAAGGGTTCATTTGAACCTTGCACTATTTTCATGAAGGCTTCCCCTCTATCTTGTTTTCCTGGGAGGGTGCCCCATTCTTTGATAGCTACAGCAGCAATTTGCTCATATGCTGGTATAGGGTAATTAATCTATGCTAAAGAATCTGCATAAAGACCTAAACCTGCTAGTTGATCTAAGGTGACTGGTATATTAACTTCAGGTTGCCTATTTCATGGGGGTTGTGTTCTACATAGTTCATTATACTCAGAAACCACAACTAGTTTTGTCCAGGTTCTAAACATGCCCTTGCTATAGATTGACAATCATTAGGGGTTAAAACTTCAAAAGCCAAATTCTCTAATATCATCTTAATAAGATGATGTAGACCCTTAGTAAAGTTTCCTGCTTGTTTGTTTTTGTACTCACCCTATTTCTGGGTCACAGGGACTTTTCCACTGAACTCACAATGTCAGTTGAACTGTTGAGTGTAAATCCTTACATCCACATTCGGGCTCCAAAATGTAATATTTAAGCTAGCTTTCTGAAGGTCCTCCAGAAGGGCCTTGGTCTCAGCAGGATAGACACCATGGAAAAAGGACAAGAATAGAATCCAAAGTCTTTATTGTCACTTACACAGTCTGTGTTTGTCATAGTCTTACTTAGTCTCCTCCAGCACTCTGCCAGTCTGCCAGTCTGACTTTTGTGTCACTGCCTGTTCCCAATTCTTATATACCCTATTACAGTTATGTCATTATAGAATACTTAATATGTGTGAACTAGAGAACTATTATATCACCATGCTAAGAATATGTAAACTAGATAGCCACTGTCTCATTAATTCCATTGAATTAACACCTTGTTTCAAGTATACTCCTCCAGAGTTCCAGCCCTCTACACTTTTGGGGCTTTAGTTTCACATATGCAATGTAGGGAAAGATTGTGTGATGCTCCTTCTAGAAGAGTCTATTTCTATTATAATTCATGGGCTTTAGACTGGGTGCCTTAATGTAGGGTACACAAATTAAAAAAAAAAATATATATATATATATATATATATATATATAATTTTTATATTTGTATTTCAATATGATTGATTCCTTTAACAATATTACATATTTTATCAAAAATGTTTAAAGCATTAGTCTAATAAATGGTACATAGGCTTCATCAGATTTTCAAAAACAACAATGGTGCAAAAAGGTCAGCAACATTTGCTTCCAGAGCTTTTTATTGGCCCATTTTGCCACATCTAATTACAACTGCTCCACTTTAACATAGGTTATTTAAACTTCATTGCAGTAATAAAGTCTAATACTCCATTTAAAATGGAAAACATAGTGTTAGGAAGACAATGTATTAGCAGCAACTAGCCTTAATGTGATCAAATCAATCATGTTACCTCTCCTCAAACACTGTAGGAGAGAAATTTGTGAGTTCTGTCCTTTCTCAATTAAGGACTAGACTTAACCCTAAAGTCAATCTAGGAAAGCTAGGAAAACTGAGATAGCGATTTGTCCCTCACCATAAACAAAGTCTTTAGATGGATCTGAATTTAAATCTTGCCTCAGATAGTTATAAATTGCATCACCTTGAGATAAGTCTTTTCAGCTCTAAACCTCAGTTTCTTAAACCAAAATAAAGGAGTTCAATTTGATCCTGCCTCTTGTTTCTTCCAGTTCTAAATCTAAATCATAAATGATCTTATGAAACAGAAAACTGCTACTTGAAGAGAAAGTTGACTATGACAGAAATGTTTCTTTCTTATGGGAGCTGTAGTCTAGAAGTCAAAATATATAAATTGTAGTGGCCTAGGCTTTGGGATGTGTTGATCATTCCGCCTTTATGGGTTGGGGATAAAGTTCTACTTAATTGTTCTGTGCCTTGTACATATGAAAGACAAAATGTACTATTTACTTACCTTAAAGTAAATGTTTGTCTGACTATATCTCTGTCTCTCTAACCCTTTCCCCAGTATTCCTTTCCCTTTTAGTTCTTCTCCAAAGATGAAAAAATTCCTAAAGTTCAGCATTTAATAAGGAGCTAATAAATGCTTTTTGATTGACCAATCCCAAAGTTCCATGGGACAAATAATTTGGATCAGCTTCCTAAGAAATATGCTTCCCCAGCATTAGAATCATATGAAAAAATAATGGTATTTGAGATGGGATGAGGACAAACAATAGTACCTTAGAGGGAGTAAAGAAATAAAAATGGATGACTTGTAGAGGAAACTACTTTCAGTATTGGATGACAGTATTATAGCAATAATCACATAATTTTTTTTAAATCTGATACCTAAATTTTAAAACTGTGAGACAAAATCAGATTTTGAGTATTAATTTATCTGTGATTCAATTCTCCATCTCAATAGTGAGCAGATTGTACAAAATGATGCTATATTCCATTTCCCATTTTTATGTTTTCTTAATAAGTAAGTGTAGGGAACTCCTATTAATGAAATTCCTAATCTATATAAAGTTATGTCAATATATCTGTTATATGGTAGATATAATACTGTGTTCATATTTGATCTATATGTTATAGTAGGGATATTGATCAATTTCAGGGTTTCCAAAAGAGGGAAACCAGGATAGTAAAGGAAATCTAAATAATATCATACTAGAAATAATTAAAAGAGTATCCAGATGTCTCAATGGATAAAACACTGCACCTGGAAAGACCTAGAAAAAATAACAACAAAATTCATATGGAAGAACAAAAGGTCAAGAATTTCAAGGGAAATAATGAAAAAAAAAAATCAAATGAAAGTGGCCTAGCTGTACTTGATCTAAAACTATATTATAAAGCAGCAGTCACCAAAACTATTAGGTATTGGCTAAGAAATAGACTAGTTGATCAGTGGAATAGTTTATGTTCACAGGACAAAATAGTGAATAACTATAGCAATCTAGTGTTGGACAAACCCAAAGATCCCAACTTTTGGGATAAGAATTCATTATTTGACAAAAACTTCTGGGAAAACTGGAAATTAGTATGGATAGAAATTAGGCATGAACCCACACTTAACACCACATACCAAGATAAGATCAAAATGGGTCCATGATTTTAGCATAAAGAACGAGATCATAAATAAATTAGAGAAACATATGATAGTTTACCTCTCAGACTTGTGGAGGAAGGAATTTGTGACCAAAGGAGAACTAGAGATTGATCACAAAATAGAAAATTTTGATTATATCAAATTAAAAAGCTTTTGCACAAATAAAACTAATGCAAACAAGATTAGAAGGGAAGTAACAAACTGGGAAACCATTTTTACAGTTAAAGGTTCTGATAAAGGCCTCATCTCCAAAATATACAGAGAATTGACTCTAATTTATCAGAAATCAAGCCATTCTCCAATTGATAAATGGTCAAAGAATAAGAACAGACAATTTTCAGATGATGAAATTGAAACTATTTCCACTCGTATGAAAGAGTGTTGCAAATCACTATTGATCAGAGAAATGCAAATTAAGACAACTCTGAGATATCATTACACACCTGTCAGATTGGCTAAGATGACATGAAAAATAATGATGAATGTTGGAGGGGATGTGGTAAAACTGGGACACTGATACATTGTTGGTGGAGTTGTGAAAGAATCCAACCATTCTGGAGAGCAATCTGAAATTATGCCCAAAAAGTTATCAAACTGTGCATCCAGCAGTGCTACTCCTGGGCTTATATCCCAAGAAAATATTAAAGAAGGGAAAGGGACCTGTATGTGCCAAAATGTTTGTGGCAGCCCTTTTTTATAGTGGCTAGAAACTGGAAAACAAATGGATGCCCATCAACTGGAGAATGGTTGGGTAAATTATGGTATATGAATGTTATGGAATGTTTTTGTTCTATAAGAAATGACCAGGAGGATGAATACAGAGAGGCTTGGAGAGACTTAACATGAACTGATGCTGAGTGAAATGAGCAGAACCAGGAGATCATTATACACTTCAACAACAATACTATATGAGGATATGGTCTGATGGAATTATATATCTTCAACAAAGAGAAGATCTAATTCAGATCCAATTGATCAATGATGGACAGAATCAGCTACACCCAGTTACACACTGGGAAATGAGTGTAAACTGTTTGCATTTTTGTTTTTCTTCCAAGGCTATTTTTACCTTCTGAATCCAATTCTTCCTATGTAACAAAAATTCTTTTCTGCACATATATTGTATCTAGGATATATTATAATATATTTAACATGTATGGGAATGCCTGCCATCTAGGGGAGGGGGTGGAGGGAAGGAGGGGAAATTTTCAGAACAGAAGGGAGTACAAGGAATAATGTTGTAAAAAATTACCCATGCATATGTACTGTCAAAAAATGTCATAATAATAAAAAAGAAAAACTAATAAAATAAAATTAAAAACAAACAAACAAACCCCCCCCCCAAAAAAAAAAAAAAAAAAAAAAAAAAAAAACACTGGATCTGGAGCCAGGGAAACTTAAGTTTAAATTTGGCCTTAGACACGTAGTCATGTGACTTTGGACAAGTCACTTAAATTTAGCTTTAATCTACTGGAAGAGGAAAGGGCAAATTACTCCAGTCTCTGTGCCAAGAAAACCCCATGAATGCTATGGTCCATCCATAAGATCACAGAGAGTCAGACATGTTTGAATAGCTGAATAATAAGGAAATATTTGAAGAGAATAAAGATATTTAACTTGGAAAATGGAAAGGTTATAGGAACACTTTTTTGTGTGATTTTTAATTAATTGGTAAAATTTCATGTGGAAGAACTATGAAACTTACTTTGTTTTTCATCAGATAGCTTAACCAGAAGCAATGTTGAAAATTATGTCAGAAAGAAATTTTCACTTCATTATAAGGACAAATTTACTTAACAAGTAGAAAACCAAGCATTGTGCTCAAGTCTGGAGATACCAAGAAAGGTAAAAAGAGTCCCTGCTCCTCAAGAAGCTCACATTCTAATGGGAGAGACAATATGTATATTTACATATATATATACACATACATACATAAACTCTAAGCCTTGATCAGAGGCATGACATAGATAAAATGCATATTAAAAAAGAATTCCTGGAGAGAATATGTGTTTTTGCTAGAATTTGAAGAAAGCAAGGGAAGAGAATTCTCTGTCCCTGGAAGTGTTAAAGTAGAAGCACTTTTTGGAATGTTATAGAGAGAATTTATTCTTCCCCCATATATTGGGCTATGTCATTTTTGATATTCCATTTAATTGTAAGATTCTCTGATTTTGCTCATTTAAAAACTTATAAAATAACATAAATGCAAGCCAAAGAACTGTGAAATACATATGCAAATCCCAGACATATTGCTAACCAGACCTTGGAAAGCAATAATGGTACATAAAAAAAGCACATATTGGCTGCAGAACATCATGTTTAGTGTCTTCCAGTGGAGCTTTAAGTCTTGAACATCACAGAAACTATAGCTTTATAAGAGAAGATTCTAACAAAAATAGCTATAATGCTCAATTTCCTCATTGAAAAAACGTTAAAGTTGCTATATCAGGTATAGAAGAGGGAATTCAATTCAGGGCTATCCTGACTCAAATCCAGAATTCTTTTCATTAGGTGTTATTAATATCTATGCAGATGGGAAAGTTTAGTGAAATGAATGATACTAAACACTGAATAATCTAACAATCATGTATATTTTGTGTCAGAATTAGATTATCTTATTTTATTATTATTACTTATTATTTTTTGGCAAGGCAATTATAGTTAAGTTTCTTGCTCCGAGTCTCACAGGTAGTAAGTGTTAAGTACTTGAGATCAGATTTGAACTCTAATCCTCCTTACTCTAAGGCTGGTACTCTCTATCCACTACACCATCTAGCTGCCCCTTAGATCACAATATTTTTAGCATGTACTGAATAAGTAGAAAAATAAAGTGGCTAAAAGCATGCCAGAGTATAGAAGTACCACTAAATGGTACCTGTGTTAGCTTCTAGGTGATGGGGACAGAGAATGGAAGCAGGGGATTTTGCCTTATTGATGCTGATAGTGCATTGGACCAGATTAGGATTTAACCTGAGAGACCTATAACTGGAGCAGTTACAATATTAGAGAGATGATCTATCAGACATGGCCCTATTAAGTTCATTACATGTACCCACAGGGAGTCTTAGTTTTCCCAGTGGAGATGTACAATATAGAAGGAGAAGAGCTGTGGGAAGGAAAGAGATAACAATTTAATCTTTAAATATATTTATATTCCAATAGAGAAGTAACATGTGTTAGGTTCTTACTAAGTGCTAAGTTGGTACTTAACAATTCTCTAGGTCTGGCCTTTCCTGGTAGTTTGACTTGTGAATTCCTAAGGAAGAGCTTGCATGCTTGGGAGGAGCAAGCTCATTGGTTGAAGTGGTTCTTCCCAAAAGCCCTTGCATTATCCCACTCCCATTCTCTGGGAGGATAAAAGAGGACAGCACTCCAGAAAGAGGGGAAGACTCTACACTACATCAGGCTTGATGGGGCTCTCTGCAGGAAGGGAAGTCACTTCTCTGGACAAGAGTTAACAGCAACTGCCTGGAGACAACGGTTCACTACAGGAAGAAGAATCTGTCCAAGAGATTTGAGTTGACACAGCAGATCTCTTCCCAGAGAGCGATCAGCAGCTTCTGGAGACGACAGCACGTTACATTTGGCACCCAACGTGGGGCCAGGACCTTTCCTTATCCTGACAAGGACTTATTCTGAGACCTTCAGAGGAGCTAGACTGGACCACAGCAATTTGGCGCCCAAACAGGGACAGACACAATCCTGATTCCAGTGGAAAAGCCTCTGATCCAGATCTCAGTCTCTCTGACCCAGAACTGTGAGTAACGAGGAAACTTTGTTAAAGGTTAAGTGAGCATACTAATAGATACATAAGGAACTTAACTTGTTAAGGGCTAAACCAGCAATCTCTTGTAGCTGAAATGGGGCAGATGTTAGCTAAATACAATCCCTTGACCTCAGCCGACTCAACCCCAGACCCAGAGGCAGCCTCAGCTCCAGCCCCACTGAGGAGTGGTACTATAGAGAGTATAATCAAGATAATTGAGGAGCAGAGTTTACTTGTAACCTGGGTACAGATTGCTAAACTCTTGGCTGCATTAAGACACACATCCCCTTGGTTCTTAGAGGAAGAAAAGATAGATGTAGATAAATGGAAGCTAGTGGGATTTGAAATGAAAGAATTTCATGCAAAAAATGGGCCTTGTTCAATTTCTGCAGAAGTCTTTTATATCTACAACATAGTTCAATTAGCCTTAAATTATCAAGCAAGTTGTGGGAGAAGGAAAAGTTTTAAAAATGAACAGAGGAGGAAGTGTAAGGAAAAAAGGAAAGATCAAGATATTGCCCTAGAGCAAGAGGATTTAAATGAGGAATTAGGGTATGATTCTCTTGAAGAAGCTTCAACCCTGCCTAGAGAACAGATTATTGACAAGCCCACATCAACCCCACCTTCAGAGGTGGAGGAAGAAGAAGGAGGGGAAGAGGCAGAAACACAAACAGAATTGCCTGTGAAGCAGCCTAAGCCTATGACAAGATTAGAAAAAGCATTGGTTAAAGCTAAGAGAGAAGGACAGGATATGAGTGATTTTATACCTGCATATCCTGTGATTGAAGAGATTGATTCTGTAGGTCATAAAAGGAGAAAATATGCACTTTAGATTTGGATAAAATTAAGGATTGAAAAAAGGTTGTACCCTTTATGGGGCTACATCAGCTTATGTTAAAATGTTACTAGATGGTTTGTCTTATGAAGTCCTAACCCCGAATGATTGCAAATCCATAGCAAGGACGTGCCTAGAACCTGGAGAAAATTTGCTATGGCTTGCAGAGTTTCATGAATTATGTAAAATTCAAGTCAAACACAATTTGGAAATAGGAGTTAACACACAATTCACTTTTGAGCACTTGGCTGGTGAAGGTCGGTATGGAGACAATTCAGAATAAATTAATTATACCATGACAATATATGAGCAAATTGCTAAGGCTGCAATAAAAGCTTGGGGTGTCCTCCCTGGACAGAAAGATCAGGGAGAGGCTTTCACTAAAATAGAGCAAGGTCCCAATGAACCTTTTGCAGATTTTGTGGGACGTTTGCAAACTGCTGTCAAAAGAACTATTGGAGAAAATGCAGCTACAGAAATAATGACCAGACATCTGGCTAAGGAAAATGCCAATGAGATTTGCAAAAGAATTATATGGGGATTAGACAAAGATGCTCCTTTAGAGGAGATCATAAGACGCTGTGCTACAGTAGGAACAAATGCTTTTTACACATGGACAATGATGAACATGGAAAGACAGGGTCCCTCCTGGCAAGGGCCTTCTAGAGAAACTCGGTGATGTTTGCAATGTGGAAAAATTGGGCATCTAAGAGCTCAGTGTAGATATGGAGATACAGTGAGAAGATAGAGTGAGAGAAGACCTAAAACCCCATGTCCAAAATGCAATAGATGACTCCATTGGGCATCAGAGTGTAGAATAATTCAGTGAAATGGGATGAGGGGCCCAGGTCCAGGGCTCCAGGCAAAGAAGACTTGGGCATGATGGCAGCTGATGTTATACCCAAAGAGTCTTTAGAAGGTCAGGACTCTAATTTGATCAACCAGCAGAAAAGCAATCACATGGCAGAAAGGGATTACGTGAGCCAAAGGGCAATCAGATTGCAAAAATGGATTACACTTGGGGAGAATACAGGCCTTTTAAACCAACAGGGCTGAGTCCAGTGCAAACAATTCCAATGTAATTGTTATATGATGAGAAAAGATTTAGAAAATGGTAAATAGAAGGTAATTAGATAGGTTAATTGCCTGGGAGAGAGGGTTTGCTTGTATTTCTTTAGCAGGAGAAGGAATAAGATGGTGCCAACAAGTCATATTCGCCTTGTCCATCAGAGAGAGAAAGAAAAAGAGAAAGACCTCAAAATAAAAGAGAAAATCTAAGAAACATCTGACACTGAAAGAGCATGGCTAATAAGAAGACTGTTAAAGAACTTTAAAAACCAGCAGGAATCATTGGACTTCCTAACACAAGATGAGACTAATGGACAATGGACTTATGGACATTTATAAATTTTCAGTTTATGATTATTTGATCATGTTATTTGTTATATACTTCTAGCATGTATTATGTTACTATGTTACTATGTGGTTATGTAATCTATGTAATTATGTGTAATACCTCCCATACTGATGGATTTATGTTTCAAGGTCATGACCACCCTATGTTCTAAATCAAAAGAAAGGGGGAGATGTTAGGTTCTTACTAAGTGCTAAGTCGGTACTTAACAATTCTCTAGGTCTGGCCTTTCCTGGTAGTTTGACTTGTGAATTCCTAAGGAAGAGCTTGCATGCTTGGGAGGAGCAAGCTCATTGGTTGAAGTGGTTCTTCCCAGAAGCCCTTGCATTATCCCACTCCCATTCTCTGGGAGGATAAAAGAGGATAGCACTCCAGAAAGAGGGGAAGACTCTGCACTACATCAGGCTTGACGGGGCTCTCTGCAGGAAGGGAAGTCACTTCTCTGGACAAGAGTTAACAGCAACTGCCTGGAGACAACGGTTCACTACAGGAAGAAGAATCTGTCCAAGAGATTTGAGTTGACACAGCAGATCTCTTCCCAGAGAGCGATCAGCAGCTTCTGGAGACGACAGCTTACTACAAACATGCACAGTGTACTTAGGACCAGCTTTCAAGTCAGGAATACCTATGTCCCATGCCTGTTAGGCAAGTCTTTTCCCAGGCTCCAAATGACATCTAAGACTTGATACTACGTATAAGTTGGCAATATTCACCAAAGATGAGAGACGTTTTTTATTATTGTTTTGTTATACTGTGATTTTTGTTGTTGTTATTGTTGTTGCCATGTTTTTTTGTTTGTTTGTTTGTTTTTGTTTTGCTTTGTTTTGGTTTTGTTTTTGTATTTTATGTTGGAAATTATCTACCTTTATTAAATCACTAATGTGAACCTCTCTTCATGAACAAACTATCTAATTTTAATCACAATTTCATTATATTTCTCCAAAGAAACTCAGCTACTCAGCTATCCTGTTTTTGCTTTGTGTTTTTGTTGTTTTTTTTTCCTTTTTTAAAATTAATTAATTAATTAATTTTTACAAAAAAAAAATTTGTGTATAGGTAATTTTCCAGCATTGACAATTGCAAAACCTTTTTGTTTCAACTTTTCCCCTCCTTCCCCCCCACCCCTTCATCCAGATGGCAGGTTGACCAATACATGTTAAATATGTTAAAGTATAAGTTTAATACAATATATGTATACATGTCCAGTTATTTTGCCTTACAAAAAGAATCAGACTTTGAAACAGTATACAATTAGCCTGTGAAGGAAATCAAAAATGTAGGCAGACAAAAATATAGGGATTGGGAATTCTATGTAGTGGTTCATAGTCAACTCCCAGAGTTCTTTCACTGGGTGTAGCTGGTTCAGTACTATGTTGGAACTGATTTGGTTCATCTCATTGTTGAAGATGGCCTCATCCAACAGATTTGATCATCATATAGTATTGTTGTTGAAATATATAATGATCTCCTAGTCCTGCTCATTTCACTCAGCATCAGTTCATGTAAGTCTCTCCAGGCCTTTCTGAAATCATCCTGCTGGTCATTTCTTACAGAACAATAATATTCTATAATATTCATATGCCATAATTTATTCAGCCATTCTCCAATTGATGGGTACCTACTCACTTTTCAGTTTCTGGCCACTACAAAGAGGGCTGCCACAAATATTCTTGCACATACAGGTCCCTTTCCCTTCTTTAAAATCTCTTTGGGATATAAGCCTAGTAGTAATGCTGCTGGATCAAAGGATATGCACAGTTTGATAACTCTTTGAGCATAGTTCCAAATTGCTCTACAAAATGGCTGGATGTATTCACAATTCCATGTTTTTTTTTCCTTTTATCTCATTATTTGCTTCATTTTGTTTTGGTTTGTACATTCAGGTTTTATTGGTCTATGAAAAGTGACTTAAGTGATTAGGCATAGCTTTGAATGTCAGGTGTATTTGCTGTGGCCTAACATTTTTCTTAACAACCAATAATAAAAAATTAAATCAATAAATAAATCATGGCAAGAAGTAAGGTAAAACATCCCCATTTTTATTAGACAAAAAGCAAAACATTTTGGTCAATAAATCCTAAAATATTTCTGCCATCATATGCTCATGATTTTATATCTCTTTTTATTTTAGAAGAAGATAGTATCATAAAAAACTTTTTATATCATACATCTCCACAGGGAAAACTGAAGTTCCCTGTGGGTTCATTTAATGAACCTAATAGGGTCATGTCTGATCAACCAGTTCTCTAGTATTTTAACAGCTTAAATTATTGACCTTTCAAATTATAGATAATAATCTGAACCTTGGACCATCTGCACTCACAGAGACAAAAATCTTCTGCCTCTATACTCTGTCCCCATAACCTAGTGGCTAACACAGGTACCATTTAGTAGTGCTTCTGCACTCTGAGACAATGAAAAGGGAATATGAAACACCATCCTCACATACATTCATGCACACATCCATGACATTTTTTTCAGTTAAAAAGACTGAGCACCTTCTCTGTACTCATTTAGATAGCATGTCACTTCATGATCTCATATCTCCATCTGAGCCATTTCAATAACTTTTTAAAGTCTTGATCCTATCTCTAAACTCTTCTCTTTAATTAGTTCCTTATATAACTTGAAAAGTGAATTTTCTTATGTTCAGTTCAGACCATACCACTCCCCACTCCCAAATGAATTCCCATTGAATCCTATTTTGTTGTTCAGTCAATTCCATCATGTCAAACTCTTCATGAGCCCATTTGGAGTTTTCTTTAAAATCTGATTTGCCATTTCCTTCTCCAGTTCATTTTACAGATGAGGAAACTGAAGCAAACAGGGTTAAGTAACTTGTCTGAGTCATACAACTCTTAAACATTTGGGCTTAGATTTTAATTCATGAAGATGAGTCTTTTTAATCCTAGACTTGGTAACTCTATGCATTGTGCTATCCTTATAGTCATTAGGCTGTTAGACCAAATGTATTTTAAACCTTTATTTCATCCTTTAGAAAAAAAAAATCTATTTTCATAGGTTTTATTATATACAGAATTCAGTTTAATAATATTCTTATATGATTTTAAGTAAATATTCCTATTGTCAAATTTCTGTTCATTTTTAATGGAGAAAATTGCATGCATCTTTAAACAATAGAAATGATAATAAAAAGGCACTTGGAAACCAAGGATCTACAGGGGTTCTTTTCAATTTTCCTATTCATAAAATGGAAATAATAATAATATATCCCTAAAGGTTATTGTGAAGATGAATGTGATAATAATCATAACTGTAAAGTTTTTATCACAGTATCTGGTATCAAGAAGTGCTACACAAATGTTATGTACCACTACTACCATTATTACTAATACTACTGTTGCTGCTGTTACTCTCACTGTCATAATCATCATCATCATCATCATCATCATCATCATCATCATCATCATCACTTCATAAAAAACCTGAGACTCAGAAAAGTTAAGAGATTTACAATTGACACACCAAATAAGTAAGTGTCCAAGTGGGGACACAAATCCAGTTTCTCATGCCAAGTTTAATTTTTATTCTATTACATCATATTATTCTTAGGAACGTAACTCTATTACAAGTGTCTCTTTAGAATGATGACAATAGAAAACCATTTCTTTCTCTTGAAAATTTTTGATCATATTTAAATGGACTTAAAAAGTTTTGGCTAAAAAGGATAGACAGTGATAAAATTGAATAGAATGAGGCTTGAAATTTTTCTTTCTAATATTATCTTGTATTTCAGCCTTTGATATGGCAAGTACATAAAAAGCCATCCAAATGTGAACATTTTCATTCCTAAAGATTGAAGAGGTACTTTTATAATTTTATAGCACATACCTTTTTTTTTTTCACCATCTTGATTGTCAAGGACCCCTATGATGATAAGAATACCTCTCCAATTAGGAACCCTGCCATATGAAGGGACAAAGTAATCCAAGTGTCCTATATAAGGCAAGGCCTATAAGAATCTAAACCTATGGTTTAATGGGTAGGGGTGGAGTTCTGCCTCTCTAATCTCAGTTAACATGATAATCTATAACTTGATACCTTTATCAAGTGACAATATCTCTTTGCCTTAGAGAATTATTTAGCCAAATTGGCATAAAGAAGATAGTCTGTTGCCTTGGGTCCAAAAATTTTTGGCTCAAGAAGGAGAACAGCATGATGGGCTAGCCAAGCAAGCTAAGCATCCATCTGGGAGTTTTAAATAGCACAGAAATTTCTGCAGTTCCCCAGTACAGAGAAGTCCAGTTCATTAATGAAAGATTTCAGTCTTTGAGTTCAGTATTCTAATTTGAGCTATAACCTCAACAGGGAACTAACATTGGGGAAAGAAAGTAAAGAAAGATTTTCTTTTTTTCCTTTTCTTCTTCTTGTCATTCCCTATGTGACTGGTCCAAAAGGAAACTTAGAATATAACACATTAGACCAAGAGGTTCAATGAGTACAAACAAATATACAGATAAAGAAGGATAAATGCCCAAAAAAGTAAGAAACTTCAAGGAATGTGATTCCTTGTAGTATAGAGAATTCTACCCATAAAAGAAAAAAAAATCTATCTAGTTTATAGCCTTAAAGATAGTTCTTTTCCATATTTTCTACAATGCTTTGCTTCATTTTGTATTTCAGGTTTAATTATTCTCTCCCCAGAGATGTGCACTCTAGTTTGTGGCAGGGAAGACATTTTGAACTAATTGTTCTTTTTTTTGTGAACTTAGAAAATGCATTAGCTAAAAGATAATTGAAGTTACTTGGTGATAATCAATTGAAAATACACTGTTTTGGGTTTATTAAAGATAGTTCAACAAACTCATCTCCTCAGGATTACTATTGAGCCTTGAGGGGATAACCTTTCATTGACCCTCTAGGGGACTTTTCATACCTGATCTAGAACTATATTATAAAGCAACAGTCACCAAAACCATTTGGTATTGGCTAAGAAATAGACTAGTTGATCAGTGGAATAGGTTAGGTTCACAGGGCAAGTTAGTGAATAAAAATAGCAATCTAGTGTTTGACAAACCCAGAGATCCCAACTTTTGGGATAAGAATTCATTATTTGACAAAAGCTGCTGGGAAAACTGAGAATTAGTATGGCAGAAACTAGGCATGGACCCACATTTAACACCACATACTAAGATAAGATCAAAATGGGTCCAAGATTTAGGCATAAAGAACGAAATCATAAATAAGTTGGAGGAACATGGGATGGTTTACCTCTCGGACTTGTGGAGGAGGAAGGAGTTTGTGTCCAAGGGAGAACTAGAGACCATTATTGATCACAAAATAGAACATTTTGATTACATCAAATTAAAAAGTTTCTGCACAAACAAAACTAGTGCAAACAAGATTAGAAGGGAAGTAACAAATTGGGAAAACATTTTTACAGTTAAAGGTTCTGATAAAGGCCTCATCTCCAAAATTTACAGAGAATTGACTTTATAAGAAATCAAGCCATTCTTCAATTGAAAAAATGGTCAAAGGATATGAACAGACAATTTTCAGATGATGAAATTTAAACTATTTCCACTCATATGAAAGAGTGTTCCAAATCACTATTGATCAGAGAAATGCAAATTAAGACAACTCTGAGATATCATTACACACCTGTCAGATTGGCTAAAATAACAGGAACAAATAATGATGAATGTTGGAGGAGCTGTGGGAAAACTGGGACACTGATGCATTGTTGGTGGAGTTGTGAAAGAATCAAACCATTCTGCAGAGCGATCTGGAATTATGCCCAAAAAGTTATCAAAATGTGCATATCCTTTGACCCAGCAGTGCTACTCCTGGGCTTATATCCCAAGGAAATACTAAAGAAGGGAAAGGGACCTGTATGTGCCAAAATGTTTGTGGCAGCCCTTTTCATAGTGGCTAGAAACATACTAAAGTAAATGAAAACAGGGAAGTAGTCACTTGGAGTGGCTACTTGAGGTATGAGAGTGGTACTATAATCACTATGTATATAATGATCTACATTTCCCCACAATATTCTGCTTTTGTTTTGTAAGAGTTTTTTTATTGTTTTATTTGTTTGTTTTTGAGGCAGTTGGGGTCACACAGTAAATGTTTAGTGTCTGAGGCTGGATTTGAATCCCAGCTTTCCTGATTCTAGGGCTGGAGCTCTAGGAATTGCACTATCTAGCTGCTCCACTCCACAGTATTTTGAGCTAAGGAAAATAATTCCATTTTAAAGAAGAGAAAATTTAATCTCAGAAAGAAAACAAAAATAACTGATGCAAGTAGTCATGGCTTGCAAATGTTGGTGAAAGATCTTAAACTTAGATCTCCTATTACAAAAAATAACATTTTGGTTAGCTTACAAAAGAAGAAAGATCATATATATCAAAGATTGCAGATTTTTTTTAAACCTAGTCCTTCATTTTATGGAAGTGAAAACTGAGGCCCACTGAGTTGTTTAGGCCCAAGCAACAAAGTCCCAAAGGAACTAGGTTAGATTTGCTTTTTTTTTTCTTTTTATTCTCTTCCTTTGAAGCCAGTATTTTCAGCAAAGACGGGTTCTGAGCCTGAATACATTTTAATCCACAGTAGTAGAACATGTGACATTGCTACCTTATTTCTTTGTCCATTAACCCCATAATTTTTACTCTGCTTTCCCTATACCAGAACATTCCTGTTACAAAAAAAAAAGTCTTAGAAATAAGAAATGGATACAGCTATGACAACTATATATTTGGTGTTAGTGGCAACAGGTTCATCAGTCTCCTATATACTCCAACAACCATTTCCCATGTTTAAATTTATTATACAAACTTGAGATCATTTAAGAAAGTTACAAGTTTCCAAGTTCTGTTATAATGTGGGGGAAAATGGAGCAATGACCTCTGATAACTCCAAAGGACAGGAATGTGCTGAATACGTAATATATGCATTCTTCTAAGAAATTTTTCTTTTTTGTTTTGCTGTTATAGTTTTTATAAGTGAGAGCAGTGTGTGGTATGCCTATATCACATCTTCTAAGAAACATCAAATCCTCCAAATTATCTTTTCTTTTTCTATGTTTTTCCAATAATGCTAAATAGCTTTGACCAATATTTTGAGAATAGTTCTTTCATGCACTATTAATTACTTCAGTCTTCAAGAACTTGAGTAGGTAGAATTGAGGAGGAGAAAAGAAGAATAATCTAAACCTAGTGCTTTGATCATAGAATTCAGTATTGTATGGTGAAAATATTCCAACATTTGGAATCAGATAATCCAGGTTTGAGGGCTAACTGTGACACTTAGTAGGAGTTGTGGAATATTCAATTTATTTACATCACTGAGCCTCAGTTTCCTCATTTTTAAAATGGTGATGGCAACATTTTCAGGGCATTCTCTTTTTAATAGCTTTTTATTTACCAAAAACACATGCAAAGATAGTTTTCAACATTCACCCTTGCAAAATCTTGGGTTCCAAATTTGTCTCCCTCACTTCCAACCCCACCTTCCCTAAAACAAGTTATCAAATATAGATTAAACATGTGCAATTCTTCCATATGTATTACTATATTTATCATGCTGCACAAGAACAATCATATCAAAAGAGGAAAAACGGGAAAGAAAAAAATAAAAATAAGCAAGCAAACAACAACAAAGAAGTGAGCATACCATGCTGTGATCCACATTCAATCATCATAAGTCTTCTCACTTGTTGCAGATGGCCCTCTCCATCACAAGTCTATGGGATCAGTTGCATTCTTAAAGTCCTGCAGGATAAACATTCTGTAAACCATAATAAAGTGTCATTATGGGAAGGCCTTGAAAGAGTTAAATTTTTCAGGCATTGGAGGAGGGTCTATTCAATGTGTTCAAAGCAGAGCTTATTTTTTTCTTTGTCAACCATCAAATGTTTGTACTCACTAAGTTATTTCTATGAAAGCTTCATAAGGGATTTTCAAAATTGAATTAAGTGGAGACAGGGATAGATTCTTATGGCCTCAATTTTGTTCATTTGGATCTTTAAGAAGAACAGGGATTATCGTTCTCATTCAAGAACTTTTTATGAAAACTTCTTTTCTTTGACATTAGTGGCTGACAATTGGCTCTGAAATCAAGGAGGGAAAAAAAAGAAAAAAAGGAAAAAAAGGAACTAAAAATAAACAAGGCTTTCCATTCACAGAGCTAATGTAGTTACATAAGTCAATGTGTCAGGTCAGAGAATGTTTTCTCTGATTCCTTGGGGCTCTTTTTTTATTTCACTGGACTGCCAACAGAAAAGGAGGTAGGAGAAGAGGACACATATATTTTTCAATTACATTGTCAATATTTTGACCAGAGAACCTATTTATAACACTCTGGATTATGGTTCTGCTTACGAGTCTCACCAGATGCTGCCATCCATTTGAAACTAGCTTTGCAAAGGGAAGTAGCATGATTAAGTAAGGTGCATTACATCCTTTTCCATGCCTTATCTTCTGTCACTGAGGGAAGTATAAGCCATTCATCTTTATGCCTGATGGTTTATCAGCTGCACTTAATTGTTTGCAGGAAGACACCCACCATTAAGTAATAGTTTCTAAATTGTTATTTTGTTAAATTTACTCATTTATTTAGAAAACCCTAAAATGATGGTAATGAGAAAGAGTTGAATAAATATATTGCAAGGAATTATAGACTCACAAATCCTCTGATGTGGAAGGGACCTTATGGGTTATTGATTCTGAACTTTTGCTTACAAGAATTCTCTCTGATAAGTGATCATCCAGGCTGAGCTAAATGGAGAGCTGACTTCTTCCTGATGCAGGGGGTTCCATTTTTGGACAGTTATAATTGTTAAAGAATCTGATTTTACATCAAGAAAATATCTGCATCTTTTACCTCTTTGAATTTTTCTAGTTCTGTCCTCTAGGTCTAAGTAATACAACAGTTTTTTTTTAATTTTATTTTTAAGGAGCATCTGTGTCATGTTTTGATATTGCTTTGAATTTTGGGAACATTATCTCAATTGTTCATCATAACAATTCTAGGAAGTAATGCTATTGTCATACCTATTTTACTGATGAGAAATTGAGACAGAAAAGTTAAGTGACTTGTTCAGGATCACAAAACTACTAAGTGTTCAAGGTCATATCTAAACTCATATCTGTGTAACAAGTTCAGAACTCTTTTCACATAGATGACAGTTATCATGCTTTCACTAATTCTTTTCCCCAGAATAAATAATTCTCCATTCCTCTGACCATCATGAATTTTTTTGGTTATCACTAACCTTCCTAATTTGTACTCTCAAATTTTAATGCAGTATTTCAAATGTACCCCCTCATTACCATTCTAGGTATTTTTTTTAACATAGTGAGACTAAAATTATGTAATTACTTTTGGTTGTCACATTGATTCACATTGAGTTTTCAGTCCATTAGATCCTCAATTACTTTGTTATATAAATTGTATAGTTGTATGTCTCCCATCTTTTACTCATTAGACAGAATATTTGAATCTAAGTATAAGATTTTATATTTATTCATCTTAAATTCACCTTATTACATTTAGCCCATGATGCTAGGCTGTAATTCTTTTTTTTTTTTAATTCATACCCTTTCACTTAAAGTATGAGCCAATATTTTATGACATCTGAAAATTTGATAAGCTTGCTATCTATGCTTTCATGTGATTTATCAATCACAAATTTTGGCCAGCACAGGCCTAAGATAGATTCATGTAGCACTACATTAAGAGTTTCCTTCCAAATTATCATCAGTGACTTCTTTGGGTCTATTCAGTCAGTGTTTCTAAATCCACCTAATTATATGCTTTAGTTTAGTGTATATATTTCCTTTTTTTCTTAAAAGCATCATATGAATACTTTCTAAAACATTTGAAAATATCTAGCTGTGCTATATCTTACAAATCTTATCAAAAGAAAGGAAATAAATTAATTCTAGAAATTCATTGATTCTAGAGATGAAAATTATCTTTAGAGTTCATCTGATCCAAACTATCATCCAATGTAGAAATCTTATCTACAATATTTCTGTGAAATGTGGATGAAGAATAGCTAGTTCATTCCGTCAAAAGGAATTTTCTATTCTATTTCTATTCTAAGCACTTTAACTGAAATTCAGTTCAAAAGATGATGTAAGGGACCTCCTTCATTGCATAGAGTCAGAATACATAGTAAGACTCAGAAAAAGAAAGATATGGGTTCAAGTTTGAACTGTTTCATAAACTGACTTTGTGATTTAAAGGAAAGTCATTTAATATTGTCATGATCTGTACAGAAATCTTCCTGTGACCAATCTCAGTGGCTACTTTTTTCAACCTACCATCTCCCCAATCTCATAGGATCCTAGATTATGGTTAGTGTTCCCCTAAAACTTAAACTCTAGAATTGAACACTAGAATTCACTTGCCTGTTTGACCAGATTAATGTTGCTTGTATCTTACTCAGACACTAGCTGTGTGACCCTCATCAAGTTACTTAACCTGCCAGGTCTTCAGTTTATTCATCTGTAAAGTGAAGGAGTTGGAGTACCTGAACTATAAAGATTCTTCCAGTTTTAACTCTATGGCATTAAGATTTTTTTGGCTTATTTTTATTATTTATTATTGAATGTACTTCTATGAAATCAGATGTGGCAACTAGGTGAGATTTCCTGACCCAACTAAAAATTCAAACTGATTTTAGAAATGATACCTTCAGAGGCAGTCAAATTAAAGTTCCTTCATCTTTCAGATTTTTAAGAATCTTTTGTAGATATCATTGTGCTGAATCTTAGGTTTTTCTAAGACCTCAAGTCTATGGATAATAAGAAGGTCTCACCCAATGTCAAATGGCGCCTTGCCTTCTCTAAATTGTTTCAGTGACATTGCACATACTCTGCAGTCTTTTCACTTTATGTTTAGGCAGGAGGACTCCCTGCAATGGTTTCAATTTCATTTATTCTAAAGATTGAATTGTCTGCTGATTTTCCACTGGGGGGAAAAGGAAAAGAAAAGCAAGAAAGGATTTGTACACATATATTTTCATGTCTGTATGCTTTTGATTTACTTTTTCACTTTTTTATTTATTTTTGATTTTTCTTTTAATTTTGAGTTTCAAATTCTATCTCCCTTCCACCAATCTTTCTACCATTCATTGAGCAGACAAACAATATATCAATTATACACATGAAATAATCTGCATGCCTTGTCTTCACTGAATGTTTGCCTGCCTAGTTTTCCATGGTCAGACTTTAAAGAAAGCTTTTTATTAGAGAAACAAGCATGTTAGTCCTTTTAGGGCCCTTTTATCCACCAACATTTGCCTAGATTCCAGAGTAAACATGTTTGGGATAAGGAAACATGTAAAACATGGTTGAGGTAAGGGGAGATCTCATTCAAGTTTGATACAGAAGAATTTGTGAGAAAATATTTCAGAATGCTTCTGTGTACAAGAGAAGAAAGATACCAGCACAACCCAATGATATTCTTTATTTAGATGGAGTAGAGCAGACATGGGAAGATTATGGAAGAGTTTTTATGTGATGAAAGAGGGCCCTATATTCCATTTGGAGTTTATTTACAAATTTAAACATCACTTTCTTTCCATTTGAAGGTCAGAGTATGTAGTGTTCTTGGTTGGTTTTCTGGAGGTCTCTGGACCAGCCTTCATTTCAATCAGAGTAATCACCACGAGAATAGCCATATGTTGAAGTCCAAATCCTTTATTATCTCTTTCACAATCTAGTTTCCTTGCCTGGAGCCCAGGCTAGCTTTCGTGGAGGCCTTCTGGAGTCTTGGTTTCAGTGGAGAAACTAAGGAGGAGAGCCTTGACATCACAATGGTGTGAGATGGGATGAATGAATCTGGCTCTGAGTCCCAGGGCTTCTGCTTCAGCCTCCAGCTATCACCAAGGAGGATGATTGAATGAATCTGTGTCTCAGTCCCTGCTGGCTGGTATATACTCTATTATAATTACATTATCATAGGTGTGAATCTTGTGGAACTATATTAAGTACTGAGTACATGTACTAAACTAGAGAACTATTAATCACCATGCTAAATTAGATAACCATTACACTGACTTAGATAATTCAATTACACTGACTTAACACCTTGTTAAGAATCCTTGTTTCAGAGTTCTGGCCCATAACAAGAGTACAGTAGGTGTTGCTGCTGCTACTGCTATTATTAATGCTACTACTGCTATTGTTGCTGCTACTGATGCTTCTACTGTTGCTGCTATTACTCCTGCTGCTGATATTACTACTAATGCTGTTGCTGCTGCTTTTATTAATGCTACTACTGCTATGACTACTGTGCTGCTGACTCTATTATTACTGCTGTTGTTAATGCTACTACTATTACTAATATTACTATTGCTATTGTTACTGCTACTGTTGCTGTTGATAGTATTACTGTTGCTGCTACCATTACTGCTTCTGCTGTTGCTATTGTTATTATTGCTACTATTACTGCTGCTAATGTCACATACAAATCAGTCTCACTGTAAGAAGGGAAATTCAACCCAGTGATCTAGCTTGAGCCTCTGAACATACCAATCCTTGAAAAAAGGTGATATATGAGAAAATAAGATATAAAACTTATCATCAGTTTTCTAAGACACACACACACACACACACACACACACACACACACACAAATATGCTTGTTGTGAGGCGAATTAAATGTCAAAAAGAAAGGCATAGCATCAATTAGATAGTTAGGCAAGAGATAACATAGCTACAACTAGGTGAATGGAATTATAGTCCTCCCCCATAAAATCAACAAAGAATCACAGCACACAGGAGAATCACAGAGAAGGACAATCTCCATTTCATTTCCATCTAAAATGTCAAATACTTTGCTTGTTTTCCCTGGCCCAGTTATACTTCCTCTAGTCTCATATGGTCCATTCTCACTTTGTGTTTGACTATCTATTCAAAACTTTAAGTAATCCTATCTTTTTTATCCCTCTAAAAGAGACCATCTGGATTCCCCCATCTATTTTGGGGGGGATTTGTTGACCATCAATAAACCTGATTTCTTTTCTTATACTCAGTTTTTTTGTTGCTTAGTCATTCAGTTGTCTGAATCATCATAAACTTGTATGGGGTTTTCTTAGCAAAGATACAGGAGTGGTTTGACATCTTCTGCAATGGATTAAGGCAATCATTGTTAAATGACTTGGCCAACATCAAACACAGCTAGTGCATTGCCTAAGGACAGATTTTGAACTCATATCTTCCTGGCTCTAAGCTCAGTACTCTATTCATCTTTTTTTTTTTTTAAATTTTTTATTATATATATATTTTTTTATAATATTATCCCTTGTATTCATTTTTCCAAATTACCCCCGCTCCCTCTATTCCCTCCCCCCGATGACAGGCAATCCCATACATTTTACATGTGTTACAATATAGTCTAGGTACAATACATGTGTGTGAATATCATTTTCTTGTTGCACAATAAACATTAGAATCCGAAGGTACATGCAACCTGGGCAGACAGATATTAGTGCTAACAATTTACATTCACTTCCCAGTGTTTCTTCTCTGGGTGTAGCTACCTCTGTCCATCATTGATCAACTGGAAGTGAGTTGGATCTTCTTTATGTTGAAGATTTCCACTTCCATCAGAATACATCCTCATACAGTATTGTTGTTGAAGTATACAGTGATCTTCTGGTTCTGCTCATTTCACTCAGCATCAGTTGATTTAAGTCTCTCCAGGCCTCTCTGTATTCCTCCTGCTGGTCATTTCTTACAGAGCAATAATATTCCATAACCTTCATATACCACAATTTACCCAACCATTCTCCAACTAATGGACATCCATTCATCTTCCAGTTTCTAGCTACAACAAAAAGAGCTGCCACAAACATTTTGGCACATATATGTCTCTTTCTGCTCTTTAGTATTTCTTTGGGATATAATCCCAGTAGTAGCGCTGCTGGGTCAAAGGGTATGCACAGTTTGATAACTTTTTGGGCATAATTCCAGATTGCTCTCCAGAATGGTTGGATACTTTCGCAACTCCACCAGCAATGTATTAGTGTCCCAGTTTCCCCACATCCCCTCCAACATTCATCATTATTTGTTCCTGTCATCTTAGCCAATCTGACAGGTGTGTAGTGGTATCTCAGAGTGGTCTTAATTTGCATTCCTCTGATCAGTAGTGATTTGGAACACTCTTTCATGTGAGTGGATATAGTTTCAATTTCTTCATCTGAGAATTGTCTGTTCATATCCTTTGACCATTTATCAATTGGAGAATGATTCGGTTTCTTATAAATTAAGGTCAGTTCTCTATATATTTTGGAAATGAGACCTTTGTCAGAACCTTTGTTTTTAAAAATATTTTCCCAATTTGTTACTTCCCTTCTAATCTTGTTTGCATTAGTATTATTTGTACAGAAACTTTTTAGTTTGATGTAATCAAAATCTTCTATTTTGTGATCAATAATGATCTCTAGTTCTCCTCTGGTCATAAATTCCTTCCTCCTCCACAAGTCTGAGAGGTAGATTATCCTGTGTTCCTCTAATCTATTTATTATCTCCCTCTTTATGCCTAAATCATGGACCCATTTTGATCTTATCTTGGTATATGGTGTTAAGTGTGGATCCATATCTAATTTCTGCCATACTAATTTCCAGTTTTCCCAACAGTTTTTTCTGAATAATGAATGTTTATCCCTAATGTTGGTATCTTTGGGTTTGTCAAAGATTAGGTTGCTATATATGTATCCTTTTTTGTCCTTTGTATCTAATCTGTTCCACTGATCTACCGGTCTATTTCTTAGCCAATACCAAATGGTTTTGGTGACTGCTGCTATATAATATAGCTTTAGATCAGGTACACTTAGACCACCTTCCTCTGAGTTTTTTTTTTCATTAGTTCCCTTGCAATTCTCGACCTTTTATTCTTCCATATGAATTTTGTTGTTATTTTTTCTAGGTCATTGAAATAGTTTCTTGGGAGTCTGATTGGTATAGCACTAAATAAATAGATTAGTTTGGGGAGTATTGTCATCTTTATTATATTCGCTCGGCCTATCCAAGAGCACTGAATGTCTTTCCAATTATTTAAATCTGATTTTATTTTTGTGGCAAGTGTTTTGTAATTTTTCTCATATAATTCCTGACTTTTCTTTGGTAGATGGATTCCCAAATACTTTATACTCTCAACATTTGTTTGGAATGGAATTTCTCTTTGTATCTCTTGCTGTTGCATTTTGTTAGTGATATATAAAAATGCCGAGGATTTATGTGGATTTATTTTGTATCCTGCCACTTTGCCGAAATTTTGAATTATTTCTAGTAGCTTTTTAGCAGAGTCTTTGGGGTTCTCTAAGTATACCATCATGTCATCTGCAAAAAGTGATAGTTTAATTTCCTCATTTCCTACTCTAATTCCTTGAATCTCTTTCTCGGCTCTTATTGCCGAGGCTAGCGTTTCTAGTACTATATTGAATAGTAATGGTGATAGTGGGCAACCTTGTTTCACTCCTGATCTTACTGGGAAAGGTTGCAGTTTATTTCTATTGCATATTATGCTTACTGAAGGTCTTAAAAATATGCTCCTGATTATTCTAAGGAATAGTCCATTTATTCCTATGCTCTCAAGAGTTTTTAGTAGGAATGGATGTTGGATTTTGTCAAATGCTTTTTCTGCATCTATTGAGATGATCATATGGTTCTTATTAATTTGATTATTAATATGGTCAATTATATTAATAGTTTTCCTAATATTAAACCAGCCCTGCATTCCTGGAATAAATCCTACTTGATCATAGTGTATTATCTTGGAGATGATTTTCTGAAGTCTTTTTGCTAATATCTTATTTAAGATTTTAGCATCAATATTCATTAAGGAGATTGGTCTATAATTTTCTTTCTCAGTTTTCAATCTACCAGGTTTAGGTATCAGTACCATGTCTGTGTCATAAAAGGAGTTTGGTAAGACTCCTTCATCCCCTATTTTTTCAAATAATTTATATAACATTGGGGCTAATTGTTCTTTAAATGTTTGGTAGAATTCACATGTGAATCCATCTGGCCCTGGGGATTTTTTCCTGGGGAGTTGATTAATAGCTTGTTCTATTTCTTTTTCTGAAATGGGACTATTTAAGCAATTTATCTCCTCCTCTGTTAATCTAGGGAGCTTATATTTTTGGAGAAAGTCATCCATTTCACTTAAGTTATCAAATTTATTGGCATAAAGTTGGGCAAAGTAACTCCTTATTATTTCTCTAATTTCCTCTTCATTGGTGGAAAGATCCCCCTTTTCATTTGTAAGACTATCAATTTGATTTTCCTCTTTCTTTTTTTTGATCAAATTTACCAAAGGTTTATCTATTTTATTGGCTTTTTCATAAAACCAACTCTTGGTTTTATTTATTAATTCAATAGTTTTTTTACTTTCAATTTTATTGATTTCTCCTTTTAATTTTTGTATTTCGAGTTTAATTTTTGGTTGGGGGTTTATAATTTGGTCTTTTTCTAGCCTTTTAAGTTGTAAGCCCAATTCGTTAATCTTCTCTTTCTCAATTTTCTTCAAATAAGCCTCTAAAGATATAAAATTTCCCCTTATTACTGCTTTAGCTGCATCCCAAAGATTTTGATATGATGTCTCATCATTATCATTATCTTGGGTGAAATTGTTAATTGTTTCTATAATTTGCTCTTTCACCCAGTCATTCTTTAAGATGAGATTATTCAGTTTCCAATTACTTTTTGGTCTATTTACCCCTAACTTTTTACTGAATGTAGCTTTTATTGCATTGTGATCTGAGAAGAAGGCATTTATTATTTCTGCCTTCCTACATTTAATTTTGAGATCTTTATGTCCTAATATATGGTCAATTTTTGTATAGGATCCATGAACTGCTGAGAAGAAAGTATATTCCTTCCTATTGCCATTCAGTTTTCTCCAAAGGTCTATCATACCTAGTTTTTCTAATGTTCTATTTACTTTTTTAATTTCTTTCTTGTTTGTTTTGTGGTTTGATTTGTCTAAATCTGAGAGTGCAAGGTTGAGATCTCCCACTATTATAGTTTTACTGTCTATTTCTTCTTGCAGTTCTCTTAACTTTTCCTTTAGAAAGTTAGATGCTATACCACTTGGTGCATATATGTTTAGTATTGATATGGCTTCATTATTTATGCTACCTTTCAGCAGGATATAGTTTCCTTCCTTATCTTTTTTAACGAGATCTACTTCTGCTTTTGCTTGATCTGAGATAAGGATAGCTACCCCTGCTTTTTTGGCTTTACCTGAAGCATAATAAGCTCTGTTCCAACCTTTTACCTTTACTCTGTATGTATCTCCCTGCTTTAAGTGTGTTTCCTGTAGACAACATATTGTAGGGTTCTGCTTTTTGATCCAATCTGCTATCCGTCTCCGTTTGATGGGATCGTTCATCCCATTTACATTTACAGTTAAAATTACTAATTCTGTATTTCCTGCCATCGTATTATCCCCAGATTATACTTTTTTCCCTTGACCCCCCTGATCCCCCTCCCCGATATTTAATTTACAGACCCCCCTTGTGACGCGCAACCCTCCCTCTTTTTTTTTTTTTTTTTTTTTTTTAGGATCCCTCCCCCCTCCCTCCAAGTCCCTTCACTTATTCTCCTTTTCCTTTCCCCTTTTCCTCTCCCCCCTTTTAATGAGGTGAGAGAAAATTCTCTGAAAAACAAATATGTTAATTATTTACTCTTTGAGCCTCTTCTGATGAGAGTAAGATTCACACAATGATTCTCCCCCTCACTAAGTTCCCTCAGATATGGTGTATTTTCTATGTCTCTTCCTGGGATGTAGTTTCCCTCTTTTTATCACTCCTTCCCGTTTTTCTGAACCGACCTCCTTCCCTTTACCACACCCCCCTTTTTTTCTTTTATATCAGTAAAATCAAATTATCCTTGAGTATTTTTTATATACCCACAACAAAGTTACAGTTCTCAAGGGTTCTGTGTACCTTTTTCTGTTTCTCTTCAGTCTTGTGGATGTAGATCAAATTTTTTGTTTAAGTCTGGTTTTTTTCTTAGAAACATATAGAATTCCTCTGTTTCATTGAATGACCATCTTCTTCCATGGAAAAAGATGCTAAACTTAGCTGGGTAGTTCATTCTTGGTTGCAGTCCTTGATCTTTTGCCTTTCGGAATATCAGGTTCCAGGCCCTTCTATCTTTTAATGTGGAGGCAGCCAGATCTTGTGTGACCCTTATTGTGGCACCTTGGTATTTAAATTGTTTTTTTCTAGCTGCTTGCAGGATTTTCTCCTTTGTGTGGTAATTCTGCAGCTTAGCCACAATATTCCGTGGTGTTCTTTTTTTAGGGTCTATTTCAGAAGGAGTTCGATAAATTCTTTCCACATCTACTTTCCCTTCTGTTTCTATTATCTCTGGACAGTTCTCTTTGATAATTTCCTGTAAAATAGAATCTAGGCTCTTTTTTTGGTCATAGTTTTCTGGAAGTCCAATAATCCGCAGATTATCTCTCCTAGATCTATTTTCCAGGTCTATAGATTTTCCCAGTAAGTATTTGACGTTGTTCTCCAGCTTCTCATTTTTTTTGTTTTGTTTGACTGATTCTTGGGTTCTCTGTGAATCATTCATTTCTATTTGTTCCATCCTGACTTTTAAGGAGTTATTTTCTTCTTTCACAGTTTTTAGTTCTTTTTGTAAATGCCCAATTTCGTTTTTAAATGAATTATTTTGCTCTATTGAGTTTTTTTCCATTTCCCTAATTTTTTTTTTTGAGAATTATTTTCTTTTTCCAATTCAGAAATTCTATTTTCTTGAGACTTTTTTATCTTTTCCAATTCAGAAATCCTACTTTCCTGTGTTTTTTTAACCTTTTCTAATTCACTAATTTTGTTTCCCTGCATCTCCTGTGAATTCTTTATTTTTTCCAACTCCAATTTCAGGACATTATTATTCTCTATCATAACTTCCCTTTCTTTTCCCCATTTTTCTTCGATCTCCCTCAATTTCTTAAGAGCTTCTTCTAGGAGAGAGTTATGTGATGGGGGGCAGGAATCGTTCCCCTTTAGGTTGTTATCTGATTCTCTGCTGTCAACTTCCTCAGGGTTGGACACCCGATCTTTCTCTGTATAGAAGGAATCTATGGTTTTTCTAGCTTTTTTGTTCATACTTAAAAAAAATCTTTTGGGGTCTGTCTCTGGGGTAGGAAATTATTTACTTCTTTACCAGCTTCCTCCCAGACGGGATGGATGCAGCGGCTCCTGAGCCTGAGCTAAGAGAGAGCTCTGGGAGAGAGTTCCCCACCCTCTCCCTGGGAGTGCCTCAGAGGTGATTAGCACTGCTGTGCTTAGAGGGCGTAGAATAGTGAAGACTGCAGGAAGCCCAGGCTATGTGTCCGGGTGGGGAGTGGGTGTCTGCAGCAGGTGACGTAAGAAGCCCCTGCGCTCAAACTGGAAGTGTCTGCCAGAAACCGCGGTCCCTAGTTCAAAGGTTCCACTTCTCTGGGACTTCCTGGAGCTGAGTTCCACTCCCTCCAGCTAAGCTAGGCAGTGTGTGTTGCCTTGGGCCGTATCCACCCACTTGTCAGTCTCTTAACTATTCTCAGGAGGTAGCTGAGGCCACACCCCCTGGTGCCGAATCTGCCGAGTCACCCGGGGGGGGGGGGGGGGGGGGGAATCTAATCTGAGTTTTAAAATATTTTGGCTTTCTCTTCTGAACTGCTAAATAATTAGCAGAGAAGAGCTAACAGCCTGTGCCAGATTCCTTTACCTCAGTGGCTTCTCTGATCCCAGAGCCCTTCCCAGCGCAATGGGCGCAGTGTGCCCCTACCCCACCGTCTGTGCTGGTCTTTCTTATTCCTCCCCTGAGAACTGACCTTTCCTGTTGAAACTCCAGATTCTCTTCAGCTGGTAAGTCATGCTTCCAGTCCTTGTGGTATCTATCAGTCCTGAGCTAATTTTGAGACTTAATTTATCTAATTGGTTGTGAGGGAGTGAGGACGTTCACTGAGTCGTGTGTTTCCTCTCCGCCATCTTGGCTCCGCCCCCCCATCCCCTATTTTTTCAAATAATTTATATAACATTGGGGCTAATTGTTCTTTAAATGTTTGGTAGAATTCACATGTGAATCCATCTGGCCCTGGGGATTTTTTCCTGGGGAGTTGATTAATAGCTTGTTCTATTTCGTTTTCTGAAATGGGACTATTTAAGCAATTTATCTCCTCCTCTGTTAATCTAGGGAGCCTATATTTTTGGAGGAAGTCATCCATTTCACTTAAGTTATCAAATTTATTGGCATAAAGTTGGGCAAAGTAACTCCTTATTATTTCTCTAATTTCCTCTTCATTGGTGGAAAGATCCCCCTTTTCATTTGTAAGACTATCAATTTGATTTTCCTCTTTCTTTTTTTTGATCAAATTTACCAAAGGTTTATCTATTTTATTGGCTTTTTCATAAAACCAACTCTTGGTTTTATTTATTAATTCAATAGTTTTTTTACTTTCAATATTATTGATTTCTCCTTTTAATTTTTGTATTTCCAGTTTAATTTTTGGTTGGGGGTTTATAATTTGGTCTTTTTCTAGCCTTTTAAGTTGTAAGCCCAATTCGTTAATCTTCTCTTTCTCTATTTTCTTCAAATAAGCCTCTAAAGATATAAAATTTCCCCTTATTACTGCTTTAGCTGCATCCCAAAGATTTTGATATGATGTCTCATCATTGTCATTATCTTGGGTGAAATTGTTAATTGTTTCTATAATTTGCTCTTTCACCCAGTCATTCTTTAAGATGAGATTATTCAGTTTCCAATTACTTTTTGTTCTATTTACCCCTAACTTTTTACTGAATGTAGCTTTTATTGCATTGTGATCTGAGAAGAAGGCATTTATTATTTCTGCCTTCCTACATTTAATTTTGAGATCTTTATGTCCTAATATATGGTCTATTTTTGTATAGGATCCATGAACTGCTGAGAAGAAAGTATATTCCTTTCTATTGCCATTCAGTTTTCTCCAAAGGTCTATCAAACCTACTTTTTCTAATGTTCTATTTACTTTTTTAATTTCTTTGTTGTTTGTTTTGTGGTTTGATTTGTCTAAATCTGAGAGAGCAAGTATGAGATCTCCCAGTATTATAGTTTTACTTTCTATTTCTTCTTGCAGTTCTCTTAACTTTTCCTTTAGAAAGTTAGATGCTATACCACTTGGTGCATATATGTTTAGTATTGATATGGCTTCATTATTTTTGCTACCTTTCAGCAGGATATAGTTTCCTTCCTTATCTTTTTTAAGGAGATCTACTTCTGCTTTTGCTTGATCTGAGATAAGGATAGCTACCCCTGCTTTTTTGGCTTTACCTGTAGCATAATAGGCTCTGTTCCAACCTTTTATCTTTACTCTGTATGTATCTCCCTGCTTTAAGTGTGTTTCCTGTAGACAACATATTGTAGGGTTCTGCTTTTTGATCCAATCTGCTATCCGTCTCCGTTTGATGGGATCGTTCATCCCATTTATATTTACAGTTAAAATTACTAATTCTGTATTTCCTGCCATCGTATTATCCCCAGATTATGTTTTTTTATCTTGACCCCCCTGATCCCCCTCCCCAATATTTAATTTGCAGACCCCCCTTGTGACTCGCAACCCTCCCTCTTTTTTTTTTTTTTTTTTTTAGGATCCTTCCCCCCTCCCTCCAAGTCCCTTCACTTATTCTCCTTTTCCTTTTCCCTTTTCCTCTCCCCCCTTTTAATGAGGTGAGAGAAAATTCTCTGAAAAACAAATATGTTAATTATTTGCTCTTTGAGCCTCTCCTGATGAGAGTAAGATTCACACAATGATTCTCCCCCTCACTAAGTTCCCTCAGATATGGTGTATTTTCTATGCCTCTTCCTGGGATGTAGTTTCCCTCTTTTTATCATTCCTTCCCCTTTTTCTGAACCGACCTCCTTCCCTTTACTACACCCCCCTTTTTTTCTTTTATATCAGTAAAATCAAATTATCCTTGAGTACTTTTTATATACCCACAACAGAGTTACAGTTCTCAAGGGTTCTGTGTACCTTTTTCTGTTTCTCTTCAGTCTTGTGGATGTAGATCAAATTTTTTGTTTAAGTCTGGTTTTTTTCTTAGAAACATATAGAATTCCTCTGTTTCATTGAATGACCATCTTCTTCCATGGAAAAAGATGCTAAACTTAGCTGGGTAGTTCATTCTTGGTTGCAGTCCTTGATCTTTTGCCTTTCGGAATATCAGGTTCCAGGCCCTTCTATCTTTTAATGTGGAGGCAGCCAGATCTTGTGTGACCCTTATTGTGGCACCTTGGTATTTAAATTGTTTTTTTCTAGCTGCTTGCAGGAGTTTCTCCTTTGTGTGGTAATTCTGCAGCTTAGCACTATATTCCATGGTGTTCTTTTTTTAGGGTCTATTTCAGAAGGAGTTTGATGAATTCTTTCCACATCTACTTTCCCTTCTGTTTCTATTATCTCTGGACAGTTCTCTTTGATAATTTCCTGTAAAATAGAATCTAGGCTCTTTTTTTGGTCATAGTTTTCTGGAAGTCCAATAATCCGCAGATTATCTCTCCTAGATCTATTTTCCAGGTCTATAGATTTTCCCAGTAAGTATTTGACGTTGTTCTCCAGCTTCTCATTTTTTTTTTTGTTTTGTTTGACTGATTCTTGGGTTCTCTGTGAATCATTCATTTCTATTTGTTCCATCCTGACTTTTAAGGAGTTATTTTCTTCTTTCACAGTTTTTAGTTCTTTTTGTAAATGCCCAATTTCGTTTTTAAATGAATTATTTTGCTCTATTGAATTTTTTTTCCATTTCCCTAATTTTTTTTGAGAATTATTTTCTTTTTCCAATTCAGAAATTCTATTTTCTTGAGACTTTTTTATCTTTTCCAATTCAGAAATCCTACTTTCCTGTGTTTTTTTAACCTTTTCTAATTCATAAATTTTGTTTCCCTGCATCTCCTGTGAATTCTTTATTTTTTCCAACTCCAATTTCAGGACGTTGTTATTCTCTATCATAGCTTCCCTTTCCTTTCCCCATTTTTCTTCAAACTCCCTTAATTTTTTAAGAGTTTCTTCTAGGAGTGAGTTATGTGATGGGGGGCAGGAATCGTTCCCCTTTAGGTTGTTATCTGCTGTCTCTCTGCTGTTAACTTCCTCGGGGTTGGATACCCGCTCTTTGTATAGAAGGAATCTGTAGTTTTTCTGGCTTTTTTGCTCATATTTAAAAAAATCTTTTGGGGTCTGTCCCTGGGGTAGGAAATTATTTATTTACTTCTTTACCAGCTTCCTCCCAGACCAGATGGATGCAGTGGCTCCTGCGCCTGAGCTTAGAGAGAGCTCTTGGAGAGAGTTCCCACCCCCTCCCTGGAAGTGCCTCAGAGGTGATTAGCACTGCTGTGCCCGAGGGCGTTGAATAGTAAAGACAGCACAAAGCCCAGCCTATGTGTCCGGGTGGGGCGTGGATGTCTGCAGCAAGTGAC
The DNA here is from genome assembly GCF_048593235.1 of Sminthopsis crassicaudata. Lineage (NCBI taxonomy): Eukaryota > Metazoa > Chordata > Mammalia > Dasyuromorphia > Dasyuridae > Sminthopsis > Sminthopsis crassicaudata. Next base: position 69,892,179 of record NC_133618.1, on the reverse strand, counting down.
ATGAAAAGCCCCTGCGCTCAAACTGGAAGTGTCTGCCAGAAACCGCGGTCCCTAGTTCAAAGGTTCTGCTTCTCTGGGACTTCCTGGAGCTGAGTTCCACTCCCTCCAGCTAAGCTAGGCAGTGTGTGTTGCCTTGGGCAGTATCCACCCACTTGTCAATCTCTTAACTATTCTCAAATGGTAGCTGAGGCCACACCCCCTGGTGCCGAAATCTGCTGAGTCACCTCCAGGGTCCGGGGAAAATCTAATCTGAGTTTTAAAATATTTTGGCTTTCTCTTCTGAACTGCTAAATAATTAGCCGAGAAGAGATAACAGCCTGTGCCAGATTCCTTTACCTCAGTGGCTTCTCTGATCCCAGAGCCCTTCCCAGCACAATGGGTAGAGTGTGCTAGCACCCAGCAGTCTGTGCTGGCCTCTCTTCTTCCTCCCCTGGGGACTGACCTTTTCTGTTGAAACTCCAGATTCTCTTCAGCTGGTAAGTCGTGCTTCCAGTCCTTGTGGTATCTATCAGTCCTGGGCTTATTTTGAGACTTAATTTATCTAATTGGTTGTGAGGGAGTGAGGACGTTCACAGAGTCGTGTGTTTCTTCTCTGCCATCTTGGCCTAAGACCAGTACTCTATTCATCTAGATGCAAAATTAGAATAATATTTTCTACCTTAGTTTTTTTTTTTTTCTTCCATCCAATCAATGAACATTTACCATGCAATTACTAAATATTCTAGGTAAAGGATTAAGTGATAGAAAACCTGTCCTCTAGGAGCCCACATTCTTAAGAGAGGGGAAGGTCTTTATACACATGTGTGTGCAAATGCACACATATACATACACATATATAGTGTGTTGTATGTATATATGTATATGTATGTATGTAACCTGTGTGTGTTTGCACATATCTATATAAGTGTAGAGGCAAAAACTACCTCAAAGTGTCTTAGCCTCATATCTTAGATAGCATAAGTCTCAATCATTTGAGTAACCTGAAGTCCTTAACAAATGCAAAGAGTTTTTGAAAAATGACAAAAGAGGTCTTATATTATAGGCCAAAGAATCTTGGTGACAATTTTAGATTATGTATAAATTATACAATGAATTGAAGGAAAATTTTTTTCCCAGCAATTAAAGGGTGTGGCTTGCTAGCATTGGACTAACATGGAATTGTTTGTAGGGGGCAGGAGAATCTTTACCTTTGACCGAGTTCCTCAAAACCCTTGACCAGAGGAATCTCTTTTACCTTTTAAGTGTATGGGAGATATTGGACTTCCCAACATTTATAATGTTATACACACACATAGTATAACAATATCCTGGGGAATTGGCAACATTGTTAATATCACCGGGGTCCAAAGATAGACTGGAATCATGGATATAAAAGGAACCTTGCAAAGAAACCGCATCATACTCAAAGGAAAGTTCTTGAGTTTCTCATGAAAGAAGAGGATTTTGAGAAAAATGGAGCTGTGAGTGATCCCTTTGGCAAATGTGCTTTCTAAATTTGAACTTATTTTCCTATGAACTTTACATATGCTTTTGGGAGAGTGTCACAAATGTTCAAGGGGATATTTTATGCCAACTAACCTTAATGCACAACCTTAATTAGTACCCTTTCTAAAAACAACTTAAAGTTGGCTGACTAATTTGATTTTCAACTGATAATCTTGAGTCAATTGCACATTAGCTAGTGTTTGAACCAATGACTTTAAGTAATTATGTTTGACTTCTCAAGGGTATTAGAAATTTCAGGAGGAGATATTACTAGGTAAGCACTGGGGACAAATTTTACTTGTAAGAAAAAATTGGGGAAAGGATGCCTTAGAGCTAACATGCTATATGCATGAATATAAAGATGTTGAGAAATCATTCTTTGTGTACTTGATTTTTAGGATCCTTACAATGCTAAGATGTTGTGATTTCAGAAATTTCAATTAAATAAGTTTTTTGATGTATGTACTATGTAGATGCCACCATTTCAGACACTGGGGGATTAGACAATGAAGAAATAGTCCCTGACCTCAAGATTTTATTCAATTGGAAGTAAATAGCTTATAGTTTAACAAAATTGGTTTCTTTTAAAATTCTATATATTTTATTCTATGTATTCAGAAGCCTTATTTAAAGAAGAAATTACCCAAAGAGACAAAAATGGTCCCAGGACAAGGTTTAGAATCCTTAATACTGCTCAAATAATCTTATTTTTTCAACTTTTTTTTTAATTTATTTTTTCTGGTTATAAACTATATTAACTTTTAAAATACACATTTCTTTATGAAACATGTTGAGAGAGAAAAATCAGAACAAAAGATTAAAAAAAATAGTAGAGGAAAAAACAGAGAAAAGAATTGAACATAGTACATGTTGGTTTACATTTACTCTCCATAGTTATTTTTCTGGATGCAGATGGCATTTTCTATCCAAAATTTATTGGAATTGCCATGGATCACTGAATCATTGAGAAGAATCAAGTATTTCATAGTTGAGCATTACACAGCCTTGCTGCTATTGTATATAATGTATTTCTGATTCTGCTTGTTATACTCAGCATCAGTTCACGTAAATCTTTCCAAGCCTTTTTAAAATCAGCTTGTTCCAAAATGTTCTCCAAAATGGTTGGATCAGTTCACAATTCCACCAATAATGCATTAGCATCCCAATTTTCCCACATACTCTCTGACATTTATCATCTTTTCCTGTCATCTTAATCAATCTGAGAGGTATGAAGTGGTACCTCAGAGTTGTTTTACTTTGAATTTATCTAATCTTGATTAGATAAATTAATAAATAAAATTAATTTCCAATTGATCTTTTCTATCTCTGGACCATTTCTTAAATAGATTTTAGAGCATTTTTTCATATGACTATAGATGGTTTTAAATTTGTCATCTGAAAATTGTCTGTTTATATTCTTTGATTACTTATTAATTAATTGTTGAATGACTAGTATTCTTATCAATTCAATGATTTTTTTTTACATATTTTAGAAATGAGACCTTTATCAGGAACACTGGCTTAAAATTTTTCCCCACCTAGATACTTGCTTTTTAATGTTGTTTCTGTTGGTTTTCTTTGTGCAAAAACTTCTTAATTTATTGTAATTAAAGTTGTTTATTTTGCATTTTATATGGTTCTCTAGTTCTTCTTTGGTCATAAATTCCTTCCATCTGATAGGTAAATCACCCCTTGTTCTATTAATTTGCTTATGATATTATCTTTTATATCCAAATAATGTACCTGTTTTGACTTTATTTTGATATGGGGTATGAGGTATAGGTCCACACTGAGTTTCAGACATTATTTTCTAGTTTTCTTAGCAATTTTTGTGAAATACTGAGCTCTTATCCCAGAAACTGGAGGAGGTTGATTGAATACTATATTACAATAATCCCTGATTATGTGTTGTGGGAGTCCAACCTATTCTACTTGTCTACCATTCTGTTTCTAAACTAGTACCAAATGTTTTTGATGATTGTTGCTGTATAATATAGTTTTAAATATGGTATTGTTAGACCACTATCCTTTGTATTTTCTTTCATTCATTCCCTTGATATTCTTGACTTTTTGTTCATCCAGATAAATTTTGTTATTTTTTTTCTAGCTGTACCAAAAAAAAAAAAAAAAAAAAAAAATTGGCAATTTGATTAGTATTGCACTGAACAAGTAGACCAACTTAGGTGATATTGCCATTTTTATTATATTAGCTTGGCCTTCTTATGATTAATTAATGATTTTCAAATTGTTTAGATCTGATTTTATTTGTGTGATAAATGTTTTATATATATATATATATATATATATATATATATATATACATATATATATATATATATATTTATATATAGTACCTAGATTTGTCTTAGCAGGTAGAAGCCTAAATATTTTATATTCTCTGCTGTTATTTTAAATGGAATTTCCCTATCTCCTCTGGCTGGGTTTTATCAGTAATATATAAATATATATATGTATATAGAAATGATGATTTTTTTGTGGATTTATTTTATATCATGTAATGCAAAAAAGTTATTTCCAATAGTTTTTTGAATGATTTTCTAGGATTCAAAAATATATTATTATATCATCTGCAAAGAGTAATACTTTTATCTTCTCATTGCCTATTCAAATTTATTTAATTTCTTTTTCCCTTTTTCTTGCTAAAGCTAATATTTCTAGTGCATTATTGAATAATAATGGTGATAATGGGCATCCTTGTTTCATCCCTGTTCTTCCTGGGAATTCCTCTAGCTTTTCTCCATTACAAATAATGCTTATTGTTTGTTTTATACAGGTACAGGTACTACTTCTTTTGTTAAGGAAAACTCCCTTTTGTCCTTTGTACTCTTGTTTTTATTATGAATGGATGCTTGTGCCATGAAGAATGACAAGATCCATTCTTTACTTATTTTTTCTAAATGATGTACATAGGACTGGCATTAATTGTTCTTTAAATGTTTGGTAGAATTCACTTGTAAATCCATCTTACTCTGGAGATTTTTTCACAGGGAGTTTATTATTGCTTGTTTAATTTCTTTTTCCTAAAATAAATTTGTAAAAATACTATTTAAGTTGTAAAGTGCTGTTGTCTCCAGAAGCTGCCAATCGCTCTCTGGGAGGAGATCTGCTGTGTCAACTCAAATCTCTCAGGCAGATTCTTTTTCCCGTAGAGAACCCTTGTCTCCAGACAGTTGCCATTAACTCTTGTCCAGAGAAGTGACTTCCCTTCCTGCAGAGAGCCGCATCAAGCCTGGTCTAGAGCAGAGATTGACTTTTTCCTCCAGAGCTGCCCTGTTTATCCTCCCAGAGAATGGGCATGGGATAATGCAAGGGCTTCTGGGAAGAATTACTTCAACCAATGAACTTGTTCCGCCTAAGCATGCAAGCTCTTCCCCAGGAAAGGCCAGAACTAAAGAATTGTCAAGTACAGACTTAGCACTTAGTAAGAACCTAACATTAAATAATTAATTTCCTTTTCTGTTAATATGGACAATTTATATTTCTGTAAATATTCACCCATTTTGGTTACATTTTAAGAATTGTTGCCACATAATTGAGCAAAATACTTCCTAATCATTCCTTTAATTTCTTTTTTTGTTGGTGATAAGTTCACCCTTTTCATTTTTGATGCCGGTGATTTTTTCCCCTTATTCTAATCAAATTAACAAAAAGATTTATCATGTTTTTCCCCATAAATCTCATTCAGTTTTATTAATTAAATCAGTAGGTTTTTTTTTTGTTTGTTTGTTTGTTTTAGCTTCAATTTAATTAATCTCTTCTGTGAGTTTCAGAATTTCTAATTTGGTATTTGGGAGGTTTTGATTTGTTATTTTTCTACTGTTTTAGTTACATCTCTTCTTTCTCTATTTTATTCATGTAACAATTAAGAGATATAAAATTTTCTCTAGGTACTGCTTTGGCTGTATCCAATAGATTTTGGTATGTTGTCTCATTATTGTCATTCTTTTGGATGCAGTTATGGAATGTTTCTGTGATTTGTTATGTGACCCATTCATTCTTTAGAATTAGATTATTTAATATCTAATTGATCTTTTCTATCTCTGGACTATTTCTTGAATATAATTTTTATTATATCATAGTCTGAAAGGGAAATATCTACTATGTTTGACTTTCATCATTTGATTGAGAGATTTTTATTCCCTAATACATGGTTAATTTTTGTATAGGTGCCATGTATTGCAGAGAAAATGGTATATTCTTTTTTGCCCTTATTAAATTTTCTCCAGAGGTTTATCATAAGTATTCTGTGGGTTCTATTCATCTCCCTAGTTTCTTTTTTGTTTGCTTGTTTATTTTATGGTTAGATTTGTTTGATTGTGAGAGGGGGAAGTTGACTTCTACCAGTATTATTGCTTTGCTATTTCTTCTTGTAACTGGCTTAAACTTTTCTCTAGTATTTTGGCTGCTTTACCATTTAATGCATATATATTTAGTATCCTTACTACTTCATTGTCTATGGAACCCTTTATCAAGATGTACTTTCATTCCTTATATCTATTTTTCTTTTGCTTCATCAGAGCTCAAAATTGCTACTCTTGTTTTTTTTTTTTTGTTTTTTTTTGTTTTAGTTCAGTTGAAATATTATAAATTCTGCTCCAATCTTTTACCTTTACTCTGTATGTATCTCTCTTAGTCAAATGTGTTTCTTGTAAACATATTGTAAGAATCTATTTTTTGATCTACTCTGCAATTCATTCTGTTTTAGTGGAGAGTTAATTCCATTCACATTCAATTATGATTATCAGCTCTGTATTTCCCTTCATCCTATTTTCTCCTCTGTATATACTTTTGTCCTGTTTCCACCCCCTAGTAGTGTTTTGTTTTAAACCCACCCTACCCACTACCTGCCCTATCTTCTATTAACCCTCCTTTCCTTACTCTTTCTCTTAGTTATTTTTTATCCTACCTTTTATCCAGCCCTTCCCTTGTCTTTTCTCTTTCTCCTCCTACTTCTTAAATTATTTCCTCTTTGAGCCAAAACTAATGAGATCAAGCTTGAAACAATGCTTATTTCTCTCTAATGTAAGAGGTCTTTTGTGCCTTTTCCCCTCAAATATAATCCTTTTCCCACACTATAATGTCTTTTTCTTTGATATCATCACATCAGAATCCATTCACAACTACATTCTCTATTCTTGTAATGTCCCCCAACCGTACTAATAACAGATACAGTTCTCAAGAATTACAGATATCATTTTCCCATATAGAAAAGTAAATAATTTCACTTGTAAATACTATATCTTTATATGCTACTTTTGAGTACTATGTTGGAAGATCAGATTCTCAGTTTAGTTCTAGTTTTCCAATAGAAATCATTGCAAGATATTCTTTGAACATTGTGATGACCGTGTTAGCACCCTGGATACCTTAGAATCAGCTGGAGTCAGGATAAGCAAAAATTCTTGATCTTTACTGTTGTACTTTTGGTGTTGCTGTCAGGGGAATAGATATAGGAATCTCCACCTCTCCTTTCATTCTCTCCTCCACCAAAGAGTGATTTCTGATTGTCCTACTCCACCCTTTGATGCCTCTTTTCATTCACTGTATACATCCATAGATCAAGCCAGCATAGGATAGTGGGCCAGGTCATTCTCCAAGCATATGCTAAGAGAGTATTGTCCAATTGGTAATTAGCCTCAGGTGCTTGGACCTTAATGCAACTCAGTTTCAGCCATTTACATCTCCCATTTTATTTTGTTTTAGAACACAGGTGGCCATGCCATTCCTGATTTCTCAGGGAGGTGAGAACCTCAAAAAAGGTGGTGATCACATCCTCCCTGACTTCTCAGGAAAGGAGATGAAAAGCACCAAAGGGAAGTGGGGATTATTAGTAGGTTTCTGGGCTGAAGGGTTTTATTAGAAACAGGTATGCACAAACCCATCAGCATGGGAGGTATTACACAAGCACATAGCAATAACACACAGGCTATTAGTGATGACTCTCCCCATAGTCAGTTCAGGCTCAATATTGTGTAACAAACATGAATTGTACATGCAAGTAGTGATATAACAAATATATATATAAATCAACATGGTCTTGTAAAAGATTTTCAGAAGTCCTAAAAGAAGGGTATGCAAATAACAATCACACATACACCTCCTTCAGCAACCAAGAGAGAGTCCAAAACCAATCTATTGTCCATTGCCTCACATATCAGGGAAGTCCTGCAACAGTCTTATTATTTCTCAGAAAAGCCTAGATTCCTGAAGGTTTTCAAGTGCTACAACAGTCTTATCATGTCTCAGAGTAGCCAATGATTCCTGTGGGTTTTCAAGTCCTACAACAATCTTATCATGTCTCAGAGAATCCAATGATTCCTGAGGATTTTGAAGTACATCAATTTTTGATGTCCATGCTCTTTCAGTGGTGGGCACAATCAGCGATAGAATCACTTGATGTTTCTTGGGTCTTCTCCTTCATTTCAAGGGTCTGCTCTGTCTCTAATGGAAAAGGCAAATATGACTCATTGGCACCAATCTGATTCCTTTACCATCTGTAGAGATACGAGTAAACCCTCTCCCCCAAACAGTTAACCTATCTGGTCCCTTCCATTCACCACTTCCTGGGTCTCTCCACATCACCTGGTGATTATCTAAAGATAGTGGAACTGCTCGCACTGGACACTGCTCTTCTAGTGGGTTATAAAACCTGTCTGCCAGAGCCAGTGCATTTTTGTCAAAGATCAAGAAGTTAATAGTATAAAGGGCTAGATTTAGAAGTTCTCTGGGGTTACCTGTGGCTCTCCCTTTCTGTTGTTTTTGGAGGAGCATCTTAATGTCTCCATTTCTCCTCTCTACTATGTCCTTGAGGATTAAAGGATATGCCTGTAGTGTGTAAAATCTTATACTGTACACAAAAGGGTGCAAAATATTTAGAAGTATATGCAGGCCATTGTCTGTTTTTATTGCTTGTGGCACATTCATAATTGCAAATGCTTGTATAAGGAATTTAGTGACCACTTAGTCTATCTCTTTTGCTGCTGGTATTGCAAAAGTGAATCCTGAAAAGGTGTCTACCACAACATGGATAAAAGATAGATGACCAAAAAATTTATAATAGGTCACATCCATTTGCCAAATTTCATTAGGTCTCAAACCATAAGGTTCTTCCCTGGAGGGAGTGTAGGAGCATGAAAAGGAAGGCAAGCTGGACAGGTTTTTACTATGCACCTAGCATCCTCTCTTGTTATTCCAAATTGTAAACATAAAGCTCAAGTAGCCTGATGATATTTTAAATGAGATTCTTGGGTTTCTTGAAATAAAGGAGTATTGGCCAACATAGTTAGAAGGCTATCTGTCTTTGAATTACCATCAAAAATAGGACCTGGAAGTCTACTATGAGAGTGGACATGCAAGATATTAATCTTACCTGGATGCTTTCTCACTTGTGCTTGAACTTCCTTAAAGAGCTGATATATATTGGAGGCTACAAATTTTATTTGGGCTGTGGTGGTTCTTTGTACAACACCTACTGAATAAGCTGAATGAAATATACATATATCTCCTGGATAATAAGTAAGAGCTAGAATAATTACATATAATTTATTTTGCTGAGTGAACTGAAAAGGAGTTCTGCCTACTCTATAGTTAAGTCACAAGAGTATACAATGCAAATGTTATGTTTGGATGCATCTGTAAAGATAGTTCGTCCTTTAAGAGGAACTTTAGAAACCTTTTCTTCAAGAATCCAACTCCAATTATGTAATAGTCTGGTTGTCTTTAATGCAGACCCGTGTGTAAAATTTGGAGCCATGGTTAATAAAATTTGCCACTCTGGGATGATTTCACAGCACACATTAACCTGTGAATTAGTATAAAAGATGTATGTCTTGTCAGGTCTTATTCCAGATAATTGTACTACTCACTTAATGGTCTTTAATAAAATTCTAGCTACAAGCAATGGCTAAGATGTAAGGCTTTGTTCTGGTTGTGCTTGGAGGTTCACCCACTCTATCACATTGACTGCTTGATGAAGAACTGCTGTGGGTGCCACTTGTGTAGCAAAAAACTAATAATTCCAAGAGTTTTTGAGTGTATCTTTCAACCACATTGGATAAAGACACTTCAACTTCTCTCAAAGCTTCTTGAGCTTCTTTTGTAAGCTGGCATGTTGAATTTAAAGCACTGTCACCTCTTAAAACATCATATAATGGTTGCAATTGATGGGTTGTCAAGCCCAACACTGGACACATCCATTGGATATCTCCTATCAATTTCTGGAAGTCATTTAAGGTATTTAGCTTCTCTGTTCTTAAGGAGAATTTTTGTTCTGTAAGCATCTTGGAGTATACTTCACATCCTAAATATTGAAAGGAGCATATCTTTGAATTTTTTATGGAGTTATGTGCAATTTATAATGCCTTAGTGTTTCTATGGCCTTTTGTAGACATGCTTCTAACATTTGTTCCTCGGGTGCACATCCCAATATATGATCCATGTAACGTAGTAACATTACTTTTGGAAATGCTTTTCTTACTGGAGTAAGAGCAGCAGCAACACACATTTGACACATAGTAGGACTACTTTCATTCCCTGTGGCAAAACTGTTCATTCATATCTTTTATAAGGCTCAGCTAAGTTATCACTAGGCAATGAAAAGGCACATCTTTTCATATACTCTTTATTTAGAGGGATAGAATAGAAACAAGCCTTATGTCTATAACCCAAAGAGGCCATTCTCTAGGCAATTGAGTAGGAGATGGAAGTCCAGGCTGAAGAGTTCCCATGGTTTCCATTTGTTCATTTACCTTTTTTAAATCAGTCAGCATCATTCATTTTCCAGATTTTTTTCTTGCAACAAATACTGGGGAATTCCATGGACTTAAAGTTGTAAGTATTCTTGGTCAAGCTGCTCCTGTACTATATCTAATAAGGCCTGAATTTTATTGCCACCTAAGGGCCACTGTTCTATCCACACTGGTGCATCAGTTTTCCATTGGATAGGAACAGGTGAAAATGTTGTCAGGACTTCAACAGCAGCCCTGCCTAGAAAGCCAAAGTACTCAATTGTAATCCTAACTGTTGTAAAATGTCTCTTCCCCACAGATTGATGGGGATTTTTCCAACTATAAAAGGAGTAAAAACTCCTGTTTCGCCTTCAAAAGTCCATCTCAAAAGGAGTAGCACTAACTTCAGCTGCTATTGATTCTCCTATGCTAGACATGTAGGTGTCTGCCTTAATCTTTGGCCAGTTCCTGGGCCATTTGGCAGCTCTAATTACTGTGAAATTTGCACCCATGCATACCAATCCTTCTAATGATATGCCATTTATATAGATAGTGAGCATAGGTCAGTCAGCTGTCACAGCTGCTGTACAGTATATTCCTGGATTTTGTTGCTTGGAGTCAGAATCTGGGCGACTAATGCCAGATTGCTTATTAGGAGTCTGTATCAATAAACCTGATGCTACTACTTCTTCTGGTTGATAAGACACACATTGTCAACCAGTATTAGTGACTGAGATATTATCTATACATTCCCCAGTTCTCCACATCAGTGTATGGATAGACACTGTTTTGTAACTACTCTCAGGAGGTGAAATGGTCAAGCCTACTGTATCTGGAGGCAAAGGATACATAGGCTGGAGAGGAACAGATTTTACCTCTCCTGGGGGATTGTCAGTTGTCATAGCTGCATACAACTTTATTTTTTACAGTTGTAATCTCTTTCTCCCATCAGGTTGCTTCTAGGTTGCTTCTTGGCTGATTGATTGTGTAATCCCTTTCTCCCATAAGATGGCTTCCTGGCTGATTGGTCATGTCTGGGTACTGGACTTCTAGGCATTCTCTGGGTGTAGTATCGACATCATGCCCCAAGTGCTTTTTGCTTGGGGCCCTGGGGATGGGCCCCTCATCCTGTTTCCCTGAATCAGTCTATATTCTTATGCCCAATGGAAGCTTTTGTTGCATTTTGGACATGGGACATTGGGTCTTATTCTACTATTCAATTTTCTCATTCTGTCTCTATGCCAACACTGAGCTTTCAGATGCCCTACTTTACGACACTGAAAGCATTGATGAGTCTCTCTGGAAGTCCCTTGCCAAAAGGGACCCTGCTTCCCATGTTGGGATCTTGGGAAGTCTGCATCATAGCCTGCCTATAAAAGGCATTTGTGCCCACTGTGTCATAGTGCCTTATGAACTCCTATAAAGGAGCATCCTTGCATAATCCTAGTATAATTCGTCTTCAAACCTCATTAGCATTTTCTTTAACAAGTTACCTTATCAAAATGTCTGTTATTGTATTTTCACCATTAGTCCATATGATAGCTGTCTGCAAACATACCACAAAATCAGCAAAGGGTTCATTTTGTCCTTGTGCAATTTTTGTGAAAGTCTCACCCTTGTCATTTTTATTGGGGAGAGAAGCCCATGCTTTGATAGCAGCAGCAGCAATTTGCTCATATGCTGCTATGGAGTAATTAATCTGTACTGAAATGTCTGCATAAGAACCTACACCCGTTAGTTTGTCAAAGGTGATTGAAGTATTAACTCCCCTTTAACTATTTTGTTGGGCTTTTATACTACAGAGCTCACTATATTCAGAAAGCCATAACAAGTCTTGTCCAGGTTCTAAGCATACCCTTGCTATAGATTTCCAGTCACTAGGGGTTAAGACTTCATGAGCCAAATTCTGTAATAACATCTTAACTTAAGCTGGTATAGTCCCATAAAGAGTGCAAGCCTTTTTCAGGTCTTTGAGGCTATCCATATCAAAAAGAGAATATCTTCTACTTTCTTGACCTGAAGAGTTAAACTGTTGAATCACAAGATAAATTTGTAGTTTCAACTCAGCTATATCCTTCCCTTTCTCTGTGGCTTTACATACTGCCTTTTGCAATCTACTCACAGGAGGTATGATTGCTGGGGGGGAGGTGCTGGTGGTATCGCTGCTCCTCTCACTACTCTTCCTCCCTCCATCCTGGAAGGTGGAGTTGATGGGGGCATGTCAATCATCTGCTCCCTAGGCAGGGTTAAAGCTGCCTCATGAGAGTGAGAATCACCATGCCCTTGAACCTAATTTAAGTTCCCATGCCCTCTGGCAATATGATCATTAAACTGTTCTTTGTCTCCCTCTTTCCTCATACTTCTTCATTGGGCCATTTGTAAAACTTTTCCTTTTTCTATAACTTGCATGATTCTTTAATGCCAATTGTATTATGTTGTGTATATAGAATGATTACATGGAAATTGAATGAGGACCTTTATCATTGTAGTATTCACATAGTTGTTCTTCTACTAGTTTCCAATTATCTGTATTTATTTCTTCTTCCTCTAAGAACCAAGGGGACGTGTGTCCTAATGTAACCAAGAGTCTAGCAATCTGTTCCCAAGTTATAATTAAGCCTTGTCCCTCAATCAGCTTAAGCATGCATTCTATAGTACCCCTTCGGGGCGAGGGTGGGGATGGGACTGGGGATGGGGGAGAATCTTTTCCTAACATTAGCTAGAAAAGGTTGCTAATTTAGCCCTTAACAAACTAAGTTCTCTGTTTATCTATTAAAATACTCACCTAATTTCCTAGTCACCAGGACACTTCTTCAGTGAAAGTATAATGTTTGGTCCACACTTGGGCACCAAAAGTGATGACCACATTAGCACCCTGGATACCTTAGAATCAGCTGGAGTCAGGATAAGCAAAAGTGCTTGATCTTTATTGTTGGTCTTTTGGGGAAGAGATATTGGACTCTCCACCCCTTCTTTCTCTCTCTCCATTGCCCAAGAGTGATTTCTGCTTGTCCTACTCTACCCTCTGATGCCTCTTTTCATTCACTATATATACCCACAGATAAGGCCAGCATAGGATAGTGGATAGTGGACTGGGTCATTCTCCAAGCATATGCTAATAGAGTATTGTCCAATTGGTAATTAGCCTTAAGTGCTTGGACCTCAGTGCAACTCAGTTTCAGCCCTTTACAGAAGATCATCAACTTCCCTAAAAGTTGAAGCTCAGTCTAGCTGGGTAGTTTCTTGATTACAACCCCAGATTCTTTACCTTCTAGGCCTTCCAATCCTTTATTGTAGTCACCACCAGATCCTGAATAATCTTGCTCCTCCTTGTTACTAGAATTGCTTTTGTTTGGAAGCTTGCAGTATTTTTTCAAGTTTTTCAACAATGTTCCTTGGGGTTTTCCTTGTGGGATCTCTTTTCAAAGATAATTGATGTATTTTATCAATGACTATTTCCCCCTCTGGTTTTAGTTTGGGGTAGTTTTCCTTAATAATCTCTTGAAGAATGGTATCCAGACTCTTTTTTTCATTGTGATCTTTAAGTAGACCAATGATTTTTAAATCATCTCTTCTGGATCTATTTTCCTACGCAGCTGTTTTTGCATTTTCTTTCATTTTTTTAGTCTTTTTAATTTGTTTAAGTAATTCTAAATGTCTCATAGCATCATTAGCTTCCATTTGCCCTACTCTAGTTTTTAATGTGTGATTTTCTTCAGTTAATATTTATATCTTCTTTTTTCTTTGATTTTCAAGATATTTTCTTTAGTGGATTTTTTTTTTTGGGGGGGGGGCATTTGGACAATTGTGACTTAAGGAATTGTTTTTCTTTTTCCAAGGTATTAACTCTCTTACATACCTCACTTTTTTTTTCTTTTACTTCTTTTATTTGACTTTTAAAATCTTTTATGAGCACTTTGTAGAAGACTCTTTGGATTTCTCACCATTTCATATCACTCTTTGAGATTTCTTCTGTGAATATTTTGTCCTCATCTGAGTTGGTGTTTTGATCTTCCCTATCATCAAAAGAGCTTTCTATGGTCAAGGATCTTTTCTATTTCTTGATTATTTTCTTTCCTTTTCTTTTGGTATTTCCTCTTTTTTTTTTTAGTTTTATGATTGAGTTCTGCTCCTTGTATAAAGGAGGCACTGTTCCAACCTCTCTTTGAAACTCTGAGCCTTGGTTTTGAGCACAGGGACCCCTTGTGTTTGTATGGAGTAGTTTTATTTGCTCTTTCTAAGAAACAGCTTGGATTCCCAGAATTTGCCTTCTGAGCTGGGACTACAGACTGCCACTGGTTTGCTCCACTACTAGGACAAGACCCAGGGTCTCAGTTGCTGATCTGTTGTGATTAAGATCATCTCACTGGCTTTTCCAGATTTTGTCTGAGCTGAGCTGACCCCAGTGAGACTGACCTGTCTTGAAGTTTTTCAGATCTATTTTGAGGTGGATAAAGGTTTCATTTTGTCAGACTCTGTTCAAAGACTGGCTTCACTTCCCAATAATCTGATTTTACAGGTTAGGAAGTGAAGACTCAGGGAGAAGACTGACTTGTACAAAGTGACAAAAGTTTCTAGGTAAAATTCTGAAGCACTTTATTAATTTGAAAGTGCTAGACAAATATCTAATCTATTATCATTTCTTCTCAAGTAACTGAAATATCATTATTATAAATGATTTTTCTCCAAATTGTCTTGTCATATAAACAAATAAAATAGTAATTCACATTTATAAATCAGGTGCTTCATTATACTATTGAGTGATGAATAACAAAAGGATTAGTATTCCATTTTATAGATAAGAAAATTGAGGCTCAAAATGGTTATAACTTAATCAGGACTATATCTTCTAATTTTAAATAAAGTCAATATTCTGTCTTGTCATTAAAATGGAATTTAATAGTTATACTCCTGTGATATTCCTCTCATTCAAATTGGTGGGGTAGATAGAGGTATCAGTTGCATTTTACCTTCTTTTTTCCCCTAGCATCTCTAATTAGGAGAACTTCTTTCTCCTGTCTTAGATATTGCTAGTCTCTGACTCAGCCACCCACAAAAACATTTTAGAGGCTGATTCTGCTACAGCTATGAATTCCCATGAGATTTTGACCTGGTTTTCTTCTACTGGATTCAAGTCTTTTGGATCCTTTTGAGATAAAGCTGACCTAGTGAAAAGCAGTCAATTTACAAGTCAAAGCTTATCTTTCTCTAAGGGGCTTTTCTCAAGCTCTTCCCTCCTGGAAGTGTAGGCCATAGAATTTCAATCCCCAACTTGTCTTTTCCTGAATAAACTCCATCTCATAGAATAAATTTCAGCTTGCTGCTTACTCATTCATCTCCCTTTGTGAGAAGAGAGGGGAATCCCACCTTAATACTAAGTACCATGAGGAATTCCCCAAGAGACTGACTGCTTATACTTTAGTGCCTGAGATAGTTTCTGCCCAGGGGCCAGGGACAGCTTAATTCCATGGCATTTTTAAAATACTTTGGGGCCAGCCTGCCATTCCCTGTAAAAAACCTATTGTGATTTCAAAACCAATCAGACCAAGTAGTAAGTGAGGAATAGAAGAAATAGTGGAGGTTTTGAAGGCAGATGGTATAGGTTCAAATGTCAGATGCATAATATATTATCTGTGTGACCCTATGGAGTAATTTTCCCTCCCCGTATTTCATGTTTCTATGCAAAATAAAGACATTGCATCAGTAACCTCTAGTCATTTCCAAATTGTGTGATTCAGAACACCAAGGTAACAAATATACTTTCCCAAACTGGAACCCAGGCTAAGTGGTTAAACAGGCAATGTTTAGTTTCAGCCTTGACCTTCTAGTCTATCCTTCTAATATAATTTTAACATGTTTAAGAAAATATATTCTAATATAATTAACAGAATTGGTTTCTCTTTCAATAAGGAAAAGGTAAATCTAATGTTTTTCACAGTATATTATAAGTGAAAGGGACCTTAAATGGCATCTAATCTGATCCCTTCATTTTATCAATGGGCAAATTAGAGAAGGGATTTAAAAGGCCTAAGATTATAGATCTAGAGAATGACACACCTTGGGGCAGCTAGGTGGCACCATAGTGCACAGAGAACCAGGTCAGGAGTAAGAAAGACAAATCTTCCCAAGTTCAAATATAATCTCAAGCACTTGCTAGCTAAGCAAAGACTTTTAAATTTATTTGCCTCATATTTCCTCACCTGTAAAATGACCTGGGAAAACAGATGTCAATCCATTCCTGTATCTTTACTAAGACCAAATAAGATCACAAAAGTTAATACTTGACTCAACAAGTGGCAAAGCCAGGTTTTCCAAAATCAGTCTCAATTCCTCCAAGAACAATGTTCTTAATGTAGCACAAACTTTTTACAAAGTAGAGAATTGTTAAAACCACATAATATGAGATAGCAGCAAAGGAAATTAATAGCACATGAGGTTTTATGAAAGAACCTAGTGTTTAACAAAAGAGAAAGATAGAGGGCCTATATTACTTAGCTCCAGTCAGACCACATTTGAAGTATTATCTGTAGGGCAGCTAGGTGGCATAGTGGATGGAGCATCAGTCCTGATGTCAGGAGGATCTGATTTCAAATCTAATCTCAGACTCTAGGAAGAGACACTTCCTAGCTGTGTGACCCTGGGCAACTCACTTAACCCCAATTGCCTCAGATAAAATAAACAAACAAACAAACAAACAAACAAATAAATAAATAAATAAATAAATAAATAAACAAACAAATAAATAACTAAATAAATAAACAAATAAACAAACAAACAAACAAATAAATAAATAAATAAATGAATGAATGAATGAATGAATGAATGAATAAATAAATAAATGAATAAATAAATGAATAAATGAATGAGTGAATGAATAAATAAATAAATAAATAAATAAATTAAACACTAAAAAAAAAAAAAATCTGTCACAGAAGAAAATACACTATCTCTAAGAAGCCATGAGTTAGAATTTAAAATCATTTTCACTGAGCCTCATTTCTCCCATCCTAAATGAGAAGTTTTGATTAAGTGAAATCTAAGATATTTTAAAATTGTAAGATATTTTAATATCAAAGGAGATAATATTTGCAAAGTAAATCTCTCTATTACTCCTCTTCCTTTACACCTCTCTACCTTCTTTCTTTCTGTTTCATTCAGAAACAGGAGGGAGGATGCCTAACACAAAAACCTGACAACAAACACCAGTACAGACAGCCCAGAGTCCTGGGGTGTTGCTAACTCCACTAGGATTGCTGATTCAGTGGGGTGGCAGAATGCACATGGCAGAGAATCTACAAGGAGGAATCTACAGGAATCTATAGTAGTGTTGGCCACTCTGCCCTGGTTGCAAGCCAGTAGATTAGCAGAAAAGCTATAAAACATCCAACACAAACACAAAAAATCAATAGTGAACCCCCAAAGACCAGAATCTCATGGGTCCTGGCCATACCCCTTCCCCTTTCCCCAAGTACCAGGAGTGAATCAGCATTGACCCATTGCAGTTTTGGCTGCTTAGAAAACCTCCTCTCTGCCATAAAGGCAGAACTTAACTTTAAAAAAAAATAATAATAAAATGATTAAAAAGTAAAGAGGACTCTGAGGTTAGACAGTTTTTATAGTGAAAGAAAAGAACAGATTTCAAACCCTGAGGAGACTTAAAGCAGATTGTCTCAGATGAAGCCCCAAAAGGCGATATAACCTGGTCCCCATCACACAAAGCTCTCCTAGTAGAAATTAAAAAGGATCTTAAAGGAGAGCTAGAAGAAAAATGGAGAAAGGAAATGAAACATTTGCAAGTGTTTGGAAAAGGCATCACAGAAAATACCTGAAGAAAATTCACTACAAATTAGACATAGTGAAATGAAAAAATCAGATAATTCATTAAAAAGATAGATTTGATGAAATGGGGAAAAAAAGCAATTGCCAGAAAAAAACAATTTGTGAAACAGAAAAAGAAAACAACTACTTAAAAACAGAATTCTTTGCAAATTAAGATAACTCTGAGATACCACTATATATGTGTCAGATTGTCTAGAATGACAGGGAAAAATAATGCAGAATGTTGGAGGGGATGTGGGAAAACTGGGACACTGTTGGTTGTTGTTGGTGGAATTGTGAATACATCCAGCCATCCTGGAGAGTGATTTGGAACTATGCTCAAAAAGTTATCAAACTGTGCACACCGTTTGATTTAGCAGTGTTAATATCCCAAAGAGATCTTAAACAAGGGAAAGGGACCTGTATGTGCAACAATGTTTATGGTAGCCCTCTTTGTCATGGCCAGGAACTGGAAGTTGAGTGGAGGGCCATCAATTGGAGAATGGCTTAATAAATTATGGAATATGAATGTTATGGAATATTATTATTCTGTAAGAAGTGACCAGCATGATGACTTTAGAAAGGCCTGGAGAAACTTATATGAACTGATTCTAAGTGAAATGAGCAGAAAAAGAAGATCCTTATATACTTCAACAACAATACTATATGATGATCAATTCTGATGGAAGTGGACCTCTTCAGCAATGAGATTAACCAAATCAGTTCCAATAGAGCAGTAATGAATTTAACCAGTTACACCCAGCGAGAGAACTCAGGGAAATGAGCATGAACCACACCATAGAATTCCCAATCCCTCTATTTTTGTCTGCCTACATTTTTGGTTTTCTTCACAGGCTAATTGTATACTATTTCAAAGTCCTATTCTCTTTGTGCAGCAAAATAACTGTATGGACATGCATACATATATTGTATTTAACATATACTTTAGCATATTTAACATGCTTTGGTCTACCTGCCATCTGGAGGAGGGGGTGGAAGAAGGAGGGGAAAATTTGAAATAAAAGGTTTTGCAATTGTCAATACTGAAAAATTATCCATGCATATATCATGTAAATAAAAAGCTATTAAAAAAACCAAAAAAAAAACAGAATTTGTGAAATGGAAAAAAAAAATTCCATAGAACAAAACAACACATTTAAAAGTTCATTTGGAGAAAAACAAAAAGAAGTAAAAACAGTAAATGAAGAAAATAATTCACTGTAAATCAGAATTGACTAAATGGATGAATGACTCCATGAGACAAGAATGAGTCAAGCAAAAACAAAAAAAAAAAAAAGTAAAATATCTAATTGGGAAACCAATCTGGAAAATAGATCTAGGAGAGACAATCTAAGGCTTATTGGATTCCCTGAAATAGATGATGAAAAAAAAGAGCATAGGCCCTATCTTTAAGGGAATCATCAAAGAGAACTACCTGGACATTATAGAAACAGAAGGTAAAACTGACTATTGAAAGAATTCACCAAATGCCTCCAGAAAGATACCCTAAAATTAAAACTTTAAGGAATATTGTGGCTAAATTTGAGAACTATTGGACCAATAAAAAATATTAAAAACTGCTAAGAGCCACAATAAGGATTATTCAGGACCTAGGGGGTTCTACTTTAAAGGATCAGAGGGCCTGGAATACAATATTCCAAAAGGCAAAGGAACTTGGAAGGCAGCAGAGAATAAATGACCCTGCTTAACTGAGCATTTTCTTTCAGGGAAGAAGAGGGAGATTCAATGAAACTGGTGAATTCCATTTATTTTTGTTGAAAAAATTAGAGCTCAAAAAAAAAAAAATTGACCTCCAAATATAGAATTCAAGAAAAGCATAATAAAAGTTTAAAGAAAAAAAAAAAAAAAAAAAAAAAAAAAACCTCTAGAGAACTATTTCTGTTATGGGTATACATTGAGAGTACCTGTATAATCTGATTTTACTGCTATAATATAAAAAACAAACTAGAGATGGAAAGGGGATTTTAACAGAAAAAAGGGGGGAAAGTGCAGGTTAAATAAGGGAAATTACATCCTAGGAAAAGGCAAAGAAAACATTATAATTGAGAGAAAGAAAGGAGGGTGATGACTATTGTGTGAATCTTACTCTCATCAGATATGGCCTGAAGAAAGCATATTAGATATATTTGATTTTACCAAGAAACATCTCTCTTCTTATAAAAAAATGTGGGAGATGAAAGGGGGGAAAAAGGAGGCTAGGTTAAATAGAAGGGAAAAAGAGAAATAGTAGGGGAAAGGTGTAAGAAAGAGGGAGGATCTCTAAAGGGGAAGGGCTGCTTGAGGCAAATAATGCTAATAAGTAAAATGTTGGGGAAGAGGGGAAAGGGAAAAGAAAAAAGAAAAGGATAATCTCAGGATAATAAGATGGCAGAAAATTTAGACTTAGTAGTTTTAAGCATAAATGTAGTGAACTCTCCCATAAAGTGGAAGCCAATAGCACACTGGATTAAAAGCCAGAATCCCATTCTATAATATGTTGTTTACAAGAAACACATTTAAAGTAGAGTGAAACTTACATACTAAAGGTAAAAGGCTGGGCAGAATCTATTATGCTTCAGGTGAAGTTAAATAAATAAATAAATAAATAAACAAACAAACAAACAAACAAATAAATAAATAAATAAATAAATAAATAAATAAATAAATAAATAAAAATAAATGAATGAATAAATAAATGAATAAATAAATAAATAAATAAATGGATGGATGAATAAATAAATGAATGAATGAATAAATAAATAAATAAATAGATGGATAAATAAATAAATAAATGAATGAATGAATAAATAAATAATTAAAACAAAAAAAAATAAATAAGCAGGGGTAATCATCCTGGTCTCAGGTCAAGCAAAAGCAAAAATTGATCTAATTAAAAGAGATAAGGAAGGAAACTATATTTTGCTAGCGGGTATCATAGATAATGAAACATATCAATATTAAACATATATGTACCTAGTGGTGTAACATCTAAATTTTTTTAAAATAGTTTTTATTTATCAGATATATATGTATGGGTAATTTTACAACATTGACAATTGCCAAACCTTTTGCTCTAATTTTTCCCCTCCTTCCCTCCTCCCACCCAGATCCCAGTTTGACCAATACATGTTAAATATGTTAAAGTATAAATTAAATACAATATATGTATACATGTCCAAACAGTTGTTTTGCTGCACAAAGAGAATCGGACTTTGAAATAGTGTACAATTAGCCTATGAAGGAAATCCAAAATGCAGTCAGGCAAAAATAGAGGGATTGGGAATTCTATGTAGTGGTTCATAGTCATCTCCCAGAGTTCTTTCACTGGGTGTAGCTAGTTCAGTTCATTACTGCTCTATTGGAACTGATTTGGTTCATCTCATTGTTGAAGAGGGCCACGCCTACCAGATTTGATCATCATATAGTATTGTTGTTGAAGTATACTATGATCTCCTGGTCCTGCTCATTTCACTCAGCATCAGTTCATGTAAGTCTCTCCAGGCCTTTCTGAAATCATCCTGTTGGTCATTTCTTACAGCACAATAATATTCCATAATAATCATATACCACAATTTATTAAGCCATTCTCTACTTGATAGGCATCCACTTAGTTTCTAGTTTCTGGCCACTACAAGGGCCAAGAGGGCTGCCACAAATAGTTGCACATACAGGCCCCTTTCCCTTTTTTAAGATCTCTTTGGGAGATAAGCCCAGTAGTAACACTGCTGGGTCAAAGGATACAGCATCAAAATTCTTAAGAAAGAATCTAAGAGAGCTGCAAGAAGAAATAGATAGCAAAACTATAATAGTGGTAGAGTTCAACCTTGCTTTCTCAGAACTAGTTAAATCAAGCCACAAAATAAATAAGAAAGAAGGTAAAGAGGTAAATAGCATTCTAGAAAAGTTAGGTATGATACATCTTTGAAGAAAATTGCATGGAGATAGAAAGGAGTATACTTTCTTCTCAGTAGTTCAGGAACCTATACAAAAATTGATCATATATTAGTACAAAAAGGCCTCAAAATCAAATGCAGAAAGGCAGAAATAGTAAATGCATTTTTTTCAGATCATGATGTAACAAAAAGTATACTTAATAAAAAGCCAGGTGAAAATAGACCAAAAAAGTAAATGGAAACGAAATAATCTCATCCTAAAGAATGAAAGGGTAAAACAGCAAATCATAGACACAATTAATAATTTCATCCAAAAGAGAAAATAATGAGACAACATAGCAAAATTTGTGGAATTCAGTCAAAGCAGTAATAAGAGGAAATTGTATATCTCTAAATGCTTACTTGCATAAAACAGAGAAAGAGAAGAACAATGAATTGGTCTTGTAATTAAAAACATACTAGAAAAAAAAAAAAAAAAAAACAAATTAAAAACCCACAATCAAATACCAAACCTGAAATTTTAAAAATAAAAGTAGAGATGAATAAAATTGAAAGTAAAAGAACTGTTAAATTAATAAATAACATTAGGAGTTGATTTTATGAAAAATAAATTAAATTAAGTAAATTTGATTAGAAAAAGGAAAGAAGAAAATGACATTTTAGTCTTAAAAATGAAAAGGAAGAACTTTTCACCAATGAAGAAGGAGTTATTTTGCCCAACTTTATGCAAATTAATTTCACAACCTAAGTGAAATTGAGGAATACCTATAAAAATATAAATTGCTCAGTTTAACAGAAAAGGAAATAAATTACTTAAATAGTCCCATTTTGGAAAAAGAAATAGAAAAAGCTATTAATCATTTTCCTAAGAAAAAATCCCCAGGATAAGATGGATTTGCATGTGAGTTCTAGCAAACATTTAAAGAACAATTAATTCCAATACTATATAAACTATTTGAAAAAACAGGAAATGAAGGATTCCTACCAAATTCCTTTTATGACACAGACATGGTATTGATACCTAAACCAGGTAGGACAAAAACAGAAAAAAAAGTATATGTCAACATCCCTAATGAATATTGACAAAAATATCTGAAATAAAATATTAGCAAAGAGATTGCAGATAATTATCCCCAGGATAATATATCACAACCGAATAGGATTTATACCAGGAATGCAGGACTGGTTCAATATTAGGAAAACTATTAGCATAATTGACTAAATCAATAACCAAATTAATAAAAAACATATTATTATCCCAATAGATGCAGAAAAAGCATTTGATAAAGTCCAAAACCTATTCCTATTAAAAAAAAAAAAAACACTAGAGAGTATAGGAATGAATGGACTTTTCCTTAAAATAGTCAGTAGCATCTATTTAAAACCATCATCAATAATTTGATTTTACTGATATAATTTTAAAAAGGGGGGAAGTAGTAAAGGGAAGGGGATAGTATCAGAAAAATGGAAAGGAGAGATAAAAAGAGGGAAACTACATCCCAGAAAAAGGCATAGAAAATTTACCACAGAGGGAATTTAGAAGGGGGGGGGGGAAACATTGTGTGAATCTTACTCTCATCAGAGTAGGCTCAAAAAGGAAATAATTGACATATTTGTTTTTCAGAGAATTCTCTCTCACCTCATTATAAGGGGGGGAGAGGAAAAAGGAAAAGGAAAAGAGGAATAAAAGAAGGGTACAAGAGAGGGGAAAGGACTTATAAGGAGGGGGGAGGCATACTAAAAAGGGAGGGCTGCGTGTCACAAGTAGGGTCCATAAATTCAATATGAAGGAGAAACAAACAAATAAATAAATAAATATATAAATATATAAATAAAAATAAAATGAAAAATAAAAAATAAAATAAAATAAAACCATCAGCAAGCATCATATGTAATGAGGATAAACTAGAACCATTCCCAATAAGACCAGGGGTGAAACAAGGTTGCCTACTATTACCATTGCTATTCAATATTGCACTAAAAATGCTAGCTTTGGCAATAAGAAAAGAGAAAGAGATTAAAAGGAGTAGTAATAAGAAAACCAAATTATCACTCTTTGCAGATAATATGATGGTATACTTAGAGATTTCCAGAGAATCAACTAAAAAGCTAATATAAATAATCCACAACTTTGGCAAAGTTGCAGGATACAAAATAAATCCACATAAATCATCAGCATTCTTATATATCACTAACAAAATCCAACAGAGATACAAAGAGAAAATCCATTTAAATTAACTCTTGATAATATAAAATATTTGGAAATTTATCTGCCAAAGGAAAGTCAGGCACTATATAAGCAAAACTACAAAACACTTTCCACAAAAATAAAGTCAGATATAACCAACTGGGAAAATGTCAAGTGCTTGGATAGATTGAGCAAATATAATAAAGATAATAATACTCCCTAAACTAATCTCTTTATTTAGTGCTATACCAATCAAACTCCCAAGGAAATTTTTTACTCAATTAGAAGAAGTGACAACAAAGTATATCTGGAAGAACAAAAGGTCAAGAATTTCAAAGGAATTAATGAAGAGAAAATCAAATGAATGTGGCCTAGCTGAATAAGATCTAAAACTATATTATAAAGCAGTGGTCATCAAAACCATTTAGCACTGGCTAATAAATAGAGAAGTTGATCAGTAGAATATGTTAGGTCCCAGAATAAAATAGCCAATGACTATAACAACCTAGTGTTTGACAAGCCCAAAGGCTTTTGGGATAAGAATTTACTATTTGACAAAAACTGTTGGGAAAATTGGCAACTAGTATGGCAGAAAGTAAGCATAGACCCACACCTAACACCATATACCAAAATAAGGTTGAAATGGGTTCATGATCTAGACACAAAAAAATAATACTACAAACAAATTAGAAGAACATAGGGTTGTTTACCTCTCAGATTTGTGGAGGAGGAGAAATTTGTGACCAAAGAAAATCTAGAGATAATTATTGATCACAAAATAGATAATTTTGACTAAATTAAGTTAAAAATGTTTTATACAAACAAAACTAATGCAGAAAATATTAAAAGGGAAGCAATAAATTGGGAAAACATTTTTACATCCAAAGGCTCTGAATAAAAGCCTCATTTCTAAAATATATAGAGAATTGACTCAGATTCATAATAGTTTAAGCCATTCTCCAATTGATAAATGGTCAAAAGATATGAACAAACAATTTTCAGATGAAGAAATTGAAACTATTTGTAGCCACATAAAACAATACTCCAAATCACTATTGATCAGAAAAAAATGCAAATTAAGACAAATCTGAGATACCACAACACACCTGTCAGATTAGCTAAAATAACAGCATATGACAGGAAAAGATAATGACAAATGATGGAGGAGATTTGGGAAAACTGGGACACTGATACCTTCTTGGTGGAACTGTGAACAGATCCTACCATTTTAGAGAGCAATTTGGAACTATGCTTTAAAAAATTATCAAACAATGCGTATCCTTTGATCCAGCAGTGTTTCTACTAGGATTATATCCCAAAGAGATCCTAAAGGAGGGAAAGGGACCCACATGTGGAAAAATATTTGCAGCAGTCCTCTTTGTAATGGTAAGAAACTGGAAGCTGAGTGGATACCCATCAGTTGGAGAATGGCTGAATAAATTATGAAATGCTATTGAATACTATTATTCTGTAAGAAACGACCAGTAGGATGATTTCAGAGAGGCTTAGAGAGACCTACATAAATTGATGCTAAGTGAAATGAGCAGAGCCAAGAGACCATTAATATAGCAACAACAAGACTATATGAAAATCAATTCCGATGGACATGGCTCTCTTCAACATTGAGATGATTCAAGCCAGTTCCACTTGTACAGTGATGAAGAGAGCCATCTATACCTTTTATGGGACAGAGCTCTAAACTTGAAACAAAGGATTCTTACAAAGTACTAAGTCAGTGGAATTGATTGAGACAATAGTTATCTAATTCAGCATAGTTCAATATGATTGATTTAATCCTACAAGGAGATGCTATGGGCCAGAAGTTGAAACAAGGTACTAAGTGGAATTGAGGAGATAATGGTTAATTCTAGTTTAGCATTGATTTAATCCTAAAACAGATAATGGTTTCCTAGTAATATAATGATTGTTGTATACTCAGTGTGGACCATATAAGCAAGAAGCTCTCAGGGCCAGAAAGATAAGTGCACTAGAAACTCTCAGAGCCTCAGCCAGGATTCAGTCATTGAGATTCAGAAGCCAGAAAAGGTAGGTGGTAGCTCAAGCTCTCAGAACCAAAACTAGACTGGAAGGCTCTCCAGAAAGCTGTCCTGCCCCAGGAAGGAGATAATAAAGGATCTGGACTATAAGAAAGTTAACTAGGCTTCAGGAAAGGAGACAAGACTTTGAAGATGACAATAAAGGATTTGGATTTTAACATCTGTTTGCACTTGTAGTGATGGCTGTACAGAAATTAAGGCTGCCTCCAGAGACCCCAAGAAAACCCCAACCAGAGAAGATTACATTTTAGAGAGAATATTACATACACCCAGAGGGAGAATCATGGGAACAACATTCTCACTCTCTCTGTTTTTATTTGCTTGCATTTTGCTTTCTTAGTTTTTCTTTTTTCTTCCTTCTTAATCTTATTTTTCTTGTGCAACAAGATAACTGTATGAATATGTATACATATATTGTATCTAACATGTGTTTCAACATATTTTACATGTATTGGACTACCTGTCAGCTAGGGAAAGGGGTGGGGGAAGGAGGGGAAAATTGGAACAAAAGTTTATGCAACGGTCAATGTTGGAAAAATATGCTTTGTAAATAAAAAGCTTTAATAAAAATTTAAAAATAGAAAAAAAAAGATAAAGATTTAAAAAGAAGAAGAAATGTGAGAGTTAAATTTATTCTCCCTAGCTGTAGATCCTAATAAAGAAGCAATATGGGAAGACATGACAATAGGAAATGTTATATGCTATAAGGAAAAACAAACAAACAAACAAATTCCTAACAGAGTTGTCCCAAAGTGGAATAGTTTAAAACTCAGGAAATAGTGAGCTCCTCATCACACAAGTTTTCAAATGCAAGGAAAATGACCTTTGGTCAGAGATGTTTACAGTTGCATTTTCTGCTGAGGTGCTAATAATGTCTGAGATCCCTTCCAAATTCAAAATTGCATGTTTCATATCTGTTTTAGACCTCAAATAATTATTATTGTTTGATTAATATCCATGCTTTTAAAAGAACTGCAACTTTCTTTGTTTTGTCCAAGAAAATCTGGGAAAGAAATGGTAATGCTAAGAAGTGACATGGGGAAAAAAAAGATAAAACAGATGGATCACAGTGAATCATTTATTTATTCATGCATTCATTCACTAAAGAAATATTGACTATTTCTCAATGTACAATGTTCTGTGAGCTTCTAAAGCTTTCTAAAAATTCTTTAGAAAACCTTTGGCTTTGTTGTAGGTCACCAGGAAAGTGACTATCCTAAGAGGTATATACATATTTAAACTTACTCTATATCTGGGGCTGGCAAGAGAAGAGGACCTGTCACCAGATATGTGTCTCTGTGAAAGCCAATTACCTTCTCTGATCCTTGATTTCTCCATCTTTATATCAAGGATAATATTTGTATCCTTTTCTAGCACTGAAAGTTATGAGGATTAAAATAAATACTGGCTTGAAAGGTCTTATTGGAAAAAATAACTACACTAAAGTACAAGATTACTATTAATATTATCAAACAATTAGGAAGATTATTAGGAAAAATAAATTCATATTGAGTCTTCTAAGGCTACTTGTATGATGAGCCCTTACATTTTAATAAATTTCTATCTATAACTTATACTCTTGTGCTTCTGTATTGCTTAACCTGCATTTTATAAAATTCTGACATTTTAAATTGGGTTTCTAAGCAAATCTTTCCAAAGGGACTTTATTTACATTTTAAACAACTGAAATCATGCAAAAATCTGCATTTTGCATCTTTAATAGCTTATGCTATGCAATCAAAATGATGTGCAGAGGGACCCATTTCACACTTCCCCAGTTCTTAAAGCCTTTGAATTCATGCCAAGCTTCTAAAGTAGCTAAATATTTTGCTATTTGGGTCAATTGATTATTGACATTGATTATTCCCATTTCTCAGATAGCCCCTTGAAATAAATACTGCCCAGAGAGAACAAAGGCAGTTAAATTTCAAGGGGTGATTACACTTTCAGACCTAATTATCCCCTTTGGGACTCCATAGAAACTAAATACAACTCAAATGCTATAATGCACTTTCAACTTTTCTTCATTAGATGGCCACTCATAGGCAAGCTAAGTATTATGGGTGATTAATAGCTGGTATAACTAAAGGAAACTTTACATATATATCTTATTTTCTGGTAATATTATATATAGAAACTTTCAATTTCTCTTATTAAATTGCAGGAATATAAATTAAAATATGTAGAATTATATTTGATTATCAATGAATACTAATAATCTCATAATCACAGAACTGGATATTTTGAAGAGACCTTAGTAGGCATCATTAAATCCAAACATCAAGGGATTTTCCCTTTAATAAATCTAATGCATGATTTTTCAGCTTCCATTTATAAAGTTATAAAAAAGAATCTATAACCTCTTGAATCTTCTCATCTCACTTTTGTTAGCTCAAATTGTCAATTCATGTATGTTTGTGTTATATATATATATATATATATATATATATATTTCTTTTTTGTAACATTATTTCTGGTTTGCACTAATCGAAATCCTTTTCTCTATTATTGTCCCTCACATACTTCAAGACAATGTTTTAAGTCTCTTGTGGGTCTCCTGTTTTCCTAATTATACATCCTGAATTCTTTTAACTGATAATTATGAGTTATGAAATCAAGGCCTCTAAGCATCTTGATTGCCTCTTCTATATGGCATTCACCTTATTATTAGCCTTCCTAAACTGTTGGGCTCAGAATTGTGTATAATGTGCAAGCTGGGTTCAGGCAGGGCAGAATCTAGTAGGGCTGCCATCTCCTAAACCCTGGATACTATGTCTCTAAATGCAACTTCAGATTAATTTATCATTTTTGCTTGCCATATCATAAATCAGATTATGATTCATTAAAACTCCAGGTAATTTTTTTTCAGATAAACTTCTAATTGTTTCTTATCTTAGATTTATGAGCTTGAATTTTTGAATCTAAACGTGAGATTTTGCATTGGTCTACTTTGAATTCAATCTCTTTAAAATCAATCTATTGTTCTAACCTGTCAAAATATTTTTATATTCCAAGTGGTATCTAGTCTATGTCTTTTCCCATATAATTTTCTGCCATTAGAGAGAATGATGAACTTATCATTTAGTCATCTATTCAAGTTAAAAATGTTATTTGGCAAAGGGCTGAACAATGATTCCTAAGATACTCCATTGAACACCCCTTGACTGGTAGGCATTGAAAAAAGATCTCCATTTACATAATAAAGGTCAGGTTCTCTTTCTTCCAAACTGAATTCTGCTTGGCAGTTTCTAGTGGAACTAGACATTGCTTCATCTTCATGAGTACAGTTGAAAAGCCAATACAATGAGCAACATGTGACTTAGTTTTAGATTTAGAAATGTTGTACTTTTTATGAATTGTGAATGATTATATTGTTTGAGCTTATTTCACTAAGTGTACCAAGGGAGTGCCTTCCATTTCCAGTCATCTAGTCCCACAGTCAGAAGAACAATGGACTGCAAAGGCTACATATCAGAAGACCAAAGTCCAAAACCTATTTGTTTTACTTATGTTACCTTAAGTGCTTTCTTCTAAGTTCTCCTAAATACTTGTTTGACAAAAATGGAAATTATAATGCTTTTTCTACCTATCCAATTATTTTGTTTATTTTTGTTTAAATGAGGAAAAACAAGGAAATTACAAATGCTTGGGAAGATGAAAATAAATGTATAAACAAATGTGTTTACTTAAAAGTTTAGGGGTTCTTCTCCCTTCAGGCATCATGCTTTTAATTGTCAACTTATTTGAAAATCTTAGGTATTATACTTTTCTAGTTCCGTTAAGATCAGGAAAAACTTAACAGAATAACCATCTTATTTGTTCTGTGAGCAAGTTATATAAATATAGATTTCTGGAGTATATGACTTTTAAGGTGCCTTCCAAATTTGAAAACAGATAAAATAATGAGAAAGAGATGGCAATATAACTAGTAATTGTTTGAAGCCAGATTTGAATTTAGGTCTTCCTGCCTTCAGGTCTACCTCTCCATCCATCATACTACTTTGCTGCTTCATTGTGATGATAATGGAATTGATATAGCAATTTAAGCAGTTAACAAAACAACACAAAACAAAACAAAACAAAACAAACAAACAAGCAAAAAAACAAAACAAACATGAGGAATTTAAATATTAAGTGACTTGCCTGAGTCATATATCTAATAAGCATTTGAAGATAGATTTGAAGGGAAGGAAGGAAGGAAGGAAGAAAGGAAGGAAGGAAGGAAGGAAGGAAGGAAGGAAGGAAGGAAGGAAGGAAGGAAGGAAGGAAGGAAGGAAGGAAGGAAGGAAGGAAGGAAGGAAGGAGTTAGGAATTTTACAAGATGCAAGTCACTGGAATGGATATAATTATCTAATATAGTATGGTACTTAACAATTCTCTAGTTCAGTAATGTATTTACTAGAATTCCATGAGATTCACACCTTTAAGAGAGCATATTTTAAGGAGCTCCCAAAAGCCCAGGGAGTACCCACAAGCCCACACTCAGAGGCAGAGTCTGATTCCCACACTCTAGGAGATTCAGAGTGAAGAGTCATTTGAGATTCCACCTTGACTGGAGACATCGGGAAGAGGAGAGAGTGGAGACACTTGGGACAAGAGCTCTCGGAAACCAAAGAGAGAGAGAGGCCTCTAAGAAAGCTAGCTGAGCCACAAGTGAAGGAGACAAGACTTGAAGGAGAAAATAAAGGATCTGGAGATAAGATTTGGAAAGAGACAGTAAAGGACTTTAATTCCTGACTGCATTTTGGGATTATTGAACTGAACTGAAGCCAAGGCTGCCTCCAGAAGCTCCCCAAGAAACTTGATCCCAGAGAATGATTGTAATTTAGAGAAATAGAACATTACAGGAAGGAAGGAAGGAAGGAAGGAAGGAAGGAAGGAAGGAAGGAAGGAAGGAAGGAAGGAAGGAAGGAAGGAAGGAAGGAAGGAAGGAAGGAAGGAAGAAAGGAAGGAAGGAAGGAAGGAAGGAAGGAAGGAAGGAAGGAAGGAAGGAAGGAAGGAAGGAAGGAAGGAAGGAAGGAAGGAAGGAGGAAAGGAGGGAAGGAGGGAATGAAGGAAGGGAAGGAGGGAAAAGAAGAGAAAAGGAGAGGACAGAAAAGGAGAGGAGAAGAGAAGAAACGAGAGGAGAGGACTGAAAAGCAGAGGAGAAGAGAGGAGAGGGAAAAAAAATTGCTAACTGGGGGAAAAGTATATAGTACACTGATATTGGGGTCAAGAAGAGCTGGATTCAAATCTAACCTCAAAAAGTTGCTATTTTTGTTATCCTGAGGTACATCATTTAACCTCTCTGCCTCAGTTTCCTCATCCCCAAAATAAAGATAATATTTGTGCCTATTGCTCAGGATTGTTGTGAAGATTAAATTGGATGTTGTTTGGACAGCTCTTTGTAAATCTTAAAATACTTTTTAAGTGCCAGCTAATGCCAATAAAAACATTTTATAAAGAGGCTCTAAAGAGGATACAAAGAGGGCAATTTTGTTATTTGTATGAAATTCAATATATATATATACTTTCAAAGTTCACATTTGAATATAGTCTCCTTTTTTTGTAATTCTTTGCACATTATAATGTGTTATATTTGTTGATCAAGTTAATAATAATTAATGACACAAAGGTATTTGGGGTATGACAAAATTACATTGTATTTGTCCCAACTATTCATTTTGACAATGATTAAAGATTCCTGTCAGTTTCACTATGATCTAGATGCCAATTTTCTTCATTTTCATCTTTTATTCTCATCTCTCATCTGCTTGTTAGAGTAACATGACCTTTGTCTGTTAAGTTCCCTAAACATGGCAAAAACAAATATCTAATAGTCTAAAGAACATAACTTTATCTAACTTTGTGGTTCAAATTCTATGATGTTTTCCATAAAGATCCACATTTCAGACAGTTCTCACTATAAATCAGTCCCAAAGAATCCTCTAGGGGCATGTGTGTAAACACACACTCATACAGAAAGAGACAGAGACAGAGAGATACTGAAACAGACAGATACAAAGATAGAGACAAAGAGAAAAACAGAGAAAACAACCAATGAAAACCATTGTTCTAGTATCTCACTTTCTGCCAAAAATAAGACTTCCTTGGTTTTCTTGTTCTGCTTTGTTCTCATATCCCTACCTCTTTAATCATAATACAGTGGAATAAGCTAACACCAGTTCAGAGCACCTAGTTTTAGCTGATTTTATCTGGGATATCAACAGGCCACCTCAAAGTAAGAAAGAAGAGAATAACATTGATAGGACTATCCCATAGCTACTGCCTTCCTACTCTTATATCAACTGATCTACCCTACCTTCTGGTTTATGATAATATGTCTTCAGCTTAGTTATCCCTCCTTGGCATCATGTATATATAATTTTATTTAGCTCAAGCTCTCAAGTTTGGATGTAGTGAACATACTACTTGGTTGCCTCCTGTCTCCCAAATCTTCCTAATAGAATAATAGCCTATAGATTTATTCCCATAATAATTCTTCATTAACTTCAACAATGAGAATTTCTCCCCAGAGTAACCATATTGGTAGGTTCCAAAGCATAGTCACATAACTGTAAATGTTTCATTCTTCATTTCCCGATGTCCACTAATCAGGTTTTAACAAAGAATTACTTCCTCTCATGTAATAATTGAAAATGGGTCCTGGTAAGAATGACAAAACCAGCAAGTTCCTTTTGTTGATAGGAAGAGACTGCATAGATAATAGTTATGCAAGCACAGGCCTTGCTAAATTCATATTCATCCAAAATAATCAGGATCATAACAATATTTTAAAAAACCCTAATTTTCAGTTTCCAAATGATGATTCCTTAACTTCTCTACATTACATCATTAAACTGTCAAGAGGCAGGTTTTTATTATTATATCTGAGACACTTTAAAAAATTAGTAATTGTGTTTTCATTGCAATCATCAGGAGTACATCAGAGTTCTTATTTTTTTTCTTAGATTTTCATCTCATTTTAAAGGATATAATAGTTTGAATAAATATGCAACATCCTGATGCCTAATAGCTTTCTATTCTCAGGCTCCTGTCTTCCTTTTAAAATAGAATGAAAGCAAGTAGTAGGTTCAACATTTCACAGGAGAGAAAAGTGAGGTCTCCAGAAGTTCAGTGGATCATCTAAAGTCATGAAATCTTTAATTTATGTAGCTATGTCTCTGTCACTTCACCTCTTAAATCTTCAGCTGAAACATTTTCAAACAAACCTGCTACCACCCTCTCATCCTAATATTATATCTCTAATGTCGTTATTTTCTCTTTTTTACTCTCTGGCTTTTTCACAAATGAACACCAGAAATCATATTGCCTTCTCAAAAAACAACTTTCAGAGAAGAGGAAATGAAAGTATATAGTGAGAGGCACAAAGGGATAAGAATTGGTTTGGCAAGAAGGGAAATAACCAAAGTAGAAAAGGAAAGTATTTAGTTCCTTATAGATTTATTATCAGAATAAGAAAGTATTTCTTTTTTCATTGCAAAAACATACATCTAAGACAAAACTGCAGGGCTTCTAATTCAAGTATAGCAAGAAGTAATTACAAAAATGGGTAAGATCATCTATTTTATTTTCCTTATAACATCTGTGGGCTTTCTAACATTAGGCAACCAGGTAGTTGGGAAATTTCTATATGAATAGGTCATCAAGATACAATTGTGGTTTTCATTTTGGCCAACAAGATTATCATAGAAATCATAGGAGATTATTAAGTGAAAGGTTATAGTATATATATATATATATATACATATATATATATATATATTAATGAAAATACAGTGGATATCATGTGATTGGAAATTCAGCAAGAGAAACAGAGAAGAAAAGTTCAGAAATGTAGGAGGGGAACAAATAAAACAGTAATGTCATGAAGACCCATAGAGAAGAGAATTTTTTGAGTTTCCAAAGCTGTGGATCATAGTGTCTGAAGGAGTTGCAGGGCAGCCTTTGCTGACACAGGTGTTATAGTCTGAGAATGAAATAAATTGGAGCCAGAGAGAAGAGGAGAGAGGTCAAGAATAGCAACTGCCTCTTACTCTTTTTGTATCATCCTCTCACACCAGGAGATCCATTCTGCAGGTCTGGGTTGGATCTCCAGCAGCCACTGTTGGGTGGCTTCCATGTATTCCAACAGACATTGTCAAAGGCTACAGAGAGTTTAAGAGAGTTGAAGATTCTGTGAGATTTGCCAATTAAGAAACATAATTTTGGAGAGGGCAGTATTATTTGAATGAGGGCAGAAGCTAAAATGAAGAGAATTAAGAAGAGGAAGAAAACATTAATATGTGTTAAAGACAAATTTCTCAAGGAATTTATTCACAAATCAAAGGAGAAATACATAAAGCAATGCCACTGTAAAGGAACTATATTTGAAAATAAAGGAATCTCTTTCCTTAGAGGTCTTCCTTTGAACTGAATGTCTTCATTATATATTATGCTGTAGAAGGTGGGTATCTGTTTAGATATGTTTGGACTCTATGCCCAAACAACTCATAGTTTTGTTTCTTTTCTTTCTAAGATTCTATGTCTCTGAGTAAACTTCTCAGAGTTTGAGTGGTAGAACAATGTATCTGACCACTATTTCCTTCATTGTACTTCAATGTTCCAGGCTATATTCATATATCTATTCGTCACCTTCTCAATTTCCTCATCTCCCAATACCAGTCTTTTTTCTGGCACTCTCCTTTTTTCCACCTCCACTTTATGTGTTTTCTTCCTCATTAGAATGAATTTCTTTGAGAGTATGGGCTGTCCTTTATATTTCCATTTCTATAAGTCATTTCCTATAGCAGAATGCCTAGTACAGAATGATACATAATATGATGCTCTTTCTCTATAGATGTCTCTGTCTCTGTTTCTCTATATAACTGTCTCTGTCTCTTTCTAGGTCTCTTTGTACTTCTCTCTCTGTCTCTCTCTGCCACTGTCTTTCTCTGAATGTCTCTTTCTTTCTCTTTCTCTCTCTCTCTCTCTGTCTCTTTATCTGTATCTCTAGCTCTCTCTGACTCTTTTTTTCTGTCTATCTCTGCCTCTGTCTCTATCTCTCTTTGTGTCGCCATCTCTTTCTCTTACTCTCTTTCTCTGTCACTGTATGTCTGTCTCTCTCTCTCTCACACTCTTTCTAATAGGGCTGAAAGTTTCTTTAATGTGCATGATTAAATTATTAGTGTCAGCTGGAAACAATATTCTCCTTGTGTGGCCAGGACAGAGAAAACATTCCTCCTTTGGTTAGTCTAAAGCTACTTAAAAAGACCAGTCATAGATTCTTAAATTTAGAGTTAGGAGAGATCACCTTACCAAGCACCCTTATTTTACAGATGAAACTCATTTTCAGAGGCATAAGGACCAGTCCAAGGTCCCATAGATAATATTTGGCAAAGATAATATTTGAACTGATGTTATCTTAAAACTTAGTTCCTTTTTTCCAAAGAAAATCTCTCCCTGTGTTTTAGTTTCATATTTTGTTGATACAATATTCAGTTTCTAGGCTCTAAGTGTGCTTACACATAAACCCCTGATAGGATACATTTTCTCTTTACTGCTTAAATCTCTATGGATTTATTACTCTGATGTCATTAGCACCTCATTATCCCAAGAGCTAACAGTTCTTTTAGTAATGGCCAACATTTCTAGAGCCTCACACATTGACATAATAACAGCTAATTAACCCTAAACTGAAGTCATTTTACTTCTGTCACCACTTTGATAAAGAATATAGACAGAAATGCTAGGGGTGGATTGAGGGAAGAGATAGCCAAGTTTCTATACATCATACTAACTCTGTTCACCAGATTATTACATGTACCTATTTGGTTTTATACTTACTGAAAAAGATTACTTTAATTCCATAGTCTTAAGCAATACAGCATAATGTAATTAGTGAAAGAAAAGGCAAATTTCTGGACTCCTAATCTTGTTATCCAATGGACCTGATATGTTATCATGGATGTGTACAATTCTATTTTACCCAAATATTTATTAAATATTTGATATGTTCAAGGAATTTTGCTGAGCCTTAGGGATACAAAAAACTATTTATAAAAATTAATTTATGTCCTCAGAGACTTATAGTCTATTGTTCACTTAATTTCATACCTTTTTAGACTCTCAGACTGTGTGGACCAAGCAAGATGGAATGTACTTCAGATAGTATCTCTCTGATCTGCTTATTTATTTGGAAATAGTCATTATTATTTCAAAAGATCTATGATTTCATAGATTGTCTCCATCAGTAAAGATCATAATCATAATCCCTACATGCCTTGAATTTTTTCCTAAGTTTTTTGTGGCTACCAAAAAAATAACTTGATGACTAAATTCCTTCTTCTTCTTTTCTTCTTCTCTTCTTCTTTTCTTCTTCGTTGCTTGGCTGGCCATTAAACAATAAATACAGTTCATTAAGGGTTCTGTACTCAACACTACAACCATAACTGAGAGGGTTGACTATTGCTTTATCTCAGGGTGCTGATAATATATGTTCTTTCTGTAGGCAGAAAATTAATTTAGCATCTAGGAGCCAGCTGAAGACTTCTGATTATGTCCTATCTGGTTCACATCTCTGGTAGTAGCTTTGTGGTATATATGTCTTTAAAAAAGACAATTTTTGGGCCATCATCTTCCATAAGGTTTCATATGCTATTGAGAGAGGAATTGGTTCCTCCCGATCTAGTGAAATAAAACACTTCTGGTTACAGTATTCATTTAATAAACACAGGTTCCTCAATTGACCAAGACTCATTTAATAATTGTATGACAAAAGTGACACGAATAGTCATTCTATTAGGTCTGAGGTTGTTTTTGTTTGTTTTGTTTTGTTTTTGGTAGTTTTTGTTTGTTTTGGGTTTTTTTTTTCTTGTATATATTCAAGAAGTCTTAGATTTGTCTAGTCTAGAAAGGGCCAGGTAGGCAGTAGATAGGGATATACAGTTCTTATATTCTCCATAGGAAAAAAAATGGAAAAAAAAAAGAAGAAATCTCCTTTCTGGATCCATATAAGTGCCCACACCTGTACCTTCATATATAGGTATTCACTTACTATAATACTCACTATTCAATACTAATCA
Organism: Sminthopsis crassicaudata; assembly: GCF_048593235.1. Lineage (NCBI taxonomy): Eukaryota > Metazoa > Chordata > Mammalia > Dasyuromorphia > Dasyuridae > Sminthopsis > Sminthopsis crassicaudata. The sequence goes on along the minus strand of NC_133618.1, from coordinate 69,854,928 downwards.
ATTTTTGGCCTAAAATGTGTTCCAAGATTAAAGATATCCCCTTTATATCTTCTCTCCTGCTTCTTCTCTATTAAATTTATCTTGTCTTCATTCTGTGTTGCTTATCCTAAGTGCAAAAATTTCAAACTATAAATCCATGTGCAATTTACTAAGAACTTTTGGATTTTTTTTCTAGTATTGCCTTCAAGAAGTGAGGATAATTTCCAAGCAATGATGAAGCATCAAAAGAATAAAAAAGGAAATATAGCCTTTCTTATTTATCTTGCATAGGAGTTGATGATCAAATGGATGATAAACATAAATGTTAAAAAATGAATGCATAAATCTGAAATAATATTGTCTCATTGAGTCTCACTGAAGATTCTGGACAATTCATTTGAAGGTATGACTAGTGAATATGGACAATTCCATGATCAAGATTAGCACTGTTTTGAAACTTCTCCAGAGCATTGTTGGGATATATTGATCACACCAGAAAACTCTGTTTGAAGGTGCTACCACAAACAGGAAGGCATTAACGTGGCAACTGCTGACAATTTTCCTCATAAGTGCATGTATCAATTGCCATTTTGAGGCAGTAAATAAAAACAGGAATCTAGCCTTCTAGGCAAGTGTTATCAAACTGATTGTATATACTTTAACTCTATGAGTGTGTTGATGGGATGGCAGAAGGTGAGATGAGATGATCTTCTGGCAGGTTAGTGTTGTTCAAGGATATTTAGTTAGTGGCTTTCTCTATACTGGTAATGGTCACTTTGTGCAATATAAACTATAGAGAACTAATGCTCTTGGTTTTCAGGTACTATTGGGAATTTTAGGAATTTTTCATAAATAATTTTCTGAGTAACCATGACTTCCCTGGGTATGTAATAATGCAGTTTATGCTTACAACTCTAAAGAAAAGATAAAAGAACTCTCATCTTCTGTGCAACTACTCAGTGTAATAATATAACAAATAAATTACAGGGGTTTTTTTTATTTAATCTAAAAGGGGAAAAAGGAACCATAAAACAATTAATAGCCAAGACTTTGAGAAATGAAATAAAAATTCTTCCTTTAATGTAATTAAATATTTCCAGTCTGTGAACTGACCAGTAACTCTAGTGAACCTTAACTTCCCAGGAAAATGTATAGTTACCTTATATCTCTAAGATCACACATAAAATTCTCTAGTGTTCAAAGCTATTCCAAATCTTGCTCCCTCCTTACCTTTCTAGTCTTCTTACATCTTACACTCCTCTATAGTCTGTGATAGTGACACATTTCCCTCCTGTTCTTTGATGAAAATATCTCAACTTCCAAATATGGTCTTTTTCATGGTAGGGATTTACTATCCCTCATATTTGTACTATCTATAGGATTTCTTTCCTGATCCACCTTAATTCTAATATTTTCCCTCTCTTGATCATTTCCAATTTATTATGTATATAATGTTTTCATGCAGTTATTTACATTCTATCTTATTCTCTTACCTCTCCAACAATAAGTTCCTTAAGCAAAGTTTTGTTTATGTTTGTTGCTGTTTTACTTTTTTTAAACATCTTTGCAATCTAAAATAAAATGTCTGACACATAGGTGTTTACTTTAAAAAAAAAAAAACTAAAAGTACTAGCCTGATACAACTCCATACATTTAGAATTAAAGGTTAATAAAGGTCATCTTTGCCTCATTCTTATAATCTATAATACCAGTCAAAGACAAACTCAGGCATAAGCATAAGCCTTAAACACTGGTCTATTATGAACTAAATTTTTAAGCACAGACTGCCCAAAGGTTTTGTGGGATGGTGCCTTTGTTCCTAGGTCAGTAATATTGATAACACCTTCCAAATCCTTCCCTTTTTCTGGGTGACTATGCCAATGAGAGAATAGTGTCACTAGAAATGCTAATAAAGGCATTCTTCTAAAGGTTATATAAACTGAGGAGGGCGGGTACTTGATCTATCATATCACCCAAAAGGAGACAATTGCAAATGTTTGTCTTATAAATAGAGCCTAACCTACATTTATAAAGATGAATTTTATGAATTAGTAAAGGTATCAATGGGAAATTTCACAGTTCTGTAACCGGTTACTAAACATAAAAAAATTGTGTTGCTAGCCTGTTGGAAATTATCCACAGTCTTAAAGGCTATTTTCTAATTCACATAATTAAGGACAAATCCTATACTCTAGTAAGGTAATAACTCCTGTCAATATTCTTCATCTGCGTTTATTCATTCATTTATTTTTGTTTAGTATCATTTTTTAAAGACTATAGATGAACAGTGGCTATATAATACCTTAACTTCAAGAGAAAGAGGGATCCTAGTCAATAGAAGAAAACATTGGTGGTATTTAATTACACAGATGTGGTCACCATTTCAAATTACATACAGAATACAGAACTATTGTCTCTACAAAGTATAGTGGGGCTTAACAGTAGGAAAGAATGTAGAACCAATCATATAATTGTTCATTTTATCTACCATGTAATGTTGCTGAGAAAAAAAGGAAAGCAAAGCATCTTGAATCCTAATCTGAGGCCTAATTGGGAAATTTGTCACCTGGAGAAAAACAGGGATGGATCAGGGATGATGAATACAGTCTTGATAGGTCTTGAGAAATAACTTAAATATTACCTTTTCTGAACAGCATAAAGAAGCTACACCCCCCCGCCTCTGTATCCCCTATATTTTCTGGCTCACAAAGTTATTCCTTCACCAGAGCTCTATCTAGGCTACTTTTTTCTCCCTAGTTCCTACAAATTATTTTAAGGTATTGATATGAAGGTTTCTAAATCAAGGTTGATTCCTTCTAAATCAAGGTTGCAAAGTCCTACCTGCATCTGTTTTACTTATACTGAAGAAGGGTTTTAGTTCTTTGCTAATCAAGACTCAGTATGATTACTCAATTATAAAAGACTCAATTACAAGATGATATTTTGTCTTTTGTTTTGATGAAAATGGAGGTGGGGACTTGGTAGTTTATCACAACCTGAATGGTTTTATATTTTGGTCTTTGTTTTAATTAGCATTACAAAGGAGACACATTGCATATATTAGGCATAATTTCCAACCTCAGATCTCAAATGTTGCTTTAAGTTCCAGAGTGAACACAGTTTGAATTACTGTTTCAGCTCTGGGGAGGATATATTTAGGCTTGTTTATAAAGTGTAAATTAAAGAAAGTGCTATGGTGTTGTACTGTAACATTGGTACCTGAATCTAATCAAAGGGGAGCTCATTTCCTTCCCAATGAATGGGAGATGAGATAGAAAGTTAAACAGAGACACACAGAAGATAGATAGTTTTAAACAGAATGATAAAAGCTGAAGGAAAAGGGAGCCTCATGAGTAAGTCTGATATATCTTTGTATGTGTGTAGGTGTGTGTGTGAGTTTTTCCCCAGTTATGTTAAAAAAAATTCAAACAAAGCTGGAGACCCTAGGGGGAGTTTAATTAGAGTTAATTACAGTTATTTAAAAATAGACCTGTTCTTACTAATCAACATTGTTTCAATGGGTTCTTGGTCTCATTTCTGCAGAGAAATTAGAATTGAGATATTTTAAAGTGACAAATGAATCTGTTTATTCTTTTCTCCATCCCATGCTGACATAGCTCCTACCTAATGCACCACAGCATTTACATCTCCTCCTCTCCATTTTCATTTTCAGCATTGTTCATGATTTGAACCAAAGAACACAAACTTAAAACACATATTTTCCAAACAAAACTCTTTAAAAAGAACAAGAAAATTCTCTCATCTTAAGTGGAAAAAATGGTTTTTCCTTATTTATTTATTTATTTTGCTAAAATTTCTTTGTTCAGAAGGCAGCCTTTCAAGGGATTCCCTCTCTCATCCCTAGACCCTCAACCATTTCTAGTGCCTGAGATTACTTTAGTGCCAAGGGAAAGAAAGAATTGGATTTAGTCACAGAAACCTGTAGATGAATCTGGCCCCAGATGGTCATTACTTCTGTGAGTCTGGATAAGTCTTTATGCTTTTATTCCTCATAACACTTGGGGTGTATGGAGTATTCCAGGAAGACAAGCACTTCTGGTGTGAGAACTTACTAGTCCTTTTTAGGGCTACTTTATTTGCCCACCATGTTGATTTGCTTCCCAACTCTCACCTCTGACTCCAAGAAACTGTCTAGTCATAACTCAGTAAAACTGAAGGTAAGTGATAGACCTCAAACCTATTGGTAAATTGTGGAGGTGGGGATTGGCTAGCCCAAACATATGAAGATATTCCCAGATGGAATGAATAGATGAGAACAGTTCATTCCATTGACCATGAAAGTAGCTGAAGCAATGCATGGAATATCAGACACCAAAGATACCAAGTCATCCATGGCATACTGAGCCATTGTCAGATGCATTGACTTTTATCTTGCTATTAAACTTTGATGATTCTAGAAGAAAAAGTGAAGTTGAAGACTGTGTGCAATTCTTCCTCACTAAAATCCAATTCATGTAAGGGTTAAGATTTAACCCAATTTCCCATTGAGCCTCTTCAAAAGCAAAGGAGAAACACAACCACCTCCTAATTCACAGGTTTTTGTGAGAAGCAAATGAGATAAAATATAAAGCCCTTGGCAAACTTAAAGTGCTATATTAGTGATAGACTTAATTACTTTCTATTTATACTGTGTGTTTTGTATATATAAATTTTGTTTTCTATAATTTCTGCCCTCTTCTACCTATAAGAATATTAACTTCATGTTTTTCTTCTTATCCTCATTGCTTAGCATAGCACCTATGACATTGTACTATTTAATAATTGATTTATGATTTATTCTTCAAGTATTAGATCAGTTCTCACCTCTTCTATGAAGGCCTATCAGGTTGCAAGATGAGAGTAGATAGTCTAGAAAGCTAAAGCAACTACATTTTGCCATTAGTTCTTCTATCTTGCCTTTTACAATGTTTGTTTTGCAACCCACATCCCCATCTATGACCTTCCTTACTGTTGAAACATCTAGGAAAGTTCTATTAAGGCAGTTTTAAGAGACAGGTAAACTGACGGAAAGCGTTCCCTGCTACTTTCCTCCAGCAAAGACCATATCCAACCACAAGGTATGCAGTAAGCAAATTTACCTCTTTGTAAATTTAAAGCTACGTAAACTTTGTCCTTTGTTCCTTCAAGGAGTTTCTCCCTTACTGTCAAAATCAATAAACCCTTGTTGGTTCTTATATTTTTGTGTTTGGATTTGGTTCTGGTTCTGGTTTATTCTAACACAGACAATTTTGTCCACTGAAGTGATTTCTTTCCTCCTGGGAACTCACAGAATATTATTGCTAGAAAAGTTAACAGAAATTATATAATTCAGGTATCTTATTTTAAAGTATACATAATAAGGCTTGGTGACAGAAAATGACCTGCGGAAAGTCACAATTTAAATAAAATCAGGGCAGAAATAGATGTCTCTTAAATTTTAGTTTGTCTTTTTTGTTGTTCTTTTTATTCCTTGTCAAGAAACAGTAAATAATATACTCATTACAGGAAGGCACCTTTGAGATCACCTAGTTTAATCCTCTTTAAAACCATTCTTTCTAAAACTCATTTGACTTTTATGCAATATTACCTCCTTCTGTTTGTTCTAAAAGATGCAAAGTTGTGTATAATCAAATAAGCACTGTATTAAGAATTAATATAACTGGATTTAACTCTTGACTTTGTTCCCGACTCATAGAGTGACTTTCAGTTAACATGTTTGTATCTCAGTTTCCTTGCCTATAAAGTGAAAGGGATAGACTATATAATGTCTAAAAATATTTTCTAATTCTAAGAATGTATTTTTTTCATAAGTGTTATCTTTTCCTGAGTCTGAGAGACTATCTTCTTATTACCATAATTAAACAAGTTCCACACTCCAATGAGGTGATAGTCTTTATTGAATAATCTTTCTTCATCTTTATGTGTGTGTGTGTGTGTGTATTATTTTGTTTTTACATAGAATTTATTTTTTTTTAATTTTCAAGTAATGTAAAGAAGTATTTAATAGCATTTATTGAGTGGAGAGATGTCAGTGAACAGGGTGAAATACTATTGGTATTCAAAAAATATATAGACCACTATTTCATATTATTTATTAAGCATTATTTGTGCATGTGTATAAAATACTTTAGCCATTAATGTAGAGAAGAATCTAGAACTAGCTCTATAATATTTGAGTACCTAAATTTGTATGCATCTGTAAAGTACTATAAGTACAGAAAAGAAACCAGAACCAGTCATGCAATAAAGGCTCATTTTGCTTCACATTTGCATCTTTCTTCTTTTTACTAAACTGGAACCTATATGAAGATGAGAACAACATGTCTTTGTTATTTTATCCCCCATAATATTTAGCATAGTTTCTTACATATACCTAAAATTCAAGAAAATTGATTGATTCAACATAGTGATTATTATCTCCATATAAAGGTTTTAGGATGCTAGTGGACCTTTAAGTTCAATGTGAGTCTACAATAACATATGTTAGCCAGAAAAATAAAACTACATTAATAGACTTAGCAAAGCAGGTGTATGATGTTTAAAGTACCCCTTTTGGAGTCATGGAGTGATGGGTTCAAATTCTGATTTTTCTGTTGGCTCTCATTGTAGCAACTTCTCTTTATTCTTGAATGAATAACAAACCCACTTCTTGGATTCAGAAGTTTGGCAAAAATATATAAAATATTTTTATCTGTTGTCATATTGGCTTGGAGAGCACCAGAATCAAAAGAAAACTTCCATGGAAATTGAACAAATATCCAATTCCCAAAAATACCAGTAGTCCTAGTTCCATATCTGAATCTTTGATCTATACTGCTTATCTCACTCAAAATGTCTACTAACTGAAAATATTTTCATGATAAACAAAATCCCTTTGTATCAAAAAATATATATCACAATATTTAATATGAAGAAGGTAAAAATTCAAAATTTTGAAGTAGACAGCTAACTTGCTCTTTAATTCAAGTCTAATCACCTACCTGTCCCATATATAACTTCTATAATACCTTTAGTTTTAGTGAAAAGAAAATTTCTGATGATTATCCATTGAAAGAGGTTGCATTAGCAGAAGTTTTTAATCTGGGTCCATGGAAAAGTTTCAGGTGGTCCACAAACTTGGACTGGGGGAAAAATCTTTTTTTTTTCCTAACTTTTGATTTCCTATTGCACTAAGTCATCTCTAAGGTTCTTTCTATATTCAAAATTCTGGAATTCTGGGGGATTGATGTTACTGGATAAAGTAAGGGATTTATCTGTGTTCCAATTATTCATAGTGACTCAGTCTCCCACTGCTCTGGATAATTGAGAATTGGCTGCTTTAAGAAAAAGTGTTTGTTATCTCACTCTTTGTGAAAAAGTTGTACCATCGTGTTGGCAAAATGGATAAAAGCCCTGCTGTGTTGAAGCCTTAGGCCAACTAGCACACCCTCATTGACTGGATGTAATACCTAGGTATTTCTACTTGTCAGCGGGCAAAAGGTCAGTTTTGCTTTCCAGCACTTCTCACTCATTGTAGGTAGCTCTTTATAGCCAATTCTATCATTTATGTCATTTTAGTGTACAGATGAAGCTATCTTTTTTACAGCAAGATCAAGCACAGAGTAACAGCTGTTAGCATTTATCAGGTGTGGCTGCAGAATATTCAGATAATCAGAAAAATGAAAGTGAATCTCAGAATGTTTTCATCTTTAGTTGGCATTGCTTCTTTCTGAAGGGGTTCTCTCTGTGGGACCTCTCTTGACCTGTCAGACAAGAAAGGCATGTTGCAGAACATAATATTTTTGCCCTCAGGGGTTCAAGAACTTATTTTTCTAGTTAGATTCATTCTTAAAAAAAAGACAGGCTCACTTATACTCTAAAAATATTTATAAATTCTCACAATGAATTCCACCCTCTGGTATTTGATGGTTGAAACATCCATATATATCTGGGATCAGAAAGCCAGAATTTGAATGTGCCTTTGTTACTTACTACTTACATGGCCTAAATTCTTTGGGTCTCAATTTCATCACTCGTAAAATAATCTAATTAGATTTAATTATCTTCAAAGTCTCTTTCAGTTATAATCCTTATGAAATATTTCTATCATTTTGATTAATTAACTTTGGATATTAAACATATTCTCAACTAGTCTATCCTCACCTCCTCTCTAATTGGAGGCCTTGAAGGTAAAATACTGAACTCTTCCCTAAGTTTTGCTTTTATAAAGCCTGGGATCTTACTTTCCAACTAACTTCCCAATTTTCAAAAGTAGTACTGCTTGAGTTGGACTCTACAGAAGATCATACTCCAAGCCTCAGTAACACTAAATTTTGTCAATCTAGAATTGCAAACCAAAATCCTAGTTAACTGATCCCTATTGGGAAATACCTTATAATGACTACTATTCTGCTCACCTCATAAAAACTGTGAGGTAAACACTACTTTCCCCAAAGTTTTATTTTTTTAAGCTTATTGAATAGGGCAGGTAGGTAAAGCTGTGGATAGGTGGATAGGATGAGAGCCCTGGACTCAAGAAAGACTACCTGAGTTCAAACTTAGTCTCAGATAATTAATAGTTGTGTTGTCCTGGGCAAGTTATTTAATAGTTGTTTGCTTTTGTTTCTTCATCTGGAAAAATGAGCTGGAGAAGGAAATGGCAAAACTCAAGTGTCTTTATCAAGAAAACATCAAATAGGGTCACCAAGAGTCAGGATATAACTGAACAATAAGTTATGGCTTTCCCCCACCACCATAAGGTTTTTGTTAAGAAAACTAAATAATTTGTTAATACTTTCTCTTTCCTCCAATAACTTTAAAATTTGTATACATGCTGAATTATTTTATTAGGATGTAAATATATCAAGTAAGGACAAATTGTGTCATTTGTCTTTTTATCTTCTGTATCTAGAACAGTGCTTTGGATAAAGTGGTCATTTCATTTATATTTGTAAGGTTCTATTCAATTTACAACCATTTTAAGAAGGAAATTCCTACTTTGTATTTCTTTGTTGAAAATTTAGCATAAGAATATCTACCACATAAATTTAATGCATGTTTTTTATTGTAATAATTGAGATGTGTAATCTATCATTAGCATTAAAATCAGAATCTATGGGTTCAAACCCAAATCCCCTACTTTCTAGCTATATCTAAAGGATAAACCATTTAATTTTTCTAAGTTTTGATTTCCCATCTGTAAAATTAAAAACTTGATGTCAGTCTTTGAGATTTCATTCATAGAGATCTAGAATGTTAAATCTAGATCTAACACTAATATTCTGTTAGCTAGTGTTAGAGCTAAAAAGGAATGATTTCTTACAGGCTAATATGTTAATGGATGAAGTTTGACACAACCTAGATAAGATTTTTCATTTCAGTAGTAGCTTTCTATACCTTAAACCTGAGGCATAAGTAATGTTCAGATTTGAGGACCAGTAGCATGGATACAGTATGAGAGAATTTTGGAGGCAAAATTGAGTTCATGATAACTCTTGAAGTAGACATTTGAATGACAGCATTTTTTCTGACAAATAAAGGCAGCAACACCTTGCTAAGGAAAATAGACATATGTCTACTAGAAAAAGACTGTTTTTTTTACCTGAGGGATGTAAACTAACTGCCTCAGCCTTTCCTGAATCTTTTAAAACTTGCATTCCAGTTTGAAGCCATGGATATAGGTAGCAGCTACATACCTCAAATAAGTCTTCCTTCACCCAATATTAATGCCTCCAAGAAGATAGATAATAGAGGTCTACTGCTTTGACCTCAAAAGAACTGGTCCTTTCCTTTTTGGCCTTTGGAGAGATTTTTGTTTTGTTTTGTTTTAGCTTTTTATAAAGAATTCAAATTGCTCAGGTTTCACCACTTGTTTTTCTCATACTTCAGTTGAACAATTAGATAATATACTACAAGTACTACATTTTCAGAGTTTAGTTTCTGCAACTACACCAAGTGAAAATATTCCAACTAGGGTGATATTGATTCAATCCTTCTACAGTATATAGATCAGTACTGCCTATTGATTTAAAGATATACTTGAGTTCCCTACATTCATTAATACTAACTGAAGCATTGTTCAAGAACAGCATTTGCAAATTTCTGACATTATTCTTTGGCATTAAGGAATAAGATATGAAGATGCTTGTGAATTCTTGTGCCTTCTCCATATAATCAGTAATTATTGCTTTATGTATCATGGAGAGAAAAATAAGAACAAAAGGAAAAAATAATGGGAGAAAGGAAAAATTAATGAACAAAGCATGTGTTGATTTACATTCAATCTGTATAGACATTTTCTATCCAAAGTCCATTGGTATTGTCTTGGATCAATTCTAATTTTTGCTCAGTTAGTTTTTTGTAGTTCCTTTTCCATCTAAGTAAATGTACTTTTTAAGGAATTTTTTTTTTTCTTCAGTAAAATTTGTATCTCCTTTTCCATTTGGTAAATTCTACTTTTTAAGCAATCATTTTTTTTTCCAAGCTGTTGATTCTTTTTTTCATAATTCTCTTGATACACTCCCATTTCTTTTCCCAATTTTTCTTCTACCTCTCATGTAATTTAAAACTTCTTTTTTGAACTTTTCCATAAGTTCTTTGGTGATTTTAGAGCATTTGTGAGCTTGGGGGAGAAAAAATACAGCTTAATTTCAATATTTTAAATTTTTCTTACTATTTTTAATGTATTAAAAATATTTTGCATGAGTTTATTGATTCAGCAGACTGTAAAAGAAACCCATAACACACACACACACACACACACACACACACACACACACACACACACACACACACTTTAAGAACCTTTATTTTAATGGTTGGGATGAATTTGCACTTTTCTGTCTTAGGATCCTAAGAAATATTATTTGGCTTTTATATACCAGACACTGTGCTGTTAGGTATACAAAGAAATACAAAACCAAAATAAAATAACAAATAAACATAAACAAAACAAAATAAATAGCCTCTGTTCTCAAGGAGCTCACCTTCTAATGTAGAAGACAATGTGCAAACACTTATGTATAAAGAAGGTATGTAAAGGATATTTGGGGTAATTTCAGAGGGAAGAGAATAAGAAGGAGCATTATAAAAGGCATCTTGCAGAAGGCAAGGCTTTTTGCGACAAAGTCAGGGAAACTAAGATAGAGATGGGGAAGAAGAGTAAATTCTGGAAAGGAGGACAGTAAATGAAAATATTTAGTCAGGAGATGGAGTATTCTGTGTGAAGAATATCAAAGAGAAAAGGACAAAGAAAAAACCTTAGGAAATCTTCAAGATTATTGGACCTAATTTGGTTAAAGATAGAGGAAAGGGCAGGATAGGAGAAAGAAAAGTAAAATTTAAAGAGAAGAGATTATTAGTAAGAAGAATGTATTTACATTTTTAAAATCTGAAAAGAATGAAGTTTTAGAGAAAGTAATTTTGACAAATAAAAGATCATTAAAAGCTCTGGAGAAAATAGTTTTGATAGACTGAAGTCAAAAGGCATAATGAAAAGAATTACCAATGAGAAAAAATGAAGTGAGAGGAAGGGAATGGAATGAACATTTAAGTAAGTATGTTAGGAAATATGCTAGGCAATTTTTACAAATATTTGATTTGATCCACACACAAATATGGAAAGAACGTATTATCCCCATTTTACAGGTGAGGGAACTAAACAGAAGTTAATTGACTTGCCCTGTTTAACAAAGCTAATATTTCTGAGGTTATATATAAAGTCCCAGGTATTCTATTACTATGCCATCAACTTCCTGAACTCCACCGGAGATAATGATTCCTTTAGCCAGATTTTTCATCTACTGTGTGTGTATGTGTGTGTGTGTGTGTGTGTGTGTGTGTGTGTGTGTGTGTATTTGTGGTGTATATATTTATGTTCAAGATGCTAATGCTGACACCTTTGAAGAAGGAAATAATTAGTTTCTTACAGAAATACTATCATTTATCTATTCCATTCATGAAACTCATTCTCCTGCCCTTTTCCTTATCCCTCCTCCATAACTTTACAGGTCTATTATTATTGTACTATTCAACACACAGTGGGATTCAATAAGACACTAACTCCTTAACTTTATAACAACTTATTATCCTAAACACATTGCCAACAAAAAGATTGAACTTACTTATAAATTAAATATAAAACAAACATGTCTTCCAGCCTTTCTAATGAGAGGAATGTAACTAAACCCCATGCTTCCCTTTCCTGTACCTGCTTTCTATCACATGTACTACCAACTTAGCCTCCAGCTCCTGAGTTCCATTCAGAAGGAAAATAGTACTAGTGACTTCCCTCTAAAATGGGACCAGATGTTCCAGTTGCTTCCAGGTATAAGAAAATTAACATCTTAAGCAGTGGTAGAAATGTTCACATCTCTTCTTTAATTTGTGCTTCATTGCTAGCTCACTGAACGGATTCGGGCTAATGATGAAAAAGAAGAGACATCAGAGAAAAACTGATGGACAAAAATTGGCAAGCTTAGAGGCACCCTACCTGCTGAAGGACACCACTTAAATGAACAGTTTGATGGAACTGTAGGTTTCTTTGGTTCTTGCATATTGCATTTTAGCCTGGCATTAGGATCTGGACATCCATAAGGATAGCCATTTATATTAGAAAGATTTCCTAAAATCCTATTTAACATCAGGAAAAAATAAACAAAAGGAAAAAGAAGAAAATACAGACAAAATTGAAGGACTCCCCTATCCTGGCAATTAATTATCTGAAGTCTCCCTCACTAAATATCCATAGGGAGGGAAAAGAGAAGGGATGAAGAGGAGGAAAAAAAGTGGGGGAAGGAGGAAAAGGAGAAGGGAGGGGAAGGAGGAGAAATAAGGAAAAAGGGGTAGGAGGAGTGGGCAAAGCCAAGATGGCAGAGAGGACACAGATTTCTTTCTGATCTCCAACAATCCTCAACTAATTAATAAATTCAGTCTCTGAATTAGATCTGGACTGGCAGAATCCATGAATATTGGAAGTGTAGCAAATTACCAGCCAAAGATAATTTCAAAGATTGCCAGAAAAGGTCTGTTTTGGTCAGGCACAGAGGGAGGTGACCAGGTGCAGGCAGGCAGAGCAGGAATGCTAGCACACACTGTGGAGACCTGGGGTAGGGTACCTTCTCTGCAGGGCAGTGCAAAATCCTTGCAGTGGAGAATCTACAAGGAGGAAGCTACACCAGTGTTGGCTACTCTGCAATAGATCAGCAGAGAAGTTATAAAACATTCAACACAAACACAAAAGGTAAATAGTGAACCCCAAAATGGCAGAATCTCACAGGACCTGGACACTCCCACCCAGCAATGGGAGTGAGTCAGCACAATTCCAGCACTGCCACAATCACTTCACTGTTTGTAGAGGAAGCTTGGAAAGCCTCCCTTGTGCTAAAAGCAGATCCCAACTTAAAAAAAAAAAAAAAAAAAAAAAAAGAGTAAAAAGGAAAAAATAACTCTAACCATAGATAGTTTCTATGGTGAAAGACAAAAACAGATTTCAAACCCTGACAAATCTAAAGGCAGATTGTTTCCAGATGAAGCTCCAAAGAGTGATATACCTTGGTCCCCATCACACAAGGCTCTCCTAGAAAAAAATAAAACAGAGCTGGAAGAAAAATAGGAAAAGGAAAACTTTACAAGAGCTTGGAAAAGATAGATTTGACAAAATGGAAAAAGAAAACAAATCCATGAAAAACAGAATCTATGAAATGGAAATGGAAAATAACTCCTTAAAAACAGAATTTGTGAAATGGAAAAAAAAATCTTATAGAACAAAACAACTCATTTAAAAACTCAATTGGACAAATAAAAAAGAAGTAAAAAAAAAAGTAAATGAAGAAAATAATTCAATAAAAGTCAGAACTGAACAAATGGAAATGAGTGACTTGATGAGACATCAAGAATCAGTCAAGCAAAATCAATAAAATGAAACAATAGGAAAAAAATGTAACATATATACTTAGGAAAATAACTGATTTGGACAACAGATCTAGAAGAGAAAATCTAAGGATTATTGGACTCCCTGAAAATCATGGTGAAAAAAAGAGCATAGACACTATTTTTCAGGAAAGTATCAAAGAGATTTGCCCTGATGTTATAGAATCAGAAAATAGGATAAACATTGAAAGAATTCAACAAGTACCTGCTGGAAGAGACCTCAAAAATTAAACTCAATGGAATATCGTGGCTAAATTTCAGAACTATTAAACCAAGGGAAAAATATTGCAAGCAACAAGAAAAAAAATAATAAATAAAACATTCAAATACCAAGGAGTCACAATAAGGATTACCCAGGATCTAGCAGCTTCCATCTTAAGAAATGGAAGGGCCTGGAATCTAATATTCTGAAAGCAAAGGAACTTGGAATTCAGCCAAGAATAGACTAACCCATTAAACTGAGCATTTTTTTTCTAGGAAAGAAGATGGGCATTCAATGAAACAGATGAATTCCATTTATTTCTGAAGCTGAGCTAAACCACAATTTTGACCTCTAAATATCGGACACAAGAGAAGCATAAAAAGGTAAAAAGGAAAAAAAAAACCTGAAAAACTGTATACATAGTGAATATATAATTTGATTTTACTGTTATAATATAAAAAAGATACTAGAGATGGAAAGGGGATTGTAATAAGAAAATGGGGGGGGAAGTGAAGGTAAAATGAGGGAAATTACATCTCACAAAGAGGCAAAGGAATCTATTACATTTGAGGGAAAGAGGGAAGGGGGATGAACATTGTGTGAATCTTACTCTCATCAGATTTGGCTCAAAGAGAAAATATTAGACATATTTGATTTACAAAGAAACATCTCTCACTTTATTAAAAAGTGGGAGGAGAAAGGTGAAAAGAGAAGGGAAAACAAAAATAATAGTGTAAAGGTATAAGAAAGGGGGAGGGACTCAAAAGATGGAGGGATTCTAAAGGGGGAGGACTCCTTGAGTCAAGTGATGTTCATAAATTAAATACTGAGGAGGAGGGAAAAGGGAAAATGAAATAGAAAAATATAATCTGGGAATAATAAGATGGCAGAAAATACAGAATTAGTATTTTAACTATAAATGTGAATGAGGTGAACTCTCCCATAAGGAAAGCAGATAGCAGACTGGATTAAAAGCCAGAATCCTTCAATATGTTGTTTACAAGAAATGCATCTAAAGCAGGGTGATAAATACAGAGTAAAAGTAAAAGGATGCAGCAGAATCTATTATGCTTTGAGTGAAGTAAAAAAAGCAGGAGTAGCCATCCTTATTTCAGATCAAGCAAAAGCAAAAAATGATCTAATTAAAAGAATAAGGAAGGAAACTATATCTTGCTAGAGGATACCAGAGATAATGAAGCAATATTGATATTAAACATATATGCACTAAGTGGTGTAGCATCTAAATTCCTAAAGGAGAAGAGAGCTGCAAGAAGAAATAGACAGCAAAACTATAATAGTGGGAGATATCAACCTTGCTCTCTCAGAATTAGTCAAATCAAACCACAAAATAAATAACAAAAGTTAAAGAGGTAAATAGTGTACTAGAAGAGTTAGGTATGATAGATCTTTGGAGAAAACTAAATAGAGGCAGAAAGGATTACAATTTTTTCTTGGCAAAATGTTTGTGGCAGCTCTTTTTGTAGTGGTTAGAAATTGGGAAATTAATGGATGCCCATCAATTGGAGAATAGTTGGGTAAATTATGGTATATGAATGTTATGGAACATTATTGTTCTGTAAGAAATGACCAGCAGGATGAATACAGTGAGGCTTGGAGAGACTTACATGAACTGATCTGAGTGAAATGAGCAGAACCAGGAGATCACTATACACCTCAACAACAATACTGTATGAAGACATATTCTGATTGAAGTGGATATCTTCAACATAAAAAAGATCCAATTCAGTTACAGTTGATCAATGATAGACAGAAATAGCTACACCCAGAGAAGGAACACTGGGAATTGAGTGTAAAATGTTTGCACTATTGTATTTCTACACAGGTTACTTATACCTTCGGAATCCAATTCTTACTAAGCAACAAGAAATTTGGTTTTACACACATATATTGTATTAAGGTTATACTGTAACATATTTAATATGTATGGGATAGCTTGTCATCTAGGGGAGGGAATAGAGGGAAGGAGGGAAAATTTTGGAAAAGTGAATACAAGGGATAATCTTGTAAAAAAATTACCCATGCATATGTACTGTCAAAAAAAATTATAATTATAAAATTAATTAAAAAAAAATTTTCTTGGCAGTTCTGGGAACCTATACAAAAAGTGACCATACATTAGGACATAAAGGCCTCAAAATCAAATGCAGAAAGGCAGAAATAGTAAATGCATTTTATTTCAGATCACAATGCAATAAAAATTACATTCAATAAAAAGCCAGGGGAAAATAAATCAAAAAGTAATTGGAAACTAAATAATCTCATCCTAAAGAATGAATGGGTAAAGCAACAAATCATAGGCACAATTAATAATTTCATCCAAGTGAGACAATAATGAGACAACATAACCAAAATTTGTGAGATGCAGTCAAAGCAGTAATAAGGGAAAAGTAAGTAAGTAAAAAAGCTAGAAAAAGACCAAATTAAAATATCTGAAGATACCAAACTTGAAATTCTAAAAATAAAAAGAGAAATTAATAAAATTAAAAATAAAATAATTAATTAAAGAATTAATAAATAAAACTGCTAGTAGGTTGTATTGAAAAAAATCAACAAAATAGATAAAACTTTAGTAAATTTGATTAAAGGAAAGAGGAAAATCAAACTTTTAACTTTAAAAACTGAAAAGGGAGACCTTTTCACCAATGAAGAGGAAATTAGATAATTAGGAGTTATTTCGCCCAACTTTATGCCAATAAATTTGATAACCTAAGCGAAATGGAGGAATACCTACAAAAATATAGATTGCCAGATTAACAGAGGAGGAAGCATATATTAAAAACACTGGAGAATATAAGGATAAATGGAATTTTCCTTAAAATAGTCAGTATCATCTATTTAAAACTATCAGTGTGGATAAACTGGAACCATTCCCAATAAGATCAGGGATGAAACAAGGTTGTCCACTATCACCATTACCATTCAATATTGTATTAAAATGCTAGCTTTGACAATAAGATGGAAAAAAAATTGGAATAGGTAATGACAAAAGCAAATTATCACTTTTTGTAGATGATTTGATGGTATACTTAGAGAACCCAGAGAATCAACTAAAAAGCTATTAGAAATAATCCACTATGAATATCTTCAACATAAAGAAGATCCAGCTCACTTCCAGTTGATCAATGATGGACAGAAACAACTTCACCCAGAGAAGGAACACTTGAAATTGAATGTAAACTGTTAGCACTACTGTCTATCTACCCAGATTACTTATACCTTCAGAATCAAATACTTAATGTGCAACAAGAAAATGGTATTTACACACATATATTGTATCTAGGTTATACTGTAACATATGTAAAATGTATGGGATTGCCTGTCATCAAGGGGAGGGAGTAGAGGGAGGGAGGGGATAATTTGGAAAAATGAATACAAGGGATAATGTTTTAAAAAAAATTACTCATGCATATATACTGTCAAAAAAATTATAAATAAATAAAATTGTAAAAAAAAAGAAATAATCCACTATTTAAGCAAATTTGCAGGATACAAATTAAATCCACCTAAATCACAAACATTCTTAAATATCACTAATAAAAATCCAACAGCAAGAGATACAAAGAGAAATTCCATTTAAAACAACTGTTGATA
This sequence comes from Sminthopsis crassicaudata, assembly GCF_048593235.1. Taxonomy (NCBI): domain Eukaryota; kingdom Metazoa; phylum Chordata; class Mammalia; order Dasyuromorphia; family Dasyuridae; genus Sminthopsis; species Sminthopsis crassicaudata. Next base: position 69,837,227 of record NC_133618.1, on the reverse strand, counting down.
GTTTATAATATTTGGGAATCTATCTGCCAAGAGAAAGTTAGGAGCTATATGAGCAAAACTACAAAACATTTTCCACACAAAGTCAGATCTAAATAATTGGATAGGTCGAGCAAATATAATAAAGATGACAGTACTACATAAACTACTCCATTTGTTTAGTGCTATATCAAACTCCCAAGAAACTATTTTACTGAGCTAGAAAAAATAACAATTCATTTGAAAGAACAAAAGGTCAAGACTTTTAAGCGAACTAATGGGAAAAAATTAATTAATTAATTAATTAAGGTGGCCTACCAGTACCAGAGATATAAAGCAACTGCCATCAAAATCATTTGGTACTGATGAAGAAATAGAGTAATTGTTCAGTGGAATAGGTTAGGTTCACAGGACAAAATAGTCAATAACTATAGTAATCTAGTATTTGACAAACCCAAAGACCTCAGTTTTTGGGATAAGAATTCACTATTTGACAAAAACTGCTCGGAAAATTGGAAACTAGTATGGCAGAAACTAGGCATTGACCCACACTTAACACCATATGCCAAGATAAGATCAAAATGGGTTCATGATCTAGACATAAAAATATTATAAATAAATTGGAAGAACATAGGATAGCTTACCTTTCAGATCTGTAGATTAAGAAGGAATTTCTGACCAAAGAAGAATTAGAGATTATTATTGATCACAAAATAGATATCTTTGATTATATCAAATTAAAAAATCTTTGTATAAAAAATAATAATGCAGAAAAGATTAGAAGGCAAGTAATAAACTAGGAAAACATTTTTGCATTCAAAGGTTCTGATAAATGCTTCATTTCCAAAATATATAGAGAACTGACTCAAATTTATATGAAAACAAGCCATTTTCCAAATTATCAATGGTCAAAGGATATGAACAGACAATTTTCAGACAAAGAAATTGTAACTAATTTTTTTTTTTCATATGAAAAGGTGTTCCAAATCACTATGGATCAGAGTAAAAGTAAAGTAAGACAACTCTGAAATACCACTACATACCTCTCAGATTGGCTAAGATGACAGGAGTAGATAATGAGGAATGTTGGAGGGTACATGGGAAAACTGGGACACTGATACATTGCTTGTAGAAATGTAAATGGATCCAACCATTCTGAAGAGCTATTTGGAACTATGCCCAAAAAGTTATCAAATTCTGCATACCCTTTGATCCAGCAGTGTTAATACTGGACTTATACTGCAAAAATATCTTTAAAAAAGAAAAGGAATCAAAATTATTGTGGAAGCCCTTTTTGTAGTGTCTAGAAACTGGAAATTGAATGGATGTCCATCAATTGGAGAATGGCTGAATAAATTGCATTATATAAATGTTATGGAATATTATTGTTCCATGAGAAATGACCAGCAGGATGATTTCAGAGAGGCTTGGAGAGACTTATATAAACTGCTGCTAAGTGAAATGAACAGAACGAGGAGATCATTATATACTTCAGCAACAATACCATATGATGATCAAATCTGTTGGAAGTGGCTCTCTTCAACAATGAGATGATCCAAATCAGTTCCAATTGTTAAGTAATGTAGAGAACCAGCTACATCCCATGAAAGAACTATGGGAAATGAGTATGGACCACAACATAACATTTCTGCTCAATCTGTTATTGTTTGCTTGCATTTTTTATCTTCCTTCTCAGCTTATTTTTGCATTCTTTCTAAATTTGATTTTTCTTGTGCAGCAAGACAACTGTATGTATACGCATATTGTATTTAATATGTAATTTAACATATTTGACACGTATTGGATGCCTGCCATCTAGGGGAGAGGGTGGGGGAAAGGAGGGGAAAAGTTGGAACAGAAGATTTTACAAGGGTCAATGATGAAAAATTGTCCATGCATATGTTTTGCAAACAAAATGTTATAAAAAATAAAGGTTATTAAACTGTGCATAATCTTTGACCCAGCAGTGCTACTACTGGGGTTATATCCCAATGAGATCTTAAAGGAGGGAAGGGACCCACATATACAAACATGGTTGTAGCAATCCTTTTTGTAATGACTAGAAACTGGAAACTGAATGGAGAATGGCTCAATAAATTATATTATAAGAATGTTATGGAATACTATTTTTCTGTAATTAATGACCAACAGGATGATTTGAGGGAGGCCTAAAGAGACATACCTGAATTGATACTAAGTGAAATGAGCAGAACCAGAAGATCATTATACATGGCAACAACAAGACAATATGATGATCAATTTTGAAGGGCATGGCTCTCTTCAACAATGAGATAATTCAAACCAGTTCTAGTTGTTCAGTAATAAAGGGAGCTACTTACATCCAAAGAGAGGACTATGGAAACTGAGTGTGGACCACAATATTGTCCACATTATGTGAACATAGCATTTTCACTCTTTCTGTTATCATTTGCTTGCATTTTTATTTTTATTCTTAGGGTTGTTGGTTTTTTTCTCTCTGTAGATCAGATTTTTCTTGTTTAATGAGATAACTGTATAAATATGTACACATATATTGGATTAAACATATATTTTAACGTATTTAAATGTATTGGACTACCTGTCATCTAGGGAAAGGTAGGGGAAGGAAGAAAAGGTTTTGCAAGGGTTAATGTTGAAAAAATTACCCATTCATATGTTGTGTAAGTTAAAAACCTGTAATAAAAAATGAAAAATAAAAAGGGGAGTAGGAAAATGAGGAAGTAAGGAGAAAGGGAAAGGAGGAGGAGAAATAAGGAGGAAAGGGAAGGAGGAGGAGGAGGAAGAGGAGGAGAAGGAGGAAGAAGAAGAGAAGAAGGAGGGGGAGGGAAGAGCAGGGAGGACTAATAGAAGAGAGAAGGGAAGGAAAAGAAGGAAAAGGAAGGAGGAATGGTCCCAGAGTGAAAATATTTATTTTTATTTTATGTAACTTTAGTTCAAGTTCTGTCATCAGTTCTTTCACTTTCAAGGAAAACTAATTGCTAGTATCCTCATTTACTCATGGAGAGAGGAAAGAAATGTTATGTGTTAGATAGAAAACAAGAAGGGATATGTCACATGACATAATGTCTAGGTCCCTGTTGGCTGGTTCCCCATTATAGTTTGCAAAAAAGTCTCCTGTAGCAGGACAATGCTATATTTCTTTCTGAGTTCATATTAGTAGATTTGGATTTAAAAGACTTGATTTGGATTTTGACACTCCTACTCCCTGCCAAGTGCCCTGAAAAAAAATCACATTAGCTCTCACTTTATTCATTTATACAATGGAGGGGGAAAGGATAATGGTTTCACTAACATTGTGTTATAATTAATACTTCAAATTTTTTCTCTGAAGGATCAAGTAAAATAGATCAACTTTCTTGACAACATTAAAGCAATGGCAAATCTGAAAACTAAAAATAGAATTATTATATTGTTTTGTGATTTTCATAGTACTTTGTATATGTTATCTCATTTGGACCTCACAACAATCCTATGAAAGAGATGCTATATAATTGCCATTTTATATATAAAGAAACACAATGAGAATGGTTAAGTAATTTCCCTAGGGTCACCCAGTCATTAAGTGCCTAAAGTAAGATTGAACCCACTTTTTAAAATCTAAATCAAGCACTCCATCTATTATACAATCTAATCACTTTTATATTATATGAAAGTGTTCAAACTGCAATTGGAAGAATGGGGAAGTAATATAAATAAAATTTTAATGGACCTGGCTATTCTGAACTAACTTGGTGAATGTTGGTAAAGATAGCTTCAAAATGTGTAACTATAGAATAATTTCCAGATTTTCCATTTAAAATAAAAGCTATAACCCAAAGTTGAACATGATGACTTACTACATCAATGAAAACGATCATCTCAATCCAAATAAGATGTAAATTAGTTGGATACAATTTACCAAAGAACTTCTTTGCAAAGATGAGGGTCAAGGATGGAATTAGTTCTAATTGTAAATTCTTATTCAAACAAAAAAAAAAAATATTCCTGTAAAAAAGGAAGTTGAAAACCATTCTTTCTCAATAATCCTGTTAACCTTCAAGCTACATAACACAAAAGTTTTTGATTCAGCATAAAGAAAAAAGCAACAACTGAGTCAATTATTTTAATATTTCAGGTAATGCCTCTATTTATAAATTTGGAATATATTTATAACAATATAAAATACTCACAGAAGCATAGGAATTATAACAGAAAGAATCCTAAATCAGAAATCAAATGAGTAGGCCTGAACTCTATTAAAAAGTCAGTGGGAGGAAAGGAAGGAGAGGAAGAAATGTGGATAGTTAATTGGTGGTTTTCCAAGTCCATATGTTGCCTCTAGGGATTTAACAACATTTCCTTAAATTGTCCTATAGTAAAATTGCCTAATATTTCAGATAAGAAAATATGCCCAGATTCAACAAATGACTTGTTTATCTAAGGTGCCCCAGCTTGTATATATCAGAATTGGAATTTGACCTCAGCTGCTCTAATGATTTACCATTCATATTGTACACATGCAGAACTAAGGACTATAGAAATTAACTAAATAAAGGTCATAATTGCCTCTATTTCTAGAACTTGAATCTGTCTTCTGATCACAGGTTCAGGGCCCTATTCGATGTATTCTGTTGACAAAGAACACAGAGGAAATTTGGAGAAAATGATTTTTAAGTTGACTTAAAATACATTCTTTAATTTTACAAACAGTTAAACAGATAACATGTCAATATCTACCAACTTTCATACCATTGAGACATCTGGAACTCAAAAAAAAAACCATAACTTTTTAATATATTCAATATGGCATAATAGTCTATGGAATTTGGAGTTAGAAGACCTGGGCTTCCATCTGAACTTGGTTTTTCCTACTTTCTAAGCTTTGGGAAATCTATTTAAGATTTCTGATATTAAATTTCTTGTCTTATGTAACATGTACTCTCTGACATCACCCTGGCCCCAGAAGCAAGCAGGCTGCATCTCTCCTGAGGGTACTAGATCATCCTGAGGGGGTTTCTATATTCATTTATTCAATCTTTCAATCGTATTTCCACTCACTGTCAAACAAGTAAAAATCAGTCCTAACATCATTCAAATACTTGGTACTTTTACAAAGAAATATTTACTACAAACTATATCAAGAATGATTATATCAGCATTTCTTCTGATACCTTCAGTTTATCTTTTCCTTTATATTACCCTGGATTTGGAGGTTAGGGAAGGTTCAAAACTTAATTTAGATCCTAGATAGCCTTGGTCTCACCAAATATGTCTAAATTTTTTTCTGTTGATGCTGAATGAGTCCTCATTTCAGTTTTTTTTTTTTACTGGCATAGGACATAAAGATTGATCCTTTATTGCTTGGCTTGTCAAAGCTAGACTAGTTGATTCAGTTTGGATTCTTACTATAACACTCTAATGACTATCTGTAAAGTTTGGACTAACTCTCTGTAGGATCTGGTGATTAGCCTGAGTCCTTGGTCTTAGTGAGGAATGAAGGAGGCAGCAGAGCTACCATGTGGCTGGTCAAAGATGGAGTCTGGAATCTGGTGTCTTCTCTTGTGTCTGTGGCTGTGAGCTGTGGCTGAGAGAGAATCTTCTGTGTCTAAGACTCCATTAAATACCTCAGTAAGATTACATCACTACTAACACATTGAACACTAGCAAATGTTACATCACCATACTAAGTACTAATTATATGCTTAACTATAAGTACCTTGCTGACTTAGATTCAAGTATACCTTTTTCAAAATTCAGGCCTCCACAGCTAGATCCCTTAACAAAGATTGGGATTCTATTGTTTGAACACAAGATGGGGATGGAAATGAAATAAAAGCAAAAATCCAATGATTGAGTATTATTTTTTGAGTCCATATGGAATCAAAAGGGACAAAATCTGTGAAGCATTTCTCCATACTGTAAAATCTCTCACCAGATTCTGGATGTCATGAGCAAAAACAAGATCGCTGAGCTCTTTCAGAATCAAATGAAACAACGAGTTGGCTTAAACTGAATGAGCCTTTTTTAATATATATTGACCTTTCTGGCTATGAAGCCAATTGAAAATTGGTCCCCGTAGACAAGATTAATCTATCAATAGACAATTAAGCATTTATAACTTTCAAAAGAGACAACAGGCATTATCCCCAGAAAAAATGAAAATCTAATAGAGGAGAATGGCCACATATATTCCACAGTCTCTGTCCCTTTAATCAGTAGTATCAAATTCAAATAGGAACAGAATCCCTGCAACTGTATGTTAACTTAAAAAAAAATAAAGCAATATTAAGTATATAGTAATGAATTTTTATTCATTTTGTTGAATATTTTTAATTTGGTTGGGTATCAAGGAATTTTTCTCATGATTGCTGGCTGCTGGGTGACAAATTTGACATCCTCTCCTTATGAAATTCTCCTGGAGCTAGTTTCCTCTAGGTTCTCCATTTGGAGACATTGCATCAAGTGAACAAGTTGATGGAGTCTGTATTTACCCCTAAATTCTTATTGAATGTAGTTTTTATTGCATTGTGATCTGAGAAGAAGGCATTTACTATTTCTGCCTTCCTGCATTTAATTTTGAGATCTTTATGTCCTAATATATGGTCAATTTTTGTATATCCATGAACTGCTGAGAAGAAAGTATACTCCTTTATATCACCATTCAGTTTTCTCCAAAGGTCTATCATACCTAGTTTTTCTAATGTTCTATTCACCTCTTTAATTTCTTTCTTATTTGTTTTGTGGTTTGATTTATCTAATTCTGAGAGTGCAAGGTTGAGATCTCCCACTATTATAGTTTTGCTGTCTATTTCTTCTTGCAACTCTCTTAACTTTTCCTTTAGGAAGTTAGATGCTACACCACTTGGTGCATATATGTTTAATATTGATATGGCTTCATTGTCTATACTACTTTTTAGCAGTATACATTTTCCTTCCTTATTTCTTTTAATTAGATCAATTTCTGCTTTTGCTTTATCTGAGATGGAGTCTCTATATGTTATATATCAATTTTACTTATACATTGAAATCATTGGATTAAATGACTTCGATGAGCCCTTCTAGTTTCAAAGCCTATAATTTTATAATTCAAATTTGATCCCATTAATTTATAAAAATAATTAAAATTAAGTAATATATTTCAATGGAATTTCATGTTACAAAGATCATACACATAAACATATTAATTACTCTGCTTCCCAAAAAATAATCTAATCTTGTGAGGTAGAGAATGCAACTCTTAATATCCTCAACTGACAGAAAAAAAATAAAGGTTTTTGCTAAGTGTCATGTTCTACTAGTACAAGGCATAACTAAGAAGAAACCAAACTCGAGTGTATTTATTTATTTTACATGCTAGGTACTATACCATATCAGGATTTTGAGAGAAAAAATGTCTATTGCCTTTATTTTTTTTTTGTCATGTAAATGTCAAAATTGTTTGGAAAAAGTCTTCTCTTCCTCTTACCCCATTTTCAGAATGGCTAACTTTGCCAAAACTACTTATTTGCACAAAATAGCATCATTTTCCCAAGTCACAGAGAAAGAAAAGGAGAAAGAAATCCCTGAAAGACTGTTCCAGAATTTGCAAGCTATTGATTTATTTTGTTCTCTTTCTATTATAACCCTTTGATCTATGGTTTTATCATTTGACCTGCTTTAAATTAAACTGGAGAACATTGAAGGAAATGAATGATGAAAAGTGATAAGAGTTTGTCTTCATAAATCTGAAATGAAAATACAGGCCACTTCCTAACCTGTGCCAATTGTTGAAATGCTGGTTTCTGTAATGTCTTCAAATTGGCAGTTGTTATAGAAAATCATATTGGAATTAAATTCACTTTTAAAACATAAATTTTTCAATGTTTGGGGAAAAAATACATGCTCATCCTGCCAAAGAGGTTTTCAGTTTTGTACATCCAGTTTCTGTCTGATGGAGTTGGATTTCTTAAATATTATTCAGGAAGAGGCGCTGAGGAAAAGGTGCTTAGGAAGAGATGCTAATAGAGAAAGTGAATTATTGATATGGTGATAGATAAGATTTATATAGGTTTTTATTGCTATTGTTGTTATTTGTTTACAAAGCAATTTGCTTGAAAGAACTAGATGAAATATGTAGTTCAATCAATAAAATTAATCATAAACAGTTAACCAGTACCTACTATGTACCAGGCAGTGCAATTTGTGTTATTTCCATTTTACAGGTAAAGAATGTGTCATACACATCTGATGGGGGTGGATTTCCATCTGTTTCTCATGATACTAACAGCATATTATTTGTTTGTCTTTTACCTATTTATTCATTCATTCACTTATTTATTTGTTCATTTATTTTACTATGCCATGGATCTTATTAATCCATAATTTTTTTTTCTTTCTTCCAGCAATTTTTGATTTCCCTGAAGTAGGTAGCCCAGTGGGAAGACTACTAGGACTGGAATCAGGGAGAAAGACCTGAGTTCAGATTTGGATTCAGACATTTAATACTTGTGTTTCCTTTAGGCAATTTATTCAATTTCTCTGTCATAGTTTTGTCAACTATAAATCCAGGAACAATATTAGCACCTACCTTCCAGAGTTTTTGGCAAAGATTAAATCAGATAGTATTTGTAAAGTATTTAGCATAGAATCTGGCACATAGTAGATGGTTAAATAAAGGCTTATCCCTTTCCATTCCCTCCTGCCTGCTACCTTACTAGGACTATCATCAAGTGAAAAAAGAATTGGATTTATGTTTATTTTTTCTCCATAACATACACAATTTTTGGTGTCAAATGCTCAAAAAAAAAAAGTAAATAAAATATTGGGTTAAAAAAGTAGAAGAAAAGGAGGGGCAATGGAATTGTATTCCATAATTTATTTCCCCAGAGTAAAAATCATCTTTGAGCCTAGGGCAAATAAAACAAAATCAAGTCAAAATCAACATCATTGAAGTTGAAAGATGAAATAATTCATTTATGTTAGCTACATCTTGAAGATAGTCTTCTACAGAGAAGACACAATCTAAAACTTTTAATTTTAACTAATGTTTATTGTTAACAATATGTGAAAATAATTTCTAACAATTGCTATCATAATCTACTAAATTTTGGTGTCCTAAAGAAGGCTTATTCTCCCTGCTCAAGTTATGGTCTTTATGTGCTAGTTCATGAGCCTCTGTTTAACAGAGCATTTAACAGGATGTTAGTTTTTTTTGTTTATTCCTATTCTATTTGATCTTACCCCAAAATTTGTTCTGATTTAGTAATCTTTATATTCTAATAATATGAAATGTTCTTTTTCATGAAAAAGGTTTCTAAGTTATCAGCTGGCCAGGAAGAAAAATTACTGAAAGGAATAATTGAAGGATCAATTACGTGAAGGATTCACAGGTGTGTTTGTGATAGAGTCAAACTGCATTTTCCAAGCCTTGATGATTAATTTTTCATAAAAATTGCATAAGAAAATGAGGAAGGAAAGAAAGAAAGAAGTCCAAAATTAAAATTAATATTTTCTCTCTTTTTTCAACTCTTTCACAAACTTCTTTAGTTGGTAATAGATTTGTCATTATTATCAATCAATCCAAGTATATTTATTAGGAATCTACTATGTACAAAGCATTTTGCTTTAAAATAAGGATATAAAGATAAAAGAAGGAAATAAAGGGGGGAAAAGGAAAGAAAAATAAATGGAAAAAAAGAAATAAAGAAAGATAAAAAGAGAAGGAAAAAGGAATGGAAAATGAAGAAGTAGTAGTGGATTTCAAAAAGCTTACATTGTTCTGGTCAGGAACCAATATATACAGGTATTTGCTAGTAAATGATTAATAGTTAACTGCTAAAAATATTACCATTGTATAACTACCATTTTTCCATAACTTTAAATCTTCCCAATCAAAACAGCAATAAATCAAGCCCTTATTTTCACTTTGCTGATTTCCAAGTGCTTTCGTTGAGTGTATATATACATGTTTGCATGTATTCATCCAAGTGTGTATTTATGTATGCATAAACTCCATATGTATGAATGTATTATATATACAGATACACACACACTTAAATATCAAGATTTTTTTTGAAGGAAGGTATTAGGTCTTTTGGGCATAAACAATTAAAGAAATCAAAAAAAAATCTTGTGTGTAAGGTGAATAATAAAGTACTGCAAAGGATTCTATGAGGGAGCAATAAGGAGACACTACAATAGTAGCCATTGGAACTGCCTGTGGAAAGTCACAGTGTTTGATTTAAGAAAAAGAGATGATACAATTTAACTTGAATTTACTTATCTCTGATGTTAGAAAGACTTCCTAAGTTCAAATCTGGCCTCAGACACTTAGTAGTCAGCAGATAACTTAGCCCTCTTTGCTTCAGTTTCCTCATTTACAAAATGAACTGAAAAAAGTAAACTGAGTATCTTTTCCAAGAAAACCTTAAATGGGTCATGAGGAGTTGGACATAACTGAATTGACTAAACAACAGAATAAATTATCTGCTTGTAGACTATAAATCTCTTAAAAGTATGATTCATACATTTTTCCCTTGAAATACTGAGAATATAGTAAAGCATATTGAACATAAGTACTTAAGAAGTATCTATTAAAAAAATAGATTGACAATTTAAGCAAAAAGATAAAATTTAACATTTGTTGTAAAGTGATATATGTATTTGTCAGTATGAAATAAAATGTATATAGCATTAGTGCAGACTTTAAGTATAAATACACACATGAATACACACATACATACATACATGTATGTGTATATATGCATATAATTTTGTCTTAATTGAATTTATGAGTGTATTATCTACTATGTCATAAAATGGACAGATATTAATGCCCTTTATTACACTCTTAATTATAGGAAGGATATATGTTTTGGTTTTTTGTTAGTGGTGGTAGTTTTGTTTTATTTTGTTTTTTTGCTGAGGCAATTGAGGTTAACTTTCTTGCCCAGGATAACACAGCTAGGAAGTATTAAGTGTCCGAGGCCACATTTGAACACAGGTCCTCCTGACTTCAGGACCAACACTCTGTCTACTGTGTCATCTAGTTACCCCAAATTGGGTAGTTTTAATGATAGGGAAAAAAAATAGAGGGGAAAACACAGGGGTAGTTACTTTTCTTTGTAGCCATGATTAAACTTTGACATGAGGACAAAAAGACAAAGTGACATCAATACCTGTCTCCAAAATGTGAAAAGCATTTCTCACAATAAGGCAGTTCTTCATAATGAATAAAGATGATGTTGTAATTAGGTGAACTAATAAATGGCAAAATTGTGTTATGGTTGGGTTACACTCAAGAAAATCCTGATGCTTTCTTCTTCCTTCTCCCTTTATGTAAAAAGATCTAGTCTCTTCAATTCTTTAGTTATACACTGCATGAGTTCATTTGATTATTTTTTTTAAATCACAACTTAGGGACTAGCTTTTCAGTGTTAACCCTTTCCTCCTTTGATGTGGCTTCAAGTTCAAAGCCTTAATCTATCACATGTTCATATTTGAAACTTTTCTATCTTGTTATGATCAATGAATTCATCATCACTTTCATGGCCTGATGAAGCTTCTTTTCAGGACATGCTAATTTTATTCTAAATTAGACATAAGTAAAAGTTTTATCATTCCATACAGCATGATTCAGTAAAATAAATAGACATCTATTATTCTGTCTCTGGCTGGTTCTTGATCTTCTGAAAGGTCTAAACGTTATTGATCTAATTATACAACCTCACTTCTTTTCTAATCCAAACACTAATAACAATTAACATCATGATCTTAGATAATTTTTTCTTCCTCTTTAGCTTTAATTTTCTTACCTGTAAAATTATACTACTGTATGTAGTACATTGTCTATCTAATTTTTTTAGTTCTATGATTTTAAATCAATTCAATCAACTATTTTTCAAAATGTTCTCTTTTTTTCGGTAACTTTGATACAGGATCAAACTAAATATTATGGAAGGTAGAAGAGTTAAGTAGGAGAGACTATAGAAATAGTCTATTTTAAACCTTCATTTTATAGAAGGAAATCCTGTAGTTTAGAAACAATTTTGCTTGAGGTCACAAAAGAGCTAGGTCTTCAGTCAGTTTTCAGACATTTCTAACTTCATGCCCCATTTGTTTTGGGGTTTTAGTATTGGTTTATTTTTATTTTAAGGGGCAGAGATACTGCAATAATTTGCCATTTTCTTCATTTTGCAGACGATCATAGTAAGGAAAGCAGAATTAAGTGACTTGTCCGGGACCATAAAGCTAGTAAGTTTCTGAGACCAGATGGGAGGTCCAACACTCTATTTACTATGCCACCTATCTGTTCTACTAAATATAAGAATTATGATCTGAACACAAAACTTCAAGTTAAGTATAACAAACTCTGAACACAGAGTTTCTGATTTTTGATATTGTCCTTTTTCCTGTACTTCACTAGCTAACTTTTTTTCTGAGGGTATAAAGGGATCACACCACCAACAATACAATAATAACAAAAAGTCTTAAAGTCATTGATATAATGAAAATAGCTCTGGCTGTGGAGTCAGATAGTGAAGGTTTGGAACTTGTTTCTAAAACTTACTACTTATATGACCTTGGACAAGTTTCCTGAGCCCATTTTCTTATCCGTGAAATGAGGTTTAGATTAGAGACCAGATTGTCTCTCATCTACCTTGCAACCTTTGACATATATTCTTATAATCCTAAATTTCAAAGAATCTCTGATTATAATACTGAGGTGATAGATCAGATGTAACTATGTAATTGAAGAGAAAATAAAACCAGGAATTTTCTTCTCTCTCTCTGTCTTTCTGTCTCTGTATTTCTTCTTCTGACCTTCTTTGTCTCTGTGTCAGTCTTCTTTGTCTCTCTGTCTCCATCTCAGTCTCCACATCTCTGTCTCCTTGTTTTTCTCTCTGCATCTATCTTTTTGTGTGTATCTCTGTCTCTTTGTCTCTCTGTGTATCTCTATGTCCCCTCTATTCCCCTCTTTCTCCCTCTCTCCCTCTTCCTCCCTCTTACTCTCCTGCCCCCTCACCCTCTCCCTCTCCCACTCCCTTTTCCTCTACTGTCCTCTCCATCTCTCTCCTCTGTCTTCTCCATCCCTCTCTCCCTCCCTTCTCTCTCTCTCTCTCTCTCTCTCTCTCTCTCTCTCTCTCTCTCTCTCTCTCTCTCCTTTCTCTCTCTCTCTCTCTCTCTCTCTCTCTCTCTCTCTCTCTCTCTCTCTCTCTCTTCTCTCTCTCTCTCTCTCTCTCTCTCTCCTCTCTCTCTCTCTCTCATCTCTCTCTTTCTCTCTCTCTCTCTCTCTCTCTCTCTCTCTCTCTCTCTCTCCTCTCTCTCTCTCTCTTCTCTCTCTCTCTCTCTCTCTCTCTCTCATCTCTCTCTCTCTCTCTCTCTCTCTCTCTCTCTCTCTCTCTCTCTCTCCCCTTCCCTCCCTCCCTCCTATATACATAAACAATTACCTGTAGTCCTAGACTGCTAAGAAATAGCAAAAAGAAAAAATAGAGTCAGAAATTGCAGAGTCTAATGCTAGCTAAAACAGTAGTTGCACAACCTCAAGTAAGTCATTTTCCCATTTGGGTCTGAGTTTCCTTCTCTGCAATGTTTTCTATTAAAATTTTCAGAGGTGTCAACACACAAAATACTCCCCATGGTGCTAGAATTGGATTAAAATATAATTGGAAAATATTTCTCAAAATAAATAAAATACATTTTATAAGATAAAATTACAAAATTATTATAACATCACAATTATAGTACATTGCATAGTTAATATCACAATTTAATCTAAGTCAATAAAACAGGCAGGGATCTTGATGCATATATTGTTGTTGTTCATTCTCTCAGTTCTGACTCTTTTTGACCTCATGGATCTTAGCATGTCATACCCTTCTAACCTACTTTCTCCCCAAGTCTCCTTTAATTCATACTCCTTGCCTCCATGACAGTATCTATCCATCTCATCCTCTGCCACCTTCTTCTGCTTTTGAATTCCCCAACATCAGGTTTTTTTGGTTTTTTTTTCAGTGAGTCTTGTCTTCTCATTATTGGTCAAAGAATTTAAGTTTCAGCTTCAGTATTTGTTCTTCCACTGAATAGTCTGAATTAATTTCTTTAAATATTGACTGATTTTATCCCCTTGCTGTCCAAAGGACTCTCAAGTAGGACTGTCTAGCACCAAAATTAGAAAGCATTTATTCATGGTGTTCAGTTTTCTTTATAGTATAACTTTCATAGCCAAATATAACTCCTGGAAAATCTATAGCTTTTTGTATAGCAACTTTTGTCAGCAAGATGATATCTCTGTTTTTTTGTTTTTTTTTAATGGTTTGGTTTTTGTTGTTATTGTTGTTTTAGTATGTTGTCTAGATTTGTGAAAGGTTTCCTTCCAAGGAACAAGCTTCTTTTAATGTCACAGCTGTGGTTGCCATCTGCACTAATCTTTGAGCCAAAGAATGCAAAATTTGATGTTGCTTCCATTTCTTTTCCCTACATTTGCCAGGAAATATGAGACCAATTGCCATAATCTAAGTTTTTGTTTTGTTTTGTTTTGTTTTTGTAAATGCTAATTTCAATCCAGCTTTTACACCTTCCTCTAGTTCTCATCAAGAAGCTTCTTATTTCTTCTTCACTTTCTGCCATCAGAATGCTATTTTCTGAGATCTTTGTCACACCAAACTTAAATCTGGCTTTTAATTTATCCAGCCTGCCATCTCACATAATGTACTTGTAATATAAATCAAATAAATAGGTGATCAAAGCCTTATTGGATTTTGTTGCTTCTTGGCCCACATACAAGTTTTACAAAAGAGTACTAAGGTGATGTAGTATTCCCAACTTTTTGAGGTCTTTCTAGATTTTGTTGTGCCCCACACCATCAAAAGCTTTAATGTATTCAATAAAGTGGGAGTAATTTTTTTTTCTGGAACTTCCTTAATTTCTTCATTATCCAGCAAATGTGTGCAATTTTGTCTTTAGTTCCTTGACTCTCAAAAAAACAGCTTGCATTTCTTGTAATTCTTGGTTAACAAATTACTGAATCCTCACTTGTAGAAGGTTAAACAGAACTTGTTGGCATTTGAAATGATAGCAATTATTTGGTAATTTGAAGATTTTTTGCATTGTTCTTCTTAGCACTAGGACATAAGATGATCTTTTCCATTCCAGTGGCTACAGTTGAACTTTCCAAATCTGTTGGAATATTGTGTGTAGCACTTTAACAGCATCATCTTTTAGGATTTTTAATACCTCAGCTGAAAGTCTTTCATATTCACTAGCCTTTTTGCTATCTTTGCTTTCTAAGGCCCATAAGAACTTGATTCTCCAGGATATATGACTCTGATAAGTAACCACATCATCATAGTTCTCATGGATATGAAGATTTTTTATATTTTTTTTGGTATATTTTTCCATATCTTAATCACTTCTATTTCTGTTAAATTCCTACTATTTTTGTCTTTCATCATGTCCATTTTTGCATGAAATATCCCTTTGATACCTATAATTTTTGAAGGGCTGTCTTTTCTTTACCATGCTGTTGTTTTCTTATGTTTCTTTATGTTATCATTTAAGAAAACCCTCTTATTCCTCCTTGCTATTCTTTGAAATTTTACTTTCAGTTAGTTATATCTTTCCTTTTCTACTTTCCCTTTGGTTTTCTTATTATCTTCAGTTATTTGCAAACTCTAAGCAGAGAACTAGTTTGTTTTCTTACTCTTCTTTTCTTTAGGATGCTTTTTTGTTGCTCCCTCTTGTACAGTATTTTGAATTTCTATACACACTATGTCAAACATTCTATTTACCAGATCTAATCCCTTAAATCTATTCATCAGGGGGGTTTCATATTTGTAATGGAAGTTACTTGATCATATATTTATAGTCTGATGGTTTTCTATACATATGTAATGATCATTTGATTTAAGTTTACCCATTCCTATCCATTTAAATTTGCTAACACCTCACAATATTAATGTTTAAACTTTCTATCTCTTGTTTGAACACTTCCAGTTTAACTTGATTCATACATCTTGCAATCTCTGTTCCTATGTAGTAGTGATTTTTGTAATCTTAGATTTATTTTTTCATCACCAGACACATCCACAGCCAGACTCCTTTCAACTGTGGCCCAATTTGCTTTATTCTTTCTGAGTTACTTTTAGTTATCCTCCATTCTTTCCCAGCAATGTGTTAGACATTTTCCTACCTCAGGAATTACTCTTCTGATATCATGCACACACACTTATACAAATACACATGTGTATGTTGTTATATACGAATATGTATGTATGTATGTATAGACAAATTTTTAAAAATGCTATCTATGAAGTTCTCTTACCTAAGATACAAGAATAGTTTACTATTTACATCTCCAGTGTATCACCTTTTATCTACATGGCATAGTTTATAGTTTCATTGAGTTGTACAAATACTTCTGCCATAACAAAGCAGTGATCTAGGGAAATGTGTAGAGTAGATTCCCTCATTTCTCTTTAAGTTTGACACCACTATGCTAGATGACCTAGGTTCTTCCCAATTCTAAACTTTTTCAAATCTACCAATACTTAAAAGTAAATTTCATTATTTTTTTGGCTTCAAATACTACTTCAGTGAGGAGTAATAAAAACACATCCCTGGAAAAGAAACCAAAAGACCTGGATTGTAGTCCCTTGGATCAAGGAAAGATTTGGGAGGAACTCTCAGAGGTCTACTCTCCATCATCTTCTATCAAAGAAGATCCCCTCAAGGAACCCAGACTTATTTATTGAATCAATGAATCAATGAATGACAGGTATGGAATATTTGCCAAAAAAAAAAAAAAAATGTCCTTAATCAGTTTATAAGGACTGAAATCTGTCAGTGCATAAAAAGAGATGATAGGATAAAAGAAATATGTTAAATTTGGCTTAAGAAAATCAGGCATCCCATGTGGGACAATATTTAACACAAAAATAGTGTTCTCTTATAAACTTCCTGTGTAACATTGAATATAAATCCCTTTCTTTCTTTGCCCTCTCATGTCAAATAGGGAAGCACTGTACAAGATGATCACTATGATACTTTCCATCCAGCAGGTATTCTGATTCTTTTAACAAAATAAGCTACTGTGACTGTTTTTGTGGAGTACCAAAGTTTAAGATTATAGCTTTAGAATAGAAATTAGTGAAAATGAATTTCACTCATGGAAATTAGTGCAAAAAGCTTCAGGTTCTAAGAATGGTCAAATTTTTCAAGGCTTAAATATTTCTTAAATCAAAATAATCCCCAATGCTGGGGAAAATTACAGAGAATATATCCTTAAGTAATTTTAAATGTAAAGATTAAATCCTTAAATCTTGCCTTTCAGCATAAATCAAATTCATTGAACATTTAAGATGATAACAGAATGTGAAAGGTTGGATAGACCTTCTGGGTTCAATAATTACTCTCTTCCAAATGTTCTGTCATCTAGGGGGAAAATATTGTAATGGTTGTAGGAGGTGGCATTAGAAAAGGGAATGGTGGAAAGTATATTACATTGAAGCCTATGGGGCTTTTAAAATTTTTAAATTTTTTTCTAGTTTTTATATATATATATATTTTTTTTTTTAAATAGACAAGATCTACAAATTTTCATTGTATAGTCTCTTCAAGTGCATAGCACATTCCGGCCTCTAAAACAAATATTTATGTATATTTTCAAAGAAAGCATTTGTGAGTTCTAACTAAATGTTTATTTAATTTTTCTACCTTATTTCAGATTCAACATGAAAATTTCCCTTTCATTGAACTCAATAAAAATTCATATAGCACCAATTATTTTCCAGTTACTAACCTAGATGCTGGTAATAAGAATTAAAGAAGTCTTCATCTCAAGGAGCTTTTATTCTTCCAAAGCCAGGAAGATGTCTTTCTTCTTTCATAAATTGACCCTTAATCCAAGAAAAAGAGAGAGAGAGAGAGAGAGAGAGAGAGAGAGAGAGAGAGAGAGAGAGAGAGAGAGAGAGAGATCCTTCAATTAAAAATAACTTTCTGATTTCACATGTACCTATATAATGGGAAGAATAGCCTATGAAGAAATAAAACTAAAAACATCCTCAGATTTTTCCTCCCTACTACATTGAACAGCACACTCAGGATATTCTCTGGTTAATTTAAGTCTAGTACTTGGGAGCTTGCTGAGATTTTTTTTCAGCTAAGAATGATTGAAAGATGGCATGAGACATTTTCTGGTTAGCATGAGAACCAGAGGAATTGGCACTGTGATTGAACACTTGGCATTTTCCCCTCGGCTCCAAGTAAAATGAACATTTGTAAAACATTGGGTCTGGGGAGGAAGGAAAAGTCATTGTCCACTTGCTGATCCCCTCCCTACTTTATGTGACTACTATTTGTGCCTGAATGTATGGTGATCCTCCCCTGTATGTGTGAGTATGTATGTGTATACTTTTAATATGATTGTATATATTTCTTTTCTTCATCTTTTATGAATGAGTATATAGAAACAAAATTTACTTTGACAGATTCTAAAGTATGGAAAATCCTTCAGAGATCTCCACAGTAACCAAAGCATAGAACAGAGACTACAAGACTGGGTACAATGAATAGATCAACAGGAAAACTATGAATCTATATCTATATCTTATAAATCTATAATCCACAAAATTCTTAACTAAGCTTTCTGGACTCATGTCACAAGGAATTCAAAATTCTAATCTACAAAGTAAAAGAAAAGAAAAGAAAACATTAATGACTTAGTGTGCTCTAAGAAAACTGCTATATAAAACAACAATATCCAACATTAGATAGTGTTTTGAAATTTTAAAAGCACTTTATAAATACTCTTATTTGATTCTCACATGATTTGGAGGTGTAAACTATTATCTCCAATTTACATAGGAGGAAAGTGAGGCAAACAGAAGTGAACTGCACAGAATAAAATGGTTTAAGATAGACTTTGAACTATTATTAATAATGTCTAGGATTTATAGGGAATTTTAAAGTTTGCAAAGCCATTTACAACAAGACAATTATTTCAATCCTTACAGTAATCCTGGGAGATAGGAACAATTATGTTTATTTTATAAATGATGAAATTGAACTTGAGAGACTTTAAGTGACTTGACTCCATCCAAAAAACTAAAAAGTATATGAGTTAAGATCTTCCTGACTCCAGGATAAGCTTTTTATCCATAGACTACCATGTAATTTCCTCTGGACAGCTAAATACATGTCTTTTAGGGAAGAAGATAACCATGTAGATTCTAACTTCCATGCCCTTAGGAATATAGCAATACAAATTACAAAGTTTAGCACAAACAAACAAAAATGCAAAACAAACTAAGTCTAGCATTGAATTAAACACAGTGGAAAAATGATTATTTGCAATCTAAAACCAAACAGATTTTTAAAATGCCATTTTTCTTACTAGTGCGTCAGAAATGAGATTGCCAGATGGAAACTCTCCCCCATGGGTCTTAGCAAATAGTCAATAAATCATTCAGTCAATAAATATTTATTAAATGCCTACCATGTTAGTTGCTAAGGATACAAAGAAAGGCAGAAGACAATTCCTGCCCTCAAGGAGAACACATTATAATGGAGGAAGACAATAGATGGAAACAAACTTTTTTTCAAGGAAAGGGGGGAGGATCCAGCCTCAAATAATGAAGTCCTGTGTAAGGTGTCAAAGAAGAAAGGGATGGAAAAAAATGGCTTCCCTTGGAGCAAGGAAAGATTTGGGAGGTACTCTCAGAGGTCCACCCTTCATCATCTCCTATCAAAGAATGGATGATTAAACATCCCCTCAAGGCGCCTGGACTTCTCTATTGAAACAATTAATCAATGAAAGACAGGTGTGGAATATTTGCAAAAAAAAAAAAAAAAAAAAAAAAAAAAAAAAAAAGAAAAGAAAAGAAAAAAAATCCTTAATCAATTCATAAGGATTAAAGTCTGTCAGTGTATAAAAGGAGATGATAGGATGTAGGAAATAACATTAAATTTGGTTGAAGAAAATTAGCCATCCTATGTGGGAAAATATTTAACACTCAAAGCCAATTGGAAGCACTTTATCCAGAATTAAAACAGCTTTGATACTTTCCAGGCTTGTAACACCCTTAGGAGGCTAAAACTGAAAGAAAAAGAAAAAAAAAAAATCACAGATTCTAGAAATGTATCACAGGACAGATTACCAGAAATTAGATTTCTGAGACTTAACATCAGGGGTTCTCAAACTATGTCCCTGTGGGCCAGATGCAGCTGATGAGGATGTTTATGCAGCTGGCCAGGTTATGGCAAATGGGCTGAGGGGTGAAACAAAGTGTGAGCTTTTGTTTTTAACTATAGTCTGGCCCTCCAACAGTCTGAGGGACAGTGAACTGGCTCCCTATTTAAAAAGTTTGAGGACCACTGCTTAACATAGATAATGTACATACAGCCTTTATTATGGAGAGAGTAATCCTCTACCTTTTTTCCATAGAAATTTAGATCCTAATGGACTGCTCAAGAAGGCCAATAGTGTGCGTTAAATTTACATATTACCATTGAATGTATCATCAACTGCTTAGAGAGAAACAGACAGCATGGGACATAGCAGGAATTTAATATCTATTGATTGATTGACACAATCCTCAAGGATTAAAAGGTCCAGTGGAAGATTGATTTAAGTATATATTGTTGTTTGTTTATTTGTTTTTGTTTTCTCCTGCTTGGGCTTTGAGAGAATAACTTACAGCTATGAGAAAAGAAAAATTTGGACTTCTCATCAAAAAATTCTTAAATTTTGAGCTATCCAATAGTAGAAATAATTACTTTAAAAAATAAATTATTTCAAATTTACTGAAAAGTCTACAGTCTGCTGCTGAATGACCAACTGTCAAATTTATTTATTTTTTTATTGTTACTTGTAGGGGAATATGTTAGATTGAAATACATTTTATCACTTCCAACTTCTAAAAGCTTGTGATTTTGGGATAAAGTTCAGTATTGATAACATTGTGAAAATATTTTTAATGATGTCATATGGGACAAGAACAAATACAGTTGCTTACCTACCCCCAAGAAGCTCCAAGTGTTTTAAGATACAAGTGCAATGCAACTTGAAAGATAATGTCTTTTCCAAAAGAAACATACAAGTCAAGGGGAAGACAATACAACTATTGAATGTAATTTTATTTGTTAAGGAAAGGATTCTTTTGGTAAATAAAACTTTTTGAATTTTATCTCAATTACCATGGGCACTGATAAGTCTGGTCAGCAGAATGGTAGATGCCTATTGATTCTAGGAGTCCTGATTTTAGCTCCATCTTCCATTAAGAAGTGAGATTATCAGAAAAATGGCAGCATTTTAACTTTAGAGTGCAAGGGGTACATTTTATGGTTTGAGGGTTTTTTCTTTCCTAATTTTACTAAGTCAAGCTCCTATGCCAGTGTGTTCTCTCCAGTATCAATTTCCAGTTTCAGTATGTCCTTGTATTATTCATCGATCTATAGAGTAACTGTATAACTTATAAACATAATTCCAATTAACTTATACAAAGAGATACTGAAAAATTTTAGTAAGAACAGAAGTATAAATACTTTTTTTTTTACTTAAATCTGAGGCTCCCTACCTTTTAAACATGTTATTATTTGGCTATAATACATACATACTTAAATTATTTGCTACAAATGATTTTGACTATGAGTTGGACCATTGGACAATTTGTTCCTTTACTAAGGGGATTCAGCAACTTGGCTACTCTCCCTTAGCTCAATGTAGATGTGCTACATCTATACACACACAGTAGATGCTTAATGTTTATTGACTGACTATTGATCCAATATAATGTTGGATCAATGAAGTTGCCAAAGGCATTGGGCTCTTTCCATGCTCAACTACATGAAAACTGTCATAGATCTTTTGAAATTAACAAAAATTATGTTTATATATAATATAAATATGTTATATTTATATTAAATATAATATCTATCTATAAAGTCCTTCACTTTTTTTTGTTTTTTCATTATTTTTGAAGAAAACCAATGGTATCATGGGTGATTGGATTGAAGTGAGGCACTTCATCACTTCTAGAATTACTGATGTTTAATGGCATGACAAAAGTCAAGGTGAATGATAATGGCCCAGGATTCAGTAGATGACCGTGATATTTATAATATCTAACCAAGGTCTAAGAGCTTCACAGTGCCTGCTTCAATTGCCCTCATGGTTGTTGAAACAAATTGTCCACAACTACTTATTCTGTCTGGGAAGTCTCCACATAATTAGAAAAGACATCTCTCTAACTCACCAGCAAGTTTGAGGACTGTCAGTTACCCTGAACCAGGTCCAGCTTGTCTGCCAGGTTTACCAAAGAAACTGAATGTGCTACAATTTCTTGGAGTCTCAAGTAAGAGTTGAATACAAGGTAGATACTAAAGACAGATGAACAGACCTAAAAAGAGCTCAGCAAGACCTCAAAGCAGAGGTGGTAATTCTGAGATTCGTGTTAAAGTAAGAATACATGCAACAAAGACAAGGCACAGTTGCATGTATATTTATGTTTTCTTGATGCTAGTAAGAGGGGTCCATATCTATATATGTATATATAGATAGAGATAGATAGATAGATAGATATACATATATGCGCACACACGCATACAATATATTTCTTTGGAGACAAGTCACATAGCAGACAATTACTAAATGGTTATTTATTGATTGAGATTTTTAATTAATTGATATTTTACTTTCACAAATTAATCTTACAACTATTTTTAACATTTTTTAAAAAAAGTTTTGAGTTTCCTCTCTTTACCCCTTCCTGAGATGATAAGCAATCAGATATAAGTCATATAAGTACAATTATGTAAGATATCACCATATTATTCATTTTGTACAAGAAGATTAGAAGGAAAAAAAAGAAAAGAAAACACAGTATGCTTCAGTCTAAATTCAGTAAACATCAGTACCTTCTCTGGAGGCAGTTTAAACAACAAAAACAAGAACATATAGCACTCCAAAAATTGCAAAGCATTTCATAAATATTATCTCATTTTACCCTTGCAAGAATCCTAAAAAGGTCAATGTTATTATTAACCTCATTTTAAAGATAAGGAAATGAGGTAAACATTTGATTTAACTTGTAAAGGAATCAAGTGTCTCTATTTTTTTCCAGATTATATTTTATATATATATACACATATAGATAGATAGAGAGATAGGTAGATAGATATACATATATATATATTATCTTTATTCTGATAATATGATATTCAAGATTTTTATCTCATGTGTTGGGTAAATATTGATGTAATCTTTCAATCCCCCCCCCTTATATTTTTGATACTTTTCTAAGTCTGCTATAGGCATGGGGATACTAGGCATTAGCCACTAGAAAGCTCCATGTTTCCTTTCTTGATCATTACTATGACAACAATGATGGAGTAACACTGTTAAGGGCAGTTCTTAAAATTTATCTATACTCTGTGATATATTGTGGAAAAAAATGTTCCAATTCAGGATTTTTAGATATCAGTCTTGAATTGCTATTTTTTTTGTTCCAATTTTTTGTTAGTTGGATTCATATTATTAAAATGAAAATAATATATAAGGAGTTTAAAATTTCAATTCTAAGTATGCCCATCATTTTAAAAACTATTCAAGACTGGGATTTTTTCACCTTTCTTTTAGTTAATAAGTAGTATTTAAGTAATTTGTTTCAATTGTATTTCCCTCTCAGTTCTTCTTTTTAGAGTTAAGCAATGTAATTTGTAATCTTCCTTCATCTAAACTGTGTTTAATAATATTTTTTCTCATAAGTAGTCTGGATTGATAGTCCATATGGTATTTGATTTGGAGTTAAGCATATAATTGATAAAAATTTTAGGAAGTCCTTCCCCATATGGGTCAGATTTCTTTTAAATTCTGTAATGCTTTAGTACTGACATATTAACAAAAATCACATATTCAGTTTATTTCATGTGTACATTTTGCTTGTAAGCATTTCCAGAAGATAGGGTATAGCTATTTCTTATCCTTTCTAATCTGAATCTTTTTCTCCTAATATTAGAATGTGAAGAAGTATCACTTGATCTACTATTCTTAGTTTCAAACTAATCACCACTATACATTTCATTTGGATCAGCCAAAAACCATAATTGGTCCCATGTATTTTTTAGATTCATGGAAGTCTCATCACATTGACAGGCATCCTAACTTAATTATTGGTTTCACTAAGATACAATAGGCTTATATCATCCTGATTCTGTAAATAAATGGTACAGCCCTTGAAAAGGAAGGTAGCACAAAGGATAGCATTCAACCTGGAATAAAAAACAATTGAGTTCAAATTTATCTTTTGCATCCATCTCTAAATGTTATTGTGAGAATTGAGTAAGATAATATTTGTAAAATCTTAAACCTTGATTTTGCAATGTGCTGAAAGAAAAACAACTAGGAGATATGGGTGACACTTGTGGGGAGTCGAAGTTAAATGCGATAGAAACAAAAATTTACTAAGAATCACATCTGTCTAAATGTAGTCTGAGTAGACCTGGAAGTTAAATAATTTCATATCATTGGATATCATCAAGAGGATTGTGCATGACTGCTTGTTGGGGATATTGTGGAGACATAATTAGGTCAGGGTTGATTATCTGAAGTTTCTGCTAATTTTGAGATTGAATGATTCTGTGATATTTTTTGTAATCCAACTCACTGTCAAGTACCAGACTGAGAGCAAAATAGACTAAGACTAAATAACTTATGAATATTTTAAAATCTAGCATGTCTCAAAATATTTAATGTATCTAATTATACTTCCAAGGATTTGGTTTACATTGAGTAGAATAAGAGAAGGAAGAAAGAAAGGAAAACAGACAAGAAGAAAGAATGACAGATATCATGGAGATTTGATTACCACTGGGAACAGCAAGAATAAAAGTGTCTTAGTGAAAACTTGTCATTTTTAATAGTCATTTGCCTGGCAAGAATTGCTGGCTAGAATTGCTCTTTCAATTCCTCAGTCTATCTACACAGGTGGTCTCCATAATCTAATCCTTTAATCTTTTCCCCATTTGATGTTGAACTGATGGTAATTACCTTTTTTATTGTCTGTCAGTCAGGTTTATGAAGACAGACTTCAGTACTTTTAATCAGACAAAATGATTCTCATTTCTCTATTAGATTTCCCGACAGAACTATATTGAATGGTTACTAAACTCTAAATAAATTAAGTCTTCTTACCTTACAAATGTGCCAAAGAAAGCTATCGGTTTTGTCTGTCATGATCTGTGTTTTAAAAACCAGCACTTCTTGTCAACTATCAGACATTTTATCTCCAAGAAGAGTCTTTGTTCCATTCATTAAAACTGCCACAAATGTTGCTGGAAGCTTAGAGTGAGGATAAGAATTGGATGCAAATCTATTACTAAATGGACTGAAGATTAAATATCTACGTTCCTGTCTATGGACACAAAATACATACAAAAATGAGAAACTTGCAGAAATAGTCATGAGAAAAATCTTATGAAAATATTCAACTTGTGTAATTTGAGCTTGAAATGTCACACACTGACTTCCTATAAAAATCTCCCTACAACAAGATATATTCTCTCAGTAATCTTTATTACTTCTTTTATGATATGGCTCAAAAAATTTTCTTCTCCCAAAGAATCTATCCTCACTTACTTCTCCACGTATAAATAGTTCTGTATTACATATGTTATTTATTACTTCTTTTATGATATGGCTCAAAAATTTTTCTTCTCCCAAAGAATCTATCCTCACTTACTTCTCCATGTATAAATAGTTCTGTATTACACATGTTATAACATAATACTATAATCAACAATTCTATTAACACATATTCTGTACCTACAATATTCAAAGTCCTGTGCTAAATGCTAATGATGTCTACTTTAACATTTTTAACATGTATTGCTCTACCTGCTACCTGGGGAAGGGGATGGGGGGAATGATGGGAAAAATTGGAACAAAAGATTTTGAAATTGTCAATGCTGAAGAATTACCCATGCATATATCTAGTAAATAATAATAAAAAAACTATAATAAAAATACTAATGATGGGGAGGAGAAAACAAAATGAAACAAAAATGACATACTCCCAGGTCTTAATGTTTTACATTACAATAAGGAGTTTAAATGCCAAATTGAGAGAACAGCTTAAAGGAGAAGATAGTATATAACTTTGCCCATATTCACCTCTAGCTTAACTCTTTTTGAGGTGATTTTCTATTGTTTTGTTTCTTCAACAAAATTGTAAATTTTGCAAGAGCCTATATCAATTATACTATATATATATATATATATATATATATATATATATATATATATATATATATATATATATATATATATATATATATATATATATATATATATATATTTCCATTCTCAAAAGTCTTCAGCTAAATATAGTGCCAAGTTTGATGAATGTAATTATCATTTGTGTATCTCTTTTATCTACTTCATATCTTTAGACATGACTAAGACTTGCACTCCTGGCATAAACCCCACCTGATCTAATTGTATGATCTATTTGATAAATTTATATTATTTCCTGACTAGGATTTTTTTTAAGATTTTTGTCTCACTACCCACAAGGAAAATTGGCATATAGTTTTGTTTATCTGTTTTTGCTCTTCCTAGTTTATTTCAATCATATTTAAATCAAAAATAAATTGGCAGGAATACTTTAACTTTTTTTTTTCCCAAATAGTTTATATAAATTTGGATTAATAGTTTCTTAAATGTTTGGTAGAATTCACTTGTAAAGCAAGTTTCTGACATATTATTTTCCATTTTTCCCAATAATTTTTTGGGAAATAGTGAATTCTTATCCCAGAAACTGGAACTTTGGAGTTTATCAGATACTACATTATTATAATCATTGATTATCATATCATGAGTATTTAACCTATGCTACTGATCCAGCATTCTATTTCTTAGCTAATATTTTATGTTTTTAATGATTGCTGCTTTATAATAGAGTTTTAGGTCTATTGCTAGACCACCATCCTTTGTGTGTGTGTGTTTTTTTTTTCATTAATTCCCTTGAAATTCTTGAATTTATTAGCAAAGACTATCTAGATTATTGTGTTGAGTGTATCTAATCTACACTGATCTACCACGCTTTTTCTTTCTGGTTTTGATGAGAGCTGCTTTATAATATAGTTTTAGGTTTGAACTGCTAAGTACCATCCTTTGTATTTTTTTCAATAATTTCCTTGATATTCTTGAACTTTTGTTCTTCTTGATACATTTTGTGATTATTTTTTTCTAGCTCTATAAAATGATGTTTTAGCAGTTTGAGTGGTATGGTATTGAACATGTACTCTAATTTAGGCAAAATTGTCATTTATGGTAGCTTCGTCTATCCATGAGCAATTGATATTTTTCCAATTGTTTAGATCTGATTTTATTGGTGTAAGAAGTGTTTTGTAATTATGTTCATCTACTTCTTGGGCTTGTCTTGGCAGGTAAACACCCAAGTACTTTATTGTGTCTACAATAATTTTAAATGGAATTTCTCTTACTATCCTTTGCTGATGGGTTTTGTCAGTAATATATAGAAATACTGATGACTTATATGAGTTTGTTTTACATCCTTTAACTTTGCTAAAGTTGTGAATTGTTTCTAATAGATTTTTGGATGATTTTTTTAGGATTCTCTAAGTATATCATCATATCAACTTCAAAGAATGATAGTTTTATTTCCTCATTGCCTATTCTAATTCCTTAATTTATTTTTGCTTTCTTATTGATAAAACCAACATTTATACTTGAATAATAGTGTTAATGGGTCATCCTTGTTTCACTTATTAGGAATGCATACCACTTCTCTCCATTACAAAAATGTTTGCTGTAGGTTTTAGATAGATACTACTATTTTAAGGAAAGTTCCCTTTATCCCTAGGTTCTCTAGTGTTTTTTAATAGGAATGGGTGATGTATTTTGTCAAAAAAATTTTTCCTGCATCTATTAAGATTATCATATGATTTCTTTTAATTTTGCTATTGTTAGTCAATTATGGTCATAGTTTTCCTGATATTGAACCATTCCTGGTATAAATCCTACTTGGTCATCCTGAAGATAAATTGCTGTAATCTCTTTGCTAATATTTTATTTAAAATTTTTGCAACAATATTCATTAAGGAGATTGGTCTGTAATTTTCTTTTTCTCTTTTGGCTCTTCTTGATTTAGGTATCAATATCATATTTGTGTCACAGAAGAAATTTCTTCTTTACCTATTTCTAAATAGTTTACATATTACTGGAATTAATTGTTCTTTAAATGTTTGGTAGAATTCACTTGTGAATCCATCTGGCTCTGGAGAGTTTTTTTGTGGGAGTGGGGTTCATTAATGGCTTGTTAAATTTTTTTTTTCTAAAATGGGGCTATTTAAGTAATTTATTTCCTCTTTTGTTGAACTGGGCAGTTTTATACTTTTGTAAATATTCATCCTTTTTGGTTAGATTGTCAGATTTACTGCCATGCAATTGGGCAAAATATCCCCTAATTATTGCCTTTTTTTTTTTTTTCTTCCATTTGTGGTAAGTTCACCCTTTTCATTTTTCATGCTGGTGATTTCTTTTCTTTCCTTGTTCTAATCAATTTACCAAATGTACCTATTGTGTAGGTTTACCAACTCTTAGTTTTATTAATTAGTTCAATAGTTTTCTTAGTTCAATTTTATTAATCTCTCCTTTAAATTTCAGAATTTATAATTTGGTATTTAATTAAGGTTTTTTAATTTAATATTTTTCTAGCTTTTTAAGTTGCATGTCTAATTCATTGATCTCTTCTTTCTCTATTTTATGCATGTAACTATTTAGAGATATAAAATTTACCCTAAGATCTATATTGGCTATATTCCATAGAGTTTGGTATGTTGTCTCATTATTGTCATTCTCTTGGATAAAATTGTCGATTATTTCTATGATTTGTTGTTTTACTCACTTATTCTTTACAAGTAGATTATTTAATTTCCAAATGGTTTTTAGTCTATCTTTCCCAGCCCCTTTATTGAATATAGTTTTATTTCATTGTGGTCTGAAAAGGAAGCTTTTATTATTTTTGTCATTGTGCAATTGATTGTGAGGTTTTTATGTCCTAATACATGGTCAATTTTTGTATAGGTGCCATGTAGTGCTAAGAAAAAGGTGTGTTCCTTTTTTTCCTTATTCAGTTTTCTCCAGAAGTCTATCATATCTAGCTTTTCTAGGATTCTACTAACTCCTCCAGTTTCTTGTTTATTTTGTGTTTAGATTTGTCTGATTCTGAGAGGGAAATGCTGAGGTCTGCCACTAGAATATTTTTGCTATCTATTTCTTCCTATAACTGACTTAAAATCTTTAGGAATATGCCTGCTCTACCACTTTGTGCATATATATTTAGTTTTATTAGTACTTCACTGTTTACCATAACTCTTATCAATCTGTACTTCCTTTTCTTATCTCTTTTAATTAGATCTATTTTTACTTTTGCTTTATTTGAGATCATAATTGTGATTCCTGCTTTTTTATTTCTTCAGCTGAAGCATAATAAATTCTGCTCTAACTTTTTACCTTTACTCTGTATATTTCTCTCTGTCTCAAATGTATTTCTTGTAACCCACATATTGTAAAAATATTTTTTTAATCTACTCTATTATTCATTCCATTTTATAGGCGAATTCATCCCATTCTCATTCATAATAATGGTTATCAGCTCCGTATTTCCCTCCATCTTATTTTTGCCCTTAGATATACTTTTGTTATATCTCTCTACCCTGTCCTTAGTGCTATTTTTTTTTACCCACACCATTCATAATTTGTCTTCTATCATCCCTCCTCCTTTCTCTTTTTTTTTTCAATGTGTTTCTCCCTTCCCTTCTATCCTGCCACTCACTCCCTTTCCTTTCCTTTTTGTCCTCCGACTTCTTCATAGAGTTAGATAAATTTCTATACCCAACTGATAAGTTATTACCTCATAGAGCCAAAACTGATGAGATCAAGCTTCAGCAAATGCTCATCTCCCTACTTTTGTGCCTTTTCAGGTGATCTAATTTGTCCTATTATACTTCCCCTTTCCTCTTCTTCCAATACAGACTTTTCCCATACTGTAATGTCTTTTTTTTAATGTCATCATCACATTAAGAGTTCATTCACAACCACATCCTCTGCCCATGTGATGTCGTGCCTCTGTCTGCTTCAGTTACACATACATTTCTCAAAAATTATAGATATTTTTTTCCCATCTAGGGATGTAAACAATTTAACTTTAAATAATATATATCTGCTTACCTTTCTTTGTTTCTCTTGAGTCCTCTTTTTGTGGATTAAATTTTCTGTTTAGTTCTTTGTTTGTTTATTTTATTTATTTATTTATTTTTCTAATAGAAATGATTGAAAGTCTTTTACTTCACAGGAGTTCAATCCCCTTCCCTGAAAGATGATGCTGAGTCTTGTTTGGTAGTTAATTCTTGGTTGTAACCTTAGGTGCTTTGCCTTCTGGAATATGGTATTCTAGGCCTTCTGATCCTTTATTATACTGGCTTATAGTATAGTATAGTATAGGATTATAGTAATCCTTACTGTTGTTCCTCCCTATTTGAATTGTTTCTGTCTGGCAGCTTGCAATATTTTTTTTTTTTCCTTGAGATTGTAATTCTTGAGTTTTGCAACAATGTTCTTTGGGGTTTTCCTTGTGGGATTTCTTTACTTCAGTTAATTTTTTTCTTCCTTTCCAAGCTGTAGACTCTCTCATGCATATCTCTCTTTCCTTTATCACTTTTTCTTCTATCTTAATTGCCTTTTCAAATCTTTTATGAGCATTTCTAAGAAGTCTCTTTGGGCTCAAGACCAATTAAAATCACTCTGAGATTTCTTCTGTGGACATTTTGTCCTTGTCTTAATTGGTGTTTTGCTCTTCTCTGAAACTATAGTAGCTTTCTATGGTCAAGATTCTTTTCTGTTTTTTGATAATTGTCTTTCCTTTCTTTGGTATTTCCTCTTTTTTAAAAAAAATTTTTTTAACTGTTGTAGTTAAGTTCTGCTCCTGGAATAAAGGGGCCACTGGCCCAAGCTTCTTGTGCATTTCTCAGTCTTGGCTTTGGCACAGCAGACCCTTGTGTTTGCAGCCTGGTTTCCCCAGAATTGCCTTCTGAGTTGGGACTGGAGGCTGCCACATTGATCTAGTGAGCCAGATCTAAGAGTCTCAGTTGCTGATTTGCTGTGATCAAACCCTGTCACCAGCTTTTCCAGAATCTGTCTGAGCTGGACTGAATGCCCTTTCCACACTAGGAAGACAAATCTTTCTTAAATTTTTACAATCTTGAGTTGGAAAGTGATTTCATTCCATTAGATTCTTTTTAGACACTTGGTTTCATGTGGTTTTTGAGGAAAGCTAGGAGATCTAGAGTATTTCATTCTGGAAAGAATTCTCAGTGGTCTTGGGTACAATTTGCATTTTTTTTTTCTTTGAGAGGCTTTTTATATAGCCATATTCTTGATATTGTACTCTTCTCCATTTATGTATGTGTTCCTGCCACTGTGGTACCCTTTTAGGGTCAATTTATTGTTATTATTGCTGCTTGTTCATTTTTCTAAACTATTTCTTGAGTTTGAAATGTATGTTAAATTTGAGCTCTGTTCACTGTGGCTTAGGGAGACACTCTCAGAAACTTCACACTTTTCAGAGCTAATTTTGGGGATCTGCAAGTTTTCAATGTTTCCAAAGTACTGTGATGTAAGTCCTGTTGACCTCCTAAGTTTTCTTAGGCTAGAAAAAATTCTCGCACTGACCTTTTTTTGCCTCTGCTGCTCCAAAATTTGATTTGAGGCATTATTTTAAAGTTGTTTGTAGGTGAATGCTGAGAGAGTTCAGCTGGGTTACCTCTAATCTTCTGTCTTCAGCATATTCTCTTTTTCTATCATATTTCCTTTTCCTAAAACAATTAAAAATCACCTCCAGGCACTTTATGTTATTAACTTTCTCTCTTTACATTTAATACATTAAGGTTCTAAAAGGAATGTTAATTCTCCCATATTAGAATATAAACAATTTATCATTTAATATATGCAATAAATCAAGTGTATTTCCCTTTCTGCATTTCTTTTTATTCCTATTTGATACAAATATCTACTCTGATCAGGACTATCCTTCAGAAAATCTTGAAAGTCCCCTTTTTTCACGAAGATTTAGTGTCACACACTCTCTCTAGTCACACCCCACACCAGTATGTCTATGTGTGAATCACATGCTTCCTGTGATTTCTAAAAACTGTGGTTTATTGTTGCTACACTGATTTGCCCCTGCTTTACTTGGAAACTTCTCTGGTCTTGTCACTCACTCTGGCTCTGGAACTGAATTATCAAGTTTTATGTTAGATTTTTTAGGCTTGTCTCTAGCACTCTGTCTACGTGGCCTTTGCACTTAGGTTTCAAAGTACTCTGTTGGAGTCAGAGATTTCTTAGGATTCTGGCACTACATTTGTAGAGTACTGCACTGAATGAAGGAGCTTAAAGCTGCTTCTCTTCAGTATGTTTTATTGCTAGCCCATTCTCTGTTGTTCTCTCTTTCTCTCTGTTTCTCTCTGTCTGTCTTTCTGTCTCTGTGTGTTTGTGTCTCTGTCTCTGTCTCTCTCTTTATTCTATCTCATTCTTAGAGAGTTACTAGAATTTTGTTTGAGATATAGTTCTAACATGCCACCAATTTCACCTGACATCCTGTTTGTCTTTGTTGTTAAATGCTGCAGAGATAATACATCTATTATGTGCCACACATTTTGCTACATTTTAGGGATACAAATATAAGTGAAAATGATAGTTTTACTCTCAGGAATAACAATATATAGACATGAACTTAAAGAAGGAGGAAAGGATACTAGCTTGGTGACAAAGCTAATATGAATAGAATTGGAATAGAAGGGCCATATCCTGGAGAGGGGTCCAACCCAAGCTGGTTCTTTGTTTAGGAAGCTAAAATGCAAGGTTAAACTGATTAGTAAGCAAGTGCCCTGGGTGATAGGAGGAATCACATACTTCATACATTCCAGTTCTGAGTTTCTTTTGAGCTTTACTGAGAAGTTGGATTTGACAAAATGGGGAATGGAATGAATTATAAAGGAATATTGTTTGTTAAATGATACTATTAATTAGTATATTAATATTTCTCATAAGGATGATCTCTTGGTTGTTGTCCTTAAATCTTGAAGGGGAACAAAATGACATCCTAGAGGCAAGATACAATGTGTCCTACTATGGCTGATCAAAACAAAAGAAACTAAATATTATCCCAAAGAAACTTGTCTTGTGGCCTTAGTTTCCTTAGTAAAATGAAAGACTTGGCTACTTGTTATCTAAGATTATTTACAATTCTACTTCCAGAATCATATCCTTCTTAATCCCAGCCCTTTCCAAGCCATGTCCTTTTCTATTCTTCCTTTTCATTACAACCTTTATTCCATTTTAAAAGAATGCACCCCTATC
This sequence comes from Sminthopsis crassicaudata, assembly GCF_048593235.1. Lineage (NCBI taxonomy): Eukaryota > Metazoa > Chordata > Mammalia > Dasyuromorphia > Dasyuridae > Sminthopsis > Sminthopsis crassicaudata. The sequence continues at coordinate 69,803,860 of NC_133618.1, read as the reverse complement.
CATCTTAGATCTTCTTACAGATACTGAAACCTAATTATGTCCTAAGACATTATGTCTGTTGGTATCTTTTTCAAAATAAATTGCTATTTCTTGTACTTCTCTAGCAGAACAGGAGAAATTGGCAAACTTACTATTCCCCATTGCCAATTTCAGGCACTTCCATCACTTAGAAACTATCTACTCTCAAAGAGTACTTGATTCTACATAGATTTTTGTGTTGTCATTTCTGAACCTCCAGACTCTCACCTCTCTCAAAAGGTCAACATTTGACTCAAAGTCATCTTCCTGGCTTTTAACTACTCTGGTCTAATAAATACCATGCTCTCCCAAATCCTTGCAATTTCTCAGCTTTTGTGAGTGCTATATCTAGTTTAGTCCAAATTACACCCCCCATGTCCAAATTCCTCAGTGTAGACCTGAATCTCTTGGCTATAAAATCAAAAGAGGCCCAAAATGAATCATTATTTAAAATGCAATGTATAATGGTAAATGAAGGGTTAGGGCACTGTGACAGAATCCCTTGAGAAATTATCCCTTTTGCCATTATGTTAATCCTCCTTTGTCTACAGAGAATTAGAAACATCTGCTAGTATATTTTTTGTTCTCTTCTTATTCCTGAGAGAGGTTTTGAAAAGCAGTTATGTTCAGAATTGCTGATTTGCCACTGATTAAAGTGTTTGAAAAGAAAAAGGTGAGAAGACAGTAGTCTAAATATGTAAGTATCAACCTGCAGATGTATACTTAGAATAATCACATTGACTCTAACCAAATGTTTTCCCTTTTATTCTGAAGCAAAGTTTTGATTCTTAAAAAAAAAAAAAAAAAAAAAAAAACTTTGTCATCCCCATAATGATTAGAACACAAAATTATTTAATCAATATTTGTTTAATAATGATCTGGGTTGAAATTTGGTGACTTTTTGGAATAAACAGTTTCAACAAAATAAAATAGAATTTGATCAGCTTATCTTAATTAAAAGCTTTTATAGATTTTGCTCTCAAGACAAAACAAAAGTCAACTTACAATAATTTGGTATTTCAATGCTTTGATGGATAGGTTTTCTCATTGATTTGTCAACTCCTTTCAATAAAGCAGATCATAACAATTGACACATCTTTTTATCAGATGGTACTTTTTATTCAGATGCAGATGTGCACATGTGCAAACCACACACACACACACACACACACACAAGTTGTTAGGCATGATGATGAACATAAAAATAAAGCCAACAAATAATACAAGATGTTGAAATTTAAATGCAAAGCCTGCAGACTGAGACTGAGAATATTCAAGTTGACCATAGCCAATCATCAGATTCAAAGAAGAAAGACAGGAACCACTGAAAGTCTCCTTAAATTCCTACAAATGGATTTAGGAAATGTATCAAACAGAATCTTGATGGGGAAATTAAAAGAATTAAAAAACAAAAACAAAAACAAAAACAAGACCAGTCATTAGTCCAGCCCAGTTTGATCTTGGTTAATATATGGGAATGAGGTAAATCTAGGAATTGGGATCCAGGAAGGAATTTGCTATGCAGACAGTATGGCAGAGCCCAAAGATAACATCAACTATGAAATCAGGAAGTAGGCTGGAAGAATGGGATGGAATGTGGGTGCCCAGGAAAAAAGAAGTAGCCTTAAGATAATTAATTATGTTGGTGAAATTTAAAACATAAATGAAAAAAAAAAGCCTACAATATATCTTTAAGAAATAGATGAGAATTTTAGATTTCCATAGTTATTAAAATTAAATTGCAGAAATGAAATCCATCAAGCAATAATCAAGGATGGAAGTTATCTTCCCCCAAAAGAATGTAAGCTCCTTGGAAGGGTTGATTGACTATGTAATGAGGAGTGGGGATTCATTCCTTGTAACTTCCATACCTCCAATTAATGGGGAATCAGGGGAGGGACTTGTATTCAGGATAGGAAATAAAATGTTGCTTTTGAAGTTTCAAAGGTGTGTCTACTCACTTAGGCATCCATTCTTACAAGAATGTAAGATAAATCATTCCTACATTCATCAGTGAGTCAGTGGAATTCTTGGTAAAATATTTTGTTTCTTATAGATGGGGACTCATCCAAGATCTAGATATTATGAGTTTGGGGTGACTCTGTTGAAGCACTTGATTTCAGTAACTTCATGATCAGTTCAGAATTCCCCTCTCATAGACTGGCTAAGATCCTAGAACATCATTGGGAAGTAAGATCACTGATAAATCCAGGAATCAGGAAGGGAACAAGAGTAGGATGTGCAGCAGCCAGGAAACTCTGTGCAGAGACCAAAGGTAAGAAGGTAGACTATCTAGTATTGCCTGGGGCCATCTTACAGGGTGTGGGAATTTAATATCTCCAATAAGTAAGAACTCCTGGGACATACCTCTCATATAGTCCTAAAAAGAGAAAATGTCTAGAAATCTACAGTTGAGTAAATATTAGTGACCTGGGATCACTGGAATATGGAAATCTCCATGCTGGAGTACAGGAAGGATCTTTACTAGAAAAATTTATAAGAAATTCTAGTAAACAAAGAGGTGGAGTTTCAGAAGAGAAGAGGTTCTTCTCTTGGAAGTATGGAAGGAACAACTCTTTACTAGACAGAAAGAAAAATAATTTCATAGCAATTTGTGTTTATATGTGTGTGTCTTTGTTTTGTCTTCTATTTTGTTCTCAATTAACAGAATTATAAAGTAAATGAAATAGCTATTTTTAGATTTAAAAGCATTTGTTTTGGCCATCTTGATGCAAAATAACCTAAATGTTTCTTAAACTTTCAAGGTTCTTTCCCTAGGGGGTAATATCAAGGATGTTGCATGCCTTCATATGTCTAGTCTAGTCTTTTCAAAGAACAGTCTATTTCCCCAAAACTACAAGCTCAGAAGTCAGCTTCAGTTCCTCTTTAGATGGGTCTCTATATTCCCCAACCTCTCAGAGTCCCAAAACTCTTCTCAGGGAACTCTGGATTCTGTTTAAAAAAAAAAAAAATGTCTATTTCCATGTGGCTTGAATAAATCTAGGAAAATTCATTTTACCTTTTAAAATCTTTCCTTCTTCCCAATACAGCAGTTCACATAAGGAAGAATACAAAATTTAGGGGAGGAGATAGAAACCATTGCCATTTTTCTTCCATGGGCCTCTGTCTCCATTTCAGATCTCAAATAGTTTAGTGCCATTTCAAAAATTTTGGGCAATCTAGGAGAATGGACTTTTTTTAGGCCCAAAAATGTGACCTAAATTATTGTGTATTTATATTTTAATGGTATATTGTAGCGATCACTTAGTAATCCTAACAGTATATGATAGAATTACTTTCAATTGATGCTTTTTGGAATACATTTGAGAAACATATGTGCATTAATGCTGGAGTATTACTACTAGAAGTTTAAATCTGTATTTGATTTTAAGTTAAAAAAAGACTATTAAAACAAAGTTCCCTGATAACTTACCTAAAGAGGTCACATCTTTGTATCTCCTAATTAGACAAAATATATTAGTTTCTAAATTACATATTGGGTAATTTTGTAAAAATCATGAGCTATGCTTTAAAATTTTGTCAGCTCTGCTGTACATATGCATAAATTCTTTTTTGAAATTTAGGCCAAAGTTATTTAGATATTATCTATATTATGAGTCTAAAAAGTTTAGAAAAGGTGACTTGAAAGACAAAGGACAAGAAAGGTTGATTTACCAAAAAAAAAAAAAAAAAAAAAAAAAAAAAAGTTTGAATGGCATATCCAGTTACAACATCACAAGCTAAAGTATTGATTTTTAAAATAACTTTTTTTTCAATTGTTGTATATATTAAAATTGGAAATGACTATCAATTATGTTATGTTCATTTGGCTCTCACTTATGAAAATTAGGAGGTTGCTATTTAAATTATTTGGGGTTATGGCCATAATATTAAAATTTAAAATTGATAAAGAGTCATGTGAAAAATGCATAAGGGCCATTCTCTTTGGTGAAATGGAGATTTAATTAAGGAAGATATTGCAGGCAAAATGGAGGCATAAAATAGAAACCAGGAATGGTAAATGTGAAATTGAGTGGGAGAGTATAGAAATGGGTTTTAATAATGATGGAGGGGGCAGAGCCAAGATGATAGAGAAGACACAGGTGTCATTCTAAGCTCCGCTTCTACCCTCACTACCAATTATCAAATTCAGCCTCAGAAATAGTGCTTGACTGGTAAAATCCACGAATATTGGGAGTACAACAAATTACCAGCCAAAGATAATCTGGAAGATCACCAGAAAAGTTTATCATGATGAGCAGCAGTAGGCCAGCACAAGCAAGGAGACAGAACACAGAAGCTAGCACACTGGGAAAACTGGGGTGGGGGATGTCTCCCTGGGTGGAAAACTTGCAGGGAGGACTCTACCATAGCTTGGTTGCTCTAAGTTAGTTGCATAGCAGTAGATCAGCAGAGAAGTTACACAAACACCAAAAGTAGAGTGTACTCCAAAAAATGCCAGAATTTAACAGGACCTGGCCATACCCACCCAGCACCAGAAGTGACTCAGCATGTACCACAGCACTGCTGTGTAGCCACATTCTGTAGTGTGAGTCTTTTGCCTAGGACAGTCACACTTCTTCATACCAGGGGAGCTTTGCCCAGGGCAGTCACAAATCTGCCCAGGGTTGGGGAGGAGGGGAAAAATCAGAACAAAAGGCTTTGCAAGGGTCAATGCTGAAAAATTACCTATGCATATATCTTGTAAACAAAAAGTTATAATAAAATAATAATAATAATGATGGAAAGGGCAAGTTCCTTAGTGGAATTTGCCATCTGATAAGAGAAAGAAAACACTTCATGAGACTGGTGTGCCCTTAGCTGACAGGCTAAATTTTGAAAGACTCTTAGCACTTTAAAGGAGTTAGCTAGCTATAAGGAGAAGTGAGGCTGGGAAGCATAGTGGAATTAGGAGAGAGGCCATGTGGAGAGGAGGAGAAGAGGGGAAGACACCGAAGGGTGAAGTGCTCTGGAAGTCTGATGCAAAAAAAAGGCAGCAGTCAAGGGATGGCCCATAAGCAGATTTTAAAAGGAAAATTTAACCTCAAGTACATGACTGGAATTCCTGACAAGGCACGGCAAAGCAAAATTGTTCAAGACTTCTACAAGGAGGGAGAGGGGTCTTAGAAGTTTGCCATACTGTATTTCACACTAGGCCATCTTCCCAAAGAGTGGGGCCATGAAGTTAAACTCAACCCCTGCTCTGGGTTCCATTCCCCTGGTTTGTGAACTTGCTGGATTTAAATGAAACTTGGTTCTGGGTGTACAGTACCAATCTTTTCATCTTTAGGTTTCTGAAGGTTTTTGATTGGGATGTTTGGTAGTTAATCTGAAATTGAGAATTGAAAACTGTTTACTAGTTATTTTCATGATCTGTTGCTTTGGGAAGATGAATACTTAGTCAACACTCTCTCACTGGGTGGGGCTTCTCCTTAGAAGTGAAAAAAGCAATCCCACTCATTGGTGTTCACTCTTTCCCCAACTTCTGCCGTTCCCCTGCTGGTTACATGAAATTACTTTAATATTAATTGCTTCTATTGCTTAAAGGAATAGTTTATGTTTACAAGGTATTAATAACTGAATATTTTTTCAACAAGTTTGTGGTTGTTTTAAGAAAAAGTCATTTGCTATACTATATCAAAGATTCTACTACTTAGCAATGCAAGGAATATCTTAAGAGAAATTTGTTAGATTCATGGTATACTGCAAATTTTCTGAAAATGGTTATTTCAAAACCCATTCAGGAAATTATCTAATATTTATGAAGTTCATCATGATCACATTATTTAATGAATGTGATAACAAATGTACTTTCTTGAAGTACCTAGAGCAGAATTTCAATCTGACAGTCCTGTATCCAGTTTTGGATGTAGGATTAAGGATTAGAATCTAAAACCTCTGATTACTGAAACTTGCTATCAAGATAAAATCTCTTGGGATTATAACTGATACTGTTTTGAGTTTTGAATTTGGGAATGATTATCTGAATTAAGTTAGTAACCCACCATTTGATAAAAATACCATTAAATACTCAAATAGATTCTTGAGTTGGCTATAAAGTGAGATTGTTAGCTATTATAATCAGCCTCCTTCTATTTCTTCTTACAGCAAATTTCTAAAATCAGAGTAAGTGGTCAACAGAATCCATAAGCACAGTTCAAGTATGTAAAATCTTGGTTTCAATCTGAAAACATATAGTCATTATATCTTATAATTAGGCAAATGAGTAATTTGGCTTACTCATCTATCAGTTGTTAGAAGTATATGTCTGTAGATAAGGGCAAGTTATGTAAGTTATGTTACTTTATGTAAATGTAAAAACAATTGATACAATTGTCTGTAAGACCTGTTATTTTACTGATCATTGAAACTGAAGTTGAAATATCATTCATATATTTAGAAAAGAGGATTTTAGTGTACTCAAGTTTTCTCAGAGTGATGTAATTTGTAGAATATTGTTATATTAGTGGGAAAGATATTGGAAAATTATATAAATGTGTCATTAATGTGGGAATAACTTTTGCTTGTATAGTGTTGTATAGTGTGTATAGTGTTTTCTTTTGAATGATCTGTATTGAAAAGCTACTGACAAGTCTATACTGGTCTTTTCCAGTCTATCCTACAATAGACCTTGGCAAAAGAAGAGAAAATCTTTTTTTTAAAAAATACTGGCAGAGAGGCTTTACATATATGCCTCATGTAAAACTTTGTGTTAATCTCTCTATCTCAACGACCTGATTTTGGCAAATAAATTAGACCTGTTAATGAAGTATTTTGGAATATTTCTGTTCTCATGGTATTCCCCTTTTTATCAAAATTGCTTTTGGGTTATAATATAATCCCTATTAAAAGAGGTGGTATTTAACTAGCTATTTGCATCTGAGTAGATTCCCTTTGAGGAGTCCAAAAATCTTGTGAGGTGGGGAGGTTATCAGTGCTACTTCTCTGCTATAATAGTATTTGGGACTTAGGATGGGGACATTGAGTTAAGATTTGGGTTAATATATAATAATTATTATTACGGGATAGCCCATAAACTATTCAGTTTGATGTTTTATAAATTATAGAATTGTAAAGGCTTGACTAGCCTTAACAAGTTAGTACAATTGTGTTCTAAAAGAGAAAGAGGTTTTTATAGAACTACCTGTCTAATTTTGAATAATGGTTGGTTTGCTTCAAGGGGTAGACATTTAGAAAATGCAAATCAAAGAGTAAGTTGGTTATACATAATAGGTATAGATCTTTTAGGAAGATTTGGAATCAAGTTAAGGACTTAAGTTAAGTGATAGATACCAATGCCCCTGAAGAATTGGTAAAATAGTCTGTAAAGAATCTGAACAAAAAGCAATTTCTATATCTATGTTACAGATTGTGGGTTGCCCCTTGCCCAGATCATATCATTTCCTTTGAGTATGGAAAAAAAACAAGAGAGTGAATTCCTCTTATTCTCCAAATAACTTATCTGAGGAAAATTGTAGTGCTTTTCTCTATCTTTCCCTTCTGTAAGGGAATAAACCAGGCTATACTAGCCCCTTAATTCTGGAGATCTACCAGCTTTCCTCTCATGGCAGGGTAAAAGACTCCAAAATTTAGGCATTATAGTGGCATGTACTGAGATTAGCTCTGGCAATTTTCAGGAATGAGCATACCCCAAGCAAATCTTAGGTGGTATTGTGGTAAGCTCTATAAAAAACTGTCCCTTTTTTATCTGTAATAGGGAGAAATTATGTACCCTTTGATCTGTAAAGAAGGGAGATTCAAGTCTCAGGCCCTCCTGGGAAGCACATTTCCCCAGACAAGTTAAGTAGTGTCATCTGACTGGACCTCTTCTAAGGCAAATCAACCCCCCCAAAAAATTGGTAGCCAGATCCTCATTCAGGAAGCCTTAGAAGTGATTTCCATTAAGTCAGAGATCTGGACCTAGGGACATTGGCTTTCTTTTTAGCCTGAAACTTGAGCCTCAGATTTCTATAAACGATATTTCTAAACTCCTGATTCTTGCAGAAGTCTGGAGTAGGGCAGAGCTGCCTGCCAGGACTCCTATCTGTTGTGAAGACATTCTCTTCTCAGCAAAAACTTTTTGTTATTTATGCCACTGAGGAAGTCAGTCTCCTATCAAAGCTGACTTCTCATCCTACAAAAAACATCCCTTTTTGCCACTTAAACTTTTCAGTTTCGTGAATTTGTTCACAAAGGACCTGTGCTGACCAGAATGGGATTCCCACAACTCTCTAAACTTCCTCATCAGCAGCACTCTTAAATCTGCCTTTCCCAGAAACTGAGTATGCATCTGTGCACCTGTGCACTAATCCAATTGGCTACTCCTTTTACTTTGGCATTCTGTGAAATAAGAAAGACTGAATCAGGAAGAATTAAGTTAAGAATAGTAACTGATAAATTCAAGGTTAGAAATATAGTTCTGAATTTAGGTCATTCCTTCTCTAGTGAGTAAATATTGTTTAATAAGTTACACCAGAAAGGTACTGAAGGGAATAGCAGAGTAGTTAGATGCCACCAGCAGAATGGCATGAGAACATAGAATGATTGTAGAAGTGTTACTAGCAGGAAAAAATGAACATGTGTTACAATTGGAAATTTCACTCCTAGTAAAAGCCTATCAGAAGAATTAGCAGATAATTCAAGGATTAATTATCTATCCCATATAAGGAGATCTATGCAGGGGTTAATAGACTTTTATGAAGTGAATTGCAAAAATTTAGCTAAATTTGAGGGGTCAGAAAAGGATGTGGAAAAAAGAAAAATATAGGGAAATTGTGAAAAATGAGTGGGCATTCTAGGTTTCCACAGTTATGAAAATTAAATTGGAGTAATGAAACTTAAATGAAAAAACTGAAACCCACATGGACATCAAAAAATAATCAAGGGTAGAGGTTATCTTCCTCCAAAAGAATGTAAGCTCCTTGGGGTCAGGAACAGACTTTTATAATGCAAAATGATGGCCTGGGATTTGAAAGGAATCTTTTGTTTTTTGTCCCTAATCCTCCACTATTATCTTCACTCTGTTAGAATGTAAGTTTTATGGGAGCAGGGACTGGCTATGTAATGAGGGATGGAGATTCATATCAAGTAACTTCTGTAACCTCCAATTAATGGGGAATCAGGGGAGGGATTGATAAAATAAATCTTTCCCTTATACATCAGTGAGTCAGTGAAGTTCTTGGTAAAATATTTTGTTTCTTCCACATCTATAGGTAATACCTCAGAGAAAAACATCTTGATCACAAACTCAATTGTAATTGCTGAAAGAAATAAATCAAGATTTTAAAAATCATTTGTCTATAAAAAAGAAACAAAAGCTGTTATGGGCCAGAACTCTGAAACAAGGATTCCTATAAGGTGTTAAGTCAGTGGAATTGATGAGACAATGGTTATCTAGTTTAGTATGGTGCTTAATAGTTCTCTAAACTCAGTATAATTGATTTAATCTTACAACAAATAATCGTTTTCTAGTGATATAATGATTGGTTTATATTCAATGTAGAGCATAAAAGCTGAGACAAACTCAACTAGGCTGGGACGCAGAAAAATATCCATTCCATAGTCCACCTTTGTGGTAGCTTGAGGCTGAAGCACAAATCCTTGGATTCAGATTCACTTCATCTCACACCACCTTGGTGGACTATCCTGCATTTTCTCCACTGAAACTAAATCCCCTCTGAAGGCCACAAGAAAGACAGTTGAGCATCAGGCCAAGGAAACAATAAATAATTTGGACTTTAACACCTGTCTGTTCTTGTGGTGATTAACCTGTTGAAACGAAGGCTGCTTCCAAAGACCTTCCAGAAAACCAACCAAGAACATTACATTTTGGTGCAATTCCTTAACACAAGATGAGACTATTGCAGGACTTCAAAACTTGCAGGAATCATTGGGTTCTCAGACACATGAAGTTGTGATGTTCTGTTTCTCTAGATTGTAATCGTTCTCTTGGGGGCAGATTTCTTGGAGAGCTTCTCGAGGCAGCCTCAGTTTTAGTTCAGTTCAATAACCCAAAAATGCAGCCAGGAGTTAAAGCCCTTTCCTGTCTCTTTCCAAATCGTATCTCCAGATCCTTTATTTTCTCCTTCAAATCTTGTCTCCTTCACTTGAGGCTCCGCTAGCTTTCTTAGAGGCAGCCAGGAGTTAAAATCCGAATCCTTCATTGTGTCCTTCAAAGTCTTGAATCTTTTTTCCTGGGGTCCAGCTAGCTTTAATAGAGACCTATCTCTTTCCTTGGTTCCCCGATGAGCTCTTGTCAGAATGTCTCCAGCCAGCTTCAGCCTCTAGCTCCTTCTGAATCCAAAGCCTCCAGCCAGCACAACTGTAGACATGGGAATGAAATCTTGACACTGAATCTCCTATAGTGTAAGAATCAGACTCCACCTCCAAGAGTGGGCTTGTGGGTACTCCCTGGGCTTGTGGGAGCTCCTTAAAAGTATCCTCTCTTAAAGGTGTGAAAGGTGTAAACTCTGAACTAGAGAATTGTTAAGTACCATGCTAAATTAGATAATTATAGCCATTCCAGTGACTTAGCACCTTGTAAGAATCCTAACATGAAGTAATGGACAATAGAATGGTTTTGAACTATTTCTAGGACTTATGGACATGTATAATTCTTCATGTTGATTCATGTTGTTGTTTGTAATACCTCCCATGTTGATGGATTTATGTATACCTATTTCAAGAGAGACCCTTCAGAGACCCTTCAGAGACCCTCTAATTTGGTTTGAATCCCCATTTCCTTTGGTGTTTTCATCTCCCTTCCTGAGAAGTCAGGGAAGGCATGATCACCTCCTTTTTGGGGTTCTCACCTCCCCGAGAAGCCAGGGAGGACATAACCACCAAAGTTCTAAAACAAAAGAAAGTAGGAGATGTTATGGACCAGAACTCTGAAACAAGGATTCTTGCAAAGAGCAATAGAAGAAGGAACTGGAAATATTATTAACAGCTTGAAACAAGGGATACAATACCTTTTCCAATTAACAAAAATCCTGAAATTAGAATAGAACATATATAAACAATAAACCTATAAGATAACCAGAAATGCTCATTGGTTGTTGTTCTTGTTTTCTAAGAGGATCAAAATGACATCACTATGTTAGAGTGAAGTTACAGTAACTTATCAGACCAATACAAGCTCAGAATGCTCTGTCACAAGTTGGACACAAATGCTCCATATGAATATTTGAGGTAGTTTTTCTAATTATGTGCATTTTGTGTTTCCTTTTAGCTAATTCAGTTTTACTTTGCTCATAAAGAACAGCCCCTTCTCTGATGAGGACATAGATGCTGGGTAATTCTAAGCCAATATTTCCCATGTCATATAATAGATTCTAAAGCTTTTAAAAGATACCTTGAGAGCCTTGAGAGTGTTCTCATCACTTTTCCTGACCACTTTGAGAATACTTGCCCTGTGTGAATTCTCCATGATTTTTTTTTTTTTTGGCAAGTACATATTTGGCATTTGAATAATATTGCCAGCCCAATAGAGTTGTGCTCTCAGCAGTAGAGTTGGAATACTTGGCAGTTTAGTTCCAGAAATGACCTCATTATCTGGTATCTTATTCTGCCAGGTAATCTTCAGAATCTTCCAAAGACAATTAAAATGGAAGCTGTTCAGTTTCCTGGCATGGCACTGGTGTACTGTCCATATTTCATGGGCATACACAATGAGGTCAACACAATAGGTATGTAGACCTTCAGTTTGGGAGTCGGTCTAATAATTCTCCTCTCCCACACTAATTAGAAAGAGTAGTGATCAAATGGCTAAAATAAATATAAATTATAAAATATCCCATAAGAAAAACAAAATAACCAATCTCAAAAAAATAAAATTAAAAATCACTAGGTTGTCTGAACCCCATGCAAAAAAAAAAAAAAAAAAAAAAAGGAATGAGAAAAAGAAATTTCAGGAAATCTCAAAAAAAGAAATTAACCTGGATCTTTTAGAACCAGAGGCAAAGTGAAAATGGGGGAAACACAAGGGGAATCCACAATTCACTCTCTGAATGAAAAAAGAAAAAAAATTAAAACTCTTACAAATATAGGCAAAATTCAGGGCTTTCAGGTAAAAGAAAAAATATTGCAAGAACCCACAAATACAAGTACCAAGGAACCACAATCAAGATCACACCTGATTGAGCAGGCCTGACTAGAAAGAGGAAAATAATTTAATAACATATTCCAGAAGTCAAAGAATATTGACTTACAATCAAGAATAACAGAATCAGCAAAAATGAGTGTAATATTACAAGGGGGGAAATGGATTTTTAAAGAACAAAGGGGAAAGATACTGGGGAAATCACAGAAAAGGTCAGATAACTTTCAGCTTTCTAAATTTCCTCTACAGAAAAAGAAAAAACATTGCCTCAAAGGGAACATAGGGCAGCAAAAATAAACAAAAATCAGGGTAAAACAATAGTTTCTCCCAAGTAAAAAGAGCTCAATAAAGATTTGACCTCCCAGGGTGGATGTTAGACCTTAGGGACATGAAAACATCTTTAGCCCAACTCTGCAGAATCAACAAACAACAATCCTTGGAGGAAAATGGGGTTGGAAGGCAGCATCAGCCTTAGAAACTTTCATATCATGAATTGGATTGTGTGGAGTTTCTGACCATTGAATTGGAGAAGATAGAAGGACCTTCCATTTTTGAAGGACCCAAGCACAGCTGTGCTGATTGAACAGATCTGAGCTGGGCTACTGCTGCTGGAAAAAGGAGCTAGCATTCCCCTGGTAAGTACTGTAGCAAGGGGGTAGGAACCCTGAAGGTTGTGAGCACTTGCTAGGAACAAGTCCCTGCTTTCAGTTCCAGAGAAAAGAGGACAAAAATAATTTGTAAGCATAGAAGGCACCTTAGGGAGTATGATCATTTGTCTGACAGCATGGGGGCAGGGAAGGTGGTGTAGTGGGTGCAAAGGATGTGGCTCTACCCTTGGTATAGGAGTGTAAAGGAGAGGCCAAGGTTTAACCTAGGATAGATCAGAAAATAACAGTAAAAAAGAACTTAAGGCTTCAGGTATAATTCCCCTTAGCTCCAAACTAGAATTTGATCACAATAATAGCTGCTAAAAATCTAAAAAATAAAAATGAGGAAGCATAGAAGAAGGAACCCCATCATAGCTACTGTGGTCATAGAGAGGATGAGAATTCATATTCAGAGGAAGACAATGAAGCTAAAAAAGCCAATGTTTTTAAAATTAATTTAATTAAAATTTAAATACAAAATAGAAAAAAATTAAAAAAAAATCCATGTGCACAAAAGAAAGGATTCAAACTATAAAGTGATGAATTTCCATTTCAAGAAAGCCTTTTCAATGCACAAACAAAAACCAACAGAAACAAGGTTAAAAGGAAAGATCAAAGCTGGGGGGAAATCTTTACAGCCAATATTTTTAATAAAGGTCTCATTTCTAAAATATATAAAGAACTGTGTCAAATGTATAAGAATACATGTCATTCCCAAAATGATAAATATTCAAGGTATATGAATAGATAATTTTAGATGATGAAATTAAAGCCATCTCTATTATATGAAAAAAAAAAAGCTCCAAATCACTATTGATCAGAGAAATGCAAATTAAAACAATTCTGAGACACTATCTTACACCTTTCAGATTGATTAAGATGATAGTAAAAGATAATTATGAATGTTGGAGGGGATTTGAGAAAATTAGGACATTAATACATTGTTGGTGAAGTTGTGAAATGATCCAACCATTCTGGATAGCAATCTGGAACTATGCCCAAAGGGCTATCAAACTCTGCATACCCTTTAAGCCAGCAGTGCCATTACTGGGTCTGTACCCCAAGGAAATCATAAAGGAGAGAAAAAACCTATGCAAATCAAGAAAAGAAAAAAATGCAGAGAGAAAAACTTTCACAGACAATTTCTCAGATAGAATATGATTGGGTTGGAATATTACTGTGGTCTAAGAAATGATGAGTTGATTTATTTAGAAAAATATAGAAAGTCTTGGACTCATGAAAGAAAACAGTAACCACATCCAGAAAAAATAGATCACAAACGAAAATAAGCATGGAGTCATATGTACATGTTGATATATATGCATAAATACATACATATATATATAGTTATATGTATATTGTGTTCATCCTGTTCACCATTTTTAAAAACATAATAGTATCCCATCACAAACACATAGCACAATCTTTTTAGCCATTCCTTCATTTTCAATTCACACTTCTGACTTCTGTCTATACATATTACTTCTAATTGCTCTAATAATGTGAATATTTTTATATAAAAGAATAATCTTTCCATGCAGAAATATAAACAATTTAACCTTATTAAGTCCCTTATGATTTTCCTTTTCCTTTTCATGTTTCATGTAGGTCTTGTATGTGTAAGTCAAATTTTCTATTCAGTTCTAGTAATTTCATTAAAACTTCTTGAAAATTCTCTATTTCATTGAATATTTTTTTTCTTTTGAAAGGTTATATTCAATTTTATTGGACAGATAATTTTTGACTGTATTTCTAACTCTTTAGCTCTTCATATCATATTTTAAGTTCTCTATAATTGTTGCTTAAATCTGTGCTATTTTGGATGTCTCCACAGTACTTGAATTGTTTCTTTCTGGCTGCTTGCAATATTCTTTCCTTGACCTAAAAGCTTTGCATTTTGGCTATAATATTCCTGGGAGTTTTCTTTTTGATATCTCTTTCAGGAGGTGATGGATCAATGGATTCTTTTGATTTCTATTTTCTCTTCTGATTCTAGAATATCAGGGCTGTTTTCCTTGATAATTTTTAGAAATATGATGTCTAAGTTCTTCACACACATACATCTATATCTATCTATCTATCTATCTACCTATCTTAGATAGATAGATAGGTAGATATAGATCTATTTTCTGTAAGTTGTTTTTTCCAATGACACATTTCACATTGTCTTTTATTTTTCCCAATTTATTTTGGTTTTGTATTATTGTTTCTTGATTTTTCATAAATCAATAACTTGCTCAATTCTAATTTTTAAGTAATTATTTTCCTTGTTGAAAATTATCTTTGCATATATTTTGGAAATTAAAAGCAATTTTTGAAAAAAGAATTATTTTCTTCAGTGAGTTTTTGCATCTTCTTTTCCATTTGGCTAATTCTATTTTTGAGGATTTATTTTCTTCAGTGTATTTTTGTACTGTTCTTACCATTATGGCAATTCTGCTTTTTAAGACATTTTCCTATCATTGTTTTTTTGTACTTTTAACATTTGGTCTGGTCTGTTTTTTAAGGTATTAGTTTCTTTAACATTTGTGTGTGTGTGTGTGTGTGTGTGTGTGTGTGTGTGTGTGTGTGTGTGTGTTTGTAAGCCTTATTTACCAAGGTGTTGATATGTTTAATGATTTTTTTGTATTATTCTTATTTCTCTTCCCAATTTTTCTTGTACTTTTCTTACTTGATTTTCAAAAAATATAAAAATGATTTTTTCTATGGTCTGAAATCAATTCATTTTTCCCCCCACTTCTTGGAGGCTTTATATGTAGCATCTTTTATTTTGTTATCTTTTAAATGTATATTTTTATCTTCCTTGTTACCATAGTAACTTTCTATGGTCAGGTGTTTTTTTGTTTGTTTGTTTGTTTTTTGTCTTTTTGCTCATTTTTCCCGACTACTACTTGACTATTAACTCTTTGTTAAAAAAAAAGGGGGGTTCTGGGGGCAACTAGGTGGCACAGTGGATAGAGCACCAGCCTTGAATTCATGAGGACCTGAGTTCAAATCTGATCTCAGACACTTAACACTTCCTAGCTGTGTGACCCTGGGCATGTCACTTAACCCCAGCCTCAGGAAAAAAAAAAAAAAAAAAAAAAAAAAGGGGGGGGGGTTCTGCTTCCAGAATGAAGGGTATACTGTCCCAAGCTTTGGTGAGTTTTCAAAATTCTTCTAAATATCTATAAGTTTTAAATTCTTTCAAGGTAGTGTGATCTAAGAATCTCCTTGCCAGGTGGTCTGGTCTCTGACAAGCACTATTTTCTGCCCTAGAATTATAAGAAAGATCCCTGATCCACTGTGGCCAGATGTTCTAGTGTTACTTACAGCCTGGAAATGCCATCCAGTGATCCAGATCTGAGAATGGGCAAAGCAAGTATCTCTGTTTTCTAGGCCCTTGTAATCTCCTTCTGATCAGTTGTTCAATCCCCTTACCTGTTTGGGCTGAGATTGCAGAGTACATACTGCCACCACTGATTCAGTGACTCATAAAGCTGGGTTTGCACTGTCACAGTTCATGACTGTGCTCTATTCTCACTTAGATATCGAAGACCTTTCCTGTCCACCTTCCATTTTGTCTTTGGCTAGAAATTTGTTTCAACCCATCCTTTTGTTTACTCTGCCACTTCAGGAATTGTTTTATACCATTACTTAAAGGTGTTCAGAGGGGATTTGGTGAGAGTTCAGATGAGCCACTGTCCTTACTCTGCCATTTTAACTCTTCCTCTAAGCATAATAATTTGTAAGGATTTAAAAAAAAAAATCTATACAGCTCTTTTTGAAAGGGTAAAAATGGAATTCTGAAAAGATAACAATAAATTGGGGAATGGATAAACAAGTTATGGTACATAAATGTGATGAAATAGTATTTGTATGAATTTTATTACCCTGTCCCTCCTCAAAAGTGTTTTGCTTCTGACTACCACCTCCCCTAATCTGCCCTTTTTTTCTATTGTCCTTCTTTCTCTTATCCTATTCCCAGTATAATGACCAAATAGGATTCAAGAGGACTGATGATAAAAGATGCTATTTGCCTACTGATATAGATTTGAAAGACTTGGAAGGATTTTTTTTTCCCCTTTTAGACACAGTCAATGTAGAAGTGTATATTGATGGGTTATTTATGTGCATAATTAATTTTGTTTTTCTTTCTAAGAATAGTGATCTTTAGAAAATGGTGCAATTCTTGATAATTTTAAGACCTAAAACAAAAAAAAAAATTGAATGGCTAGACACCTCAATTATAAAGCTTATTGTCTTTTAAAATGCACACACATACACACACACACACACACATGCAATGATGTAGTAATTGGATGATTTACACATAATATTTTAAACTCTTATTTGTGATAGAATTTGGAGACTAAGTCAAAATAATTAGTAGCCAAGAAAAGATGGCTTTTTAAAGCCACTTTAATAAATTCTTCCCCACACTAATTCTAGCTATTTCTTTTTTTTTTTAATTATATATATATATATATATATATATATATATATATTTTATAATATTATCCCTTGTATTCATTTTTCCAAATTACCCCCCCTCCCTCTATTCCCTCCCCCCGACGACAGGCAATACCATACATTTTACATGTGTTACAATATAGTCTAGGTACAATACATGTGTGCGAATATCATTTTCTTGTTGCACAATAAACATTAGAATCCGAAGGTACATGCAACCTGGGCAGACAGATATTAGTGCTAACAATTTTCATTCCCCTCCCAGTGTTTCTTCTCTGGGTGCAGCTACCCCTGTCCATCATTGATCAACTGGAAGTGAGTTGGATCTTCTTTATGTTGAAGATTTCCACTTCCATCAGAATACATCCTCATACAGTATTGTTGAAGTGTACAGTGATCTTCTGGTTCTGCTCATTTCACTCAGCATCAGTTGATTTAAGTCTCTCCAGGCCTCTCTATATTCCTCCTGCTGGTCATTTCTTACCGAGCAATAATATTCCATAACCTTCATATACCACAATTTACCCAACCATTCTCCAACTGATGGACATCCATTCATCTTCCAGTTTCTAGCTACAACAAAAAGAGCTGCCACAAACATTTTGGCACATATATGTCTCTTTCCGCTTTTTAGTATTTCTTTGGGATATAATCCCAGTAGTAGCGCTGCTGGGTCAAAGGGTATGCACAGTTTGATAACTTTTTGGGCATAATTCCAGATTGCTCTCCAGAATGGCTGGATTCTTTCACAACTCCACCAGCAATGTATTAGTGTCCCAATTTCCCCACATCCCCTCCAACATTTGTCATTATTTGTTCCTGTCATCTTAGCCAATCTGACAGGTGTGTAGTGGTATCTCAGAGTGGTCTTAATTTGCATTTCTCTGATCAGTAGTGATTTGGAACACTCTTTCATGTGAGTGGATATAGTTTCAATTTCTTCCTCTGAGAATTGTCTGTTCATATCCTTTGACCATTTATCAATTGGAGAATGGTTCGGTTTCTTATAAATTATGGTCAGTTCTCTGTATATTTTGGAAATGAGACCTTTGTCAGAACCTTTGTTTTTAAAAATATTTTCCCAATTTGTTACTTCCCTTCTAATCTTGTTTGCATTAGTATTATTTGTACAGAAACTTTTTAGTTTGATGTAATCAAAATCTTCTATTTTGTGATCAATAATGATCTCTAGTTCTCCTCTGGTCATAAATTCCTTCCTCCTCCACAAGTCTGAGAGGTAGATTATCCTCTGTTCCTCTAATCTATTTATTATCTCCCTCTTTATGCCTAAATCATGGACCCATTTTGATCTTATCTTGGTATTTGGTGTTAAGTGTGGATCCATATCTAATTTCTGCCATACTAATTTCCAGTTTTCCCAACAGTTTTTTCCGAATAATGAATTTTTATCCCTAATGTTGGAATCTTTGGGTTTGTCAAAGATTAGATTGCTATAGATGTACCCTTTTTTGTCCTTTGTATCTAATCTGTTCCACTGATCTACCGGTCTATTTCGTAGCCAATACCAAATGGTTTTGGTGACTGCTGCTATATAATATAGCTTTAGATCAGGTACACTTAGACTACCTTCCTCTGAGTTTTTTTTCATTAGTTCCCTTGCAATTCTTGACCTTTTATTCTTCCATATGAATTTTGTTGTTATTTTTTCTAGGTCATTAAAATAGTTTCTTGGGAGTCTGATTGGTATAGCACTAAATAAATAGATTAGTTTGGGGAGTATTGTCATCTTTATTATATTCGCTCGGCCTATCCAAGAGCACTGAATGTCTTTCCAATTATTTAAATCTGATTTTATTTTTGTGGCAAGTGTTTTGTAATTTTTCTCATATAATTCCTGACTTTTCTTTGGTAGATGGATTCCCAAATATTTTATACTCTCAACATTTGTTTGGAATGGAATTTCTCTTTGTATCTCTTGCTGTTGCATTTTGTTAGTGATATATAAAAATGCTGAGGATTTATGTGGATTTATTTTGTATCCTGCCACTTTGCTGAAATTTTGAATTATTTCTAGTAGCTTTTTAGCAGAGTCTTTGGGGTTCTCTAAGTATACCATCATGTCATCTGCAAAAAGTGATAGTTTAATTTCCTCATTTCCTACTCTAATTCCTTGAATCTCTTTCTCGGCTCTTATTGCCGAGGCTAGCGTTTCTAGTACTATATTGAATAGTAATGGTGATAGTGGGCAACCTTGTTTCACTCCTGATCTTACTGGGAAAGGTTGCAGTTTATTTCTATTGCATATTATGCTTACTGACGGTCTTAAATATATACTCCTGATTATTCTAAGGAATAATCCATTTATTCCTATACTCTCAAGAGTTTTTAGTAGGAATGGATGTTGGATTTTGTCAAATGCTTTTTCTGCATCTATTGAGATGATCATATGGTTCTTATTAATTTGATTATTAATATGGTCAATTATATTAATAGTTTTCCTAATATTAAACCAGCCCTGCATTCCTGGAATAAATCCTACTTGATCATAGTGTATTATCTTGGAGATGATTTTCTGAAGTCTTTTTGCTAATATCTTATTTAAGATTTTAGCATCAATATTCATTAAGGAGATTGGTCTATAATTTTCTTTCTCAGTTTTCGATCTACCAGGTTTAGGTATCAGTACCATGTCTGTGTCATAAAAGGAGTTTGGTAGGACTCCTTCATCCCCTATTTTTTCAAATAATTTATATAACATTGGGGCTAATTGTTCTTTAAATGTTTGGTAGAATTCACATGTGAATCCATCTGGCCCTGGGGATTTTTTCCTGGGGAGTTGATTAATAGCTTGTTCTATTTCTTTTTCTGAAATGGGACTATTTAAGCAATTTATCTCCTCCTCTGTTAATCTAGGGAGCCTATATTTTTGGAGAAAGTCATCCATTTCACTTAAGTTATCAAATTTATTGGCATAAAGTTGGGCAAAGTAACTCCTTATTATTTCTCTAATTTCCTCTTCATTGGTGGAAAGATCCCCCTTTTCATTTGTAAGACTATCAATTTGATTTTCCTCTTTCTTTTTTTTGATCAAATTTACCAAAGGTTTATCTATTTTATTGGCTTTTTCATAAAACCAACTCTTGGTTTTATTTATTAATTCAATAGTTTTTTTACTTTCAATTTTATTGATTTCTCCTTTTAATTTTTGTATTTCGAGTTTAATTTTTGGTTGGGGGTTTATAATTAGCTATTTCCATAAAGTATAAAATTACCTGATTCTATATAATAATATTTTTTCTAAAGGCTGAGTTCTACAAAAGAAAAAGCTATGTTACAATGTAAGTAACTTTCCAAACAAAAGTATCAATCTATCGCTCAAAGACAAGTTCTATCAAATGACAAAGATTTCTGGACAATTGAATTGCTGTTTAGCCAAAAGATTGGTAAATTTTTCTTCTATAAACATCATGCAATTGCAAAAACTGACTGCTAATAAGGCAATTGACCCAAAAGGTTATCCTCACAGCTTCCCTATTATTTGCTTAAGGATTTAATTTTTATTTCATCTATGTGTAAATTGACATTCTACATATGGTGATGAGATGCCTTACAGGCAGGGTGCAAAATATAGATTTGCATTATGGAGACATCCTTGTGGTATTGATTTTCTTGAAGGTACAACTTGAATAGGTGATACTTGAAATTCTATCAAGATACACAATTTGACCCATATTGAATTGCTTTCACGTAACCTATCACACCTGATTATCCAGAAATTGTCAGCAGAATGCAGAACTGCCAAATTTAGAGGCAGAAGAGGGAGGGGAATAAATACCCTTTTATAGTCTTCAGGACATACTGTCAGATTTTTACTTCTAATATCAAACAAAACCCAGTATTTTTATTTATTTGGTTCCTGTTATTTTATTTTAAATAGCATCTGACCATTAGATAACATGGAAGATAGCATGTTATAAACCAAGGAAAAAGAAATAAAAGCTTTTGTGTAAAAGTTTGAAAGTCTTTTCTCTTTGGAAAATACAAACATTTGAATACAATCATTAAATTGAGCAGATACATTGAAAAGTAATATTTTATGTTCTCAATTTATAGAAAGTCTCTTTGTGGTGACAAAGAACTGGATATTACAGGGAATGGCTGAACAAGTTATGGTAAATAATTATGATGCTATTCTCCTGTGCTTTATGAAATGTTGAGCTCAATGATTTTAGAAAATTATGGAAAGATTTGCACAGAATAATGAAGAACAGAATGAATAGAACCAAAAGAAAATTATATACAATAACAGTAATATTGCTTTAATAACTTTGAGCAAATAAGTGATTTTGACTACAATACATACCCAAATAAACTATAAAGGTTACATGAAGAAAGACAATATCTGTATCCAGAGAAAGAACTGATAAATAAAAGTATATGTAGAAAATTTACATATTTATATTTATGAACACACTTAATTATTGGGCCAGTTAAAAACTCTACCAGTAGTGTATTAATATCCCAATTTTTCCACATTCCCCTAACATTTTTCATCTGTCATATTACTCAATCTGAAAGGTATGAATTGTTATAATATTCATTTCTCTAATCAATAGTGACAGAATATTTTGCATGACTACAGATAACTTTGATTTTTTATAAATCTGAAAACTACTTGTTAACATCCTTCTACCATTTGTCATTTGGGAAATTACTTTTAGTCTTATAAATTTGACTTAAACAAATCATTCCTTGCTCCCTTAATTTGTATATAGTATCGCCCTTTATTTATATATACAGTTGTGTAAGGGACCTTTAAATGGGCGGCGCCACAGTGCAAGAGGAGATTTGAGTGGCCCAGAAGTAATCTCTGTGGATATAGGACTGCCCTGTGGGTGGGATTCTGTCCATATTGAGATAGCTTTGTAATGGGTGACAGCTCTCTTGCTGGTTGGCTTTGTGTGTGACCTCACAGTCCCTTTATAAGACCACTGCAGGCAGCAGTCACTCTCTTTAACCTGGATCCCTAGCCTGGGGTGGCCAAGACTAGCCAAGAGAGCTAAGGGGTTTGGTAGAGAACACTTGAGTCTTTAGACCAGGTGTTCACTAGAGAGCTGACAAGTCAGGGCATTATGTGAATAGGTATAATAAAGGCTTTTAAGATTACATGTGGCTGTTTTTGAGCGTGCTACTGGTTATTAAACTATAGATTCAAGAGATTGTGGCCAGAGACCTTTGAAGGCCTCAGAGGAGGCAAGCCCGGTAGAGCTGACACTGCAAACATCAGTGGTCAAAGGTACTCTGTTGGGCCTAGGGCAAACTAGTAATTGTAACTGCCAGGAGGGCATGTTACAAATGGCGTCTGCACGTGGATGCATCAGAAATTATCAGGTTTTGAAAATTAATATTTAATATTCAGAATTAAGATTCTGAAAGATCCGGTAGAAATGCTGCCTAGGAGGGAAGGCAGAGAGGCAATATGGATACAGGTAACTCTGGGATCAGGCTCAAGGATACAGCTGAACATAATGCTTATATAAATAGGTTAAAGAGCCAGAGGGAAGATCTTTTAACAAAGATCTCCACTGAAGAACAGCAGGAAGCTTGTAATCAAGCTCCCAGAATGCTACCCCCACACCCATTCAATATAGTTTGGAGAGGGAGCAACCTAGAGCTTCTTCTTAGCTTTTTGTTGGTTTACTTTGTGCATTATTGTCTTAAGGAATTCATTGATTACCCTTCTATTGAGAAGAGGTTTAGTTCTTTTTATGTGCAAAGCTGGGGTTGGATTTTAAATCAGCCTTTGGAGAATTTTCCAATTCCTGACCCTCTTCCCTCAGCCCCACTTTCATGGGCCAAAGGAGGAGGAGGAGGAAAAGGAAGGGAGATAATACCATCAGCACTGCCCATTAATCCATTCAAAACTCCTGTGTCTTCATTTCAAAAGACAGGAGTAGGCTTTATGGCCTAAGGCAAAAAGGAATTGTGCGGTATTGACTATAATCAGAAAAATTTTTAAAATACAGTTTGGTTAATTTCTAAGAAACCTTACAAGGATAAGACCTTGCAGTTAGAGAGAGTGGAGTTATACTTATAAAACTGCTAGGATAGTCTTTGGAGAGTTGAAACTCCTCTTTTCTTACTTCATGGATTTTTCACTTCCACAGGTGGGCTTGATTTCCCAACCCTCTACGAGTACTCATAAAACAGTGTTTATGTTTAGAATGGTTTGGAAAATTGCTGTTTTTATCACTAGAATAAATAGACAGTGTGTGATCTTTGACCCAGGAGGAAAAGTAATATCAGATTTATTGATTCACACTCCTGAAGTACAATTCGGTATCAGAAACTCAAACTTTAATTTTTAGGCAAAAAGAATTCAGGGATATAGCCGAGTGTTCTTTTTTCATTAACTGTATGAGTGTCAGGCCACTGAAAAGGTATCAGCTCTTTTAAGAACTTCTAGAGCAAGTGAGAAAGTGCTCAGATAAATATATCCTACATGTCCATTTTCAGAGTGGACCTTCAAATCATGTCTTTTATAATCAGGCTGCTAGAATCTTACATTTGCAAAATGTGATAACTAAAGAAGCTAGGAGCATGGCAAAAAGCTACATACATAGCTTATCTTTCTTTCACTCTCCTATACTCACTATAGGACAAAACCCTTATGGTTTGAAATTTAATGTTTTAAGACCAATGGACATTATGGCTTCATTCCAATCTGGAGAAGCAGCTAGACATGTGATCAACCATTTTTCCATTGTAGAAATTTCACATGCATTTAAGACAGTTTATGGATTGGCTTACAAATATTTTGCCTTTAGGTGTTTTTGCATTGAATTTGACTTTGCCCATTCCATTGGCATTTCTTATAATACTATTAGTAAAGTCATTACTGCACAGACTATATCCCCAAGATCTCTTCTAAACAAGAGAAGGGAATTTTGGGATATGCACAAGATGTGGCAATACATATATGTGATTGCTTGCAATTTTTAAATTTTGATTTTACATTTTTAAACACTTTTGATTTTACAACTTTAAAGCATTTTTATTTTACATTACTAAGTTATTTTGATTTTATATTTTTAAGTTATTTTGGTTTTACATTTTTAATCTATTGCAGTTTTACACTTTTAAATTATTTTGGTTTTACATTTTTAAATTATTTGCATTTTACCTTAGCAATGTACTTCGGGCATACACAGAAAGTGCAGATAAGTGACAGACTGACTAACTTTTGTCTGACTTTTGTTAATATTTTTGGCAACAACTTTGTTTCCACTGTGATGTGGAAAGGCCTGGATGGCATTTGGAAAGGCCCAAGTACATTCCTTCCTAGGTGCAGATCCAGCAGCAGAGTTGATCCCCACCAGAGACATTTGTGAACTGGGGATCCAAGAGAAGGACCAGATAATAGCCCAGAGGGACCAGCCAGATGTCAGCAGCCCTCCAGAAGTTGATGGCAGCAATGTCCCTCTTGACCTTGACACCAGAGACAGCAGACACTTCCAGTGTTGCTGTTGAAATGGACTGTTTTGGGTGATATGCTGTTGAAATGGACTGTTTTGGGTGATATGCAATGTAAAGACTGTAAATGGACAATGGGCCTGCTTGCTCCTCCCGTGGCTACTTGCCATATGGTGGCCTGGGGAGAGGCTTTGCCCTATGCTTTCTATTGAAGGACTATGCTTTTAAATTAGTGGGTGAAAAAACAACACACTTACCTGCCATTATTATTGAGACAATGTTACTGGACATGACTTTGCTTATGTGCACCTGTGAAACTAGAATTGATCTAGAATTGTGAAAAGTGCAATAGAGAATTATGATAAGCTAGAATTGCTCTAGAATTATGAAAAGTGCAATAGAGAATTGGGAGAAACTAGAATTGGTCTAGAATTGTGATAAATGTAACTAGAATTGTGACAACCTACCTCACTGATATTTAATTGTTAAATAGAATTGTGATGTTTTACCTTGTTGACTTCCCACCTCAGTGTTGACATCCTACCTCATTGGCATCCAATCTCTTTGGCTTATTCTCTCCTTGAGTATGACTTTAATGAATGGGTTGAACACTTGGGCCACTGTTGAGCCTAGTTCTCATTGTCATACTTCTTTTTTACTGATCTGCTGCTTTGTACCTCCTTTGGCATAACACTCTGTCATCTCATGGATCAAGTGAACTATAGCTGGTGCCAAAAGTTTAGCTTGATGAGATGTGCGTTCCCTCAAAACAAGAGAAGGGAATTGTAAGGGCCCTTTAAATGGGCAGCGCCACAGCTCAAGAGGAGATTTGAGTTGCCCAGAAGTAATCTCTGTGGATATCGGACTGCCCTGTGGGTGGGATCCTGTCCATATTGAGATAGCTTTGTAATGATTGTCAGCTCTCTTGCTGGTTGGCTGTGTGTGTGACCTCACAGGCCCTTTATAAGACCACTGCAGGCAGCAGTCGCTCTCTTTAACCTGGATCCCTAGCCTGGGGTGGCCAAGCCAAGACAAGTTGATGGATAGCCAAGAGGTAAGGTAAGAGTTTAGTAGAGAACACTTGGGTCTTCAGACCAGCTAGGGAGCTCCCAAGTCAGGGCATTATGTGAGTAGGTATAATAAAGGCTTTTAAGATTACATGTGGCTGTTCTTGAGCATGCTACCGGTTATTAAACTATAGATTCAAGAAATCGTGGCCAGAGACCTTTGAAGGCCTCAGAGGCAGGGAGCCAGGTAGAGCTGACACTGCAAACGTCAGTGGTCAAAGGTACTCTGTTGGGCCTAGGGCAGACTAGTAATTGTAACTGCCAGGAGGGCATGTTACACATTTGGACTTTATCTTAGTATACAGTGTAATATGTTAATCTGTCCCTAATTTCTATCATATTGTTTTTCTGTTTTCCAGCATTTTTTTATTAAATAATGTGTTTTTGTCCCAAAAATTTGAGGCTTTATGTATAATCTATTCCACTGATGCACCACTCTTAGTCAGTACTATATGATACATGTAAATCTCATCTATTATATTACCAATCTTGACTTGCAGGAAAAGAGAGAGAAATAAAAGATATAAAGTAAGATTAAGAAAGGAAATATATGAGCAGAAATGAAATGGAGTTAGACATGTAGCATAGCAATAGGTTACAGATAAATACTCCTAGATCTATACTGGTACCCACATAGTGTCAAAAGACTGTTAAGAATACTTACAGCACATTGGATAGATACTTAAAATAAAACTTATGGGAAAACATACAAAAGCTTTATATGGGTTAAGTTGTAGGTAGGCTGTAATCTACAATGTTAAAATGAGTACTCAGCTCTAAATTCACAGATTGACTGAATAATAATATGTGCATTTAAAAAATTGCAAGATACAAAAATTATAATAAGTGTATGTTATAAAAAGGAAAATCAAATCATGTGAGGTCAAAATTACTTCCATCTTGAGGTTAGAGGAGTGAGTTGAGAAGACTTAATGGAAGGTAGACATGTGTGAGCTGCATCATGAAAGATCAGTGGAATGCCAATATGCAAATAGATGATAATGATATATTTATATTGCACTTGAAGTGGAAGATTTTGAATAATCCTGAGCTGCCATGTACATCAGAATTCTAGAAATGAAATGAATAGAACTCTGGATTTGGATTCAGGAAAAAAGGACTCCAATCCTGTTGTGAGACTCTGGGAAAGTCACATAAATCTCCATGCTTCCTTTTTCCTTATCTATAATTCCATCCTAACTCTAAAACTATGTTATTATGAGAAAGTTCAAATTCTATTTTGGACACATACATTTTTTTTTTATTCTGATCAAATCACTTAATTTCTTAGTGCTCTAGACAATTCACTAATAGTCTAAATTCTGGTGGTAGTTGCAATTTCCTCACTCAGACATTACTGATGTAAGTAAATTAAAGGTGCAGTCCATATTCCTCTCAAGTGTGCAAAGTTATATTCTCATTTTGGATGGTTGAAAGGAATCTATTGTCAGACATGAATAAAGGATGCACAAAACCATAGGGTCACAAAGTCTTGATATGAAAAAGTGCAGAGAAATATCCAATTTGTCTGTAAAATAGAGTTATACAAAGACAATTGAAATGAGATATATAGCTAGGCTGGAATCAGACTAGGAAAGCTGTTGAATGATACTAAGGAATGATTTTTTTTTTTTTTTTTTATTTATTTTTTTTTTTTTATTAAAGGTACATCTAACAGCCTCTAATAGTTTTATTTAGTGAAGTGTTACTTTAATTTCACATCAGGAAATTGATATCAGGTAGTCTATAGGATGGGGGAAGAGGGAAGACATTTAAACAGTTTTACAGTAATGTGTATTGGTCAACAAGAATTTATTATTCACCTATGATGAGCCAGATACTGTGCTAAGTTTTAGGAACTTTGGTAGAAGAGAAAATAATTCTTTTCTTTTTTTTTTTTTTTTCCCCTGAGGCAATTGTGGTTAAGTGACTTGCCCAGAGTCACACAGCTAGGAAGTGTTAAGTGTCTGGGGTCAAATTTGAACTCAGGTCCTCCTGACTTCAGGGCTGGCACTGTATCTACTAAACCATCTATCTATCATGAAAATGAATCTTTATTCTCAATAAACTTATATTCACCTGGGTGGTATAGAGAGGATTAAAGATGGAAGAAAGATTAGGTGACTTTTTAGAAGATAATAGTATTTATACTAAGGAATAAGGTCTTAAAAAAAAAGTTGTATCTATAGAATATTAATACAAGGAAAAGTTGTTGGATATCTCTCCAAATTTATTGTATGCTAATCATCCTTGTATATTCTCTGATCATATCTAGAATGCAATCCCATCTTACTACCACTGCTTAGAATCTTTTCTCCCTACAAACATAGCTCAAGTCTGACCTTTTAGATGAAATTGTCTTTATCTTTTATACTAATTCTTTCCACAAGTACTTTAATGTTATTTGTATGCATTATTTTTCATATTTATTCTACATATTATGTATATCTTTATTTTCTCACTCAGGAGAACAGAAATTAATAGGGACTATTTAATTTTCAATAATTTCCATATCATCAGTGTTGAGCACAGTGCCTAATACAGAGTAACAAATGTTTATGATTGATTGAAGTGTGCATTGTTATTGATCTGAATTTACAGAAATGGGTGATTGATTCAATGTCTATGAGGAAGGAAAGAAGGAAGGAAGGAAGGAAGGAAGGAAGGAAGGAAGGAAGGAAGGAAGGAAGGAAGGAAGGAAGGAAGGAAGGAAGGAAGGAAGGAAGGAAGGAAGGAAGGAGAGGTAAAACAAATTATTTTGAATTTATCAATTTAGGCAAAGAAACAAATGGGCATGTTAGTAGAGACAGGGAAATTAGGAAAAGAAAAAATATATACATATGTATACTTGTGCACATATATGTGTATGTACACAAACACACATATAAATCTTCTATTTGGAATTTAAATTGGAAATATCCAACACATAGGACAAATATTATTGGGGAACTCAGGAAGCTAGATATGTGGAGGACAGTAACAACCCACATTAATATACTTCTTTATTTTTTACCAAGTGCTTCCTACCAAATATATATTACTATTATATTGGTTGGTAACATAAGTATCAATAAACAATTTAACAGGTAAAAACACTGAATATTATCTGGGTTAATTTGCTTTCTCAGGCTCACATATTTAGCCAGCATTAGAGCTGAAATTCAAACTCATGTCCCTGTTGACTTCATTTTCAGCACTTCTTTCATTATATCACACTGTCTCTTACTTTAGGGAGCCAGTCATGATTACTGAGTCATTCATGCAGGTGATAGTTTAACTAATGAGGGAGAATGAAATTGCCAAGATAGAAAATGTAGATAAACAAGAAAAGAAAGGAACAGATTGGTAGAAAATATTTTATTTAAAAATAATGTATAGAACACATTTTTGAAAATCTAAATCCCAAATAAATGAATTGAGTTGGTTAGATTGTTAGATCTCAGCATATCAGATTCTCAATTCAGTGGTAATTATGCTAGTTCATTACAAAAGTGGATCTAATGATTTGGGTATCATATGTACCAATCTATTTGTTTAATCAGAATTATGGAAATAAGTATTTTTTATTATTTCCCTCTTTGTGCATGTAATTTTAAGTGAAAAAATAGGTTCTTATCTTTTTGACTTTGGATAAGTCAACTCATTGCTCCTGTACTTGGTTCTCTCTTATGTAAAATACAAATCTTTAAGACATTTGATAATAAGAAATCAATTTCCTTATCATAACTTGAATAAGCTCAGAAGTTTACTTCCCCAGTCCCTACTCCATTGATGAATCAGGTCCTAGAGCTTTTCTATACTTGTCTGTAAAATAATTTAAAGTGTATAATTGTGAGGTAAATAGTAAGACATTTGGCTTAAAATTCCACTATTGTACTTAACTCTGAGGTTATCAATTGAGAGTCACTGAGTCAGTTTGTAATGCCGGAGAAACTGAGGCAAGATAGAGATTAGAGTTTTTAATATTCTATATTAATTGGAGAGTTTAATTGCCTGGATAGGACTCTCGTCTCAACATATCCAGTAATGAATGGGGGAATGACAAACCTTTTACAGCTTTCAGACAAAGAAAAGAACAAGAGTGGGAAAAGTTCTTACAGAGCCCTTTTGGTTCTTTTTTGACAGGATGGGGAAAGCAACAAACTCTTACTGAAAACTAGAGTCAGGAAACAGAAGTAAGAATATCAATTGAAGTATCCGGGATGATCTTATCTCTTAGAGGGACAATGTTAAAAATTCTTTGAAGGCAGAGGGAGTTAGGAGCCAAGATGTCTGATCTGCTCCTCATCTCCCATTGACAATTTATAACCTTAGAGCAAATGGTCCTCAGTCTTAATGAACCAGGGGGGTTTTACAACTTAGGGGACTGAGACAGAACAGTTAAGGAAACTGAGATAGAACAATTCAGGGAAACTCAGTCAGGACAATAAGGGAAACTAGTGCAGGGAAACTGAGGTAGAACAGCTCAAGGAGACTGTGGGATAACAAGTTAAGCAATAGCTTTTTGATAGTATTCACTAGGAGGATTCATTAAGACAGTACATTGAGGATTGTTGATACAAACTCCATCTCCCCCCAAAAAAATAATACAATAAAAAAGAAAGAAAGAAAGAAAGAAAGAAAAAGAAAATACAGAGGCCAGAGGAAAGTGAACTCATATTTGGGAAGCACAGATTGCAGAGGGGCCACAATTATGTTTTAGCTTCTAGAATTCTAATTATCTTCTATTTGTGAGGTACTTAGCTCCCCTTAAGCATCATGTAGGTTCTTTACTGACTCCTTTTAGAATTGTGAATTCACTCTTCCTTGATTAACAGGGTAGATATAATTGTCATTTTTAATTTTTTTTTAAATTTCTTTTTGTGTATGTGTGTGTATGGGGAGACACTCCATAGGAGGATAAGTTCAACATCTTAGAAGTTTGATAGTTCTTCTGACCAAAGACATAGGGGGAGACCCTGCAAAAGTTCTCTTTCCCTCCATATCTAATGTATAAATCCTAAGAGATATATCAGAAAAGCACAGTTGCTTCAATTTCTGAATTCAAATACTTTTCAACACCTGCTAATTAATAGATAATCCTTTCTATTAGACTCTAAGACCAGAAAATTCTAATCTTTCTAATCACAAAAAGTAAGATCTTATAAGGTAATAAAATTCAGAATTAG
This sequence comes from Sminthopsis crassicaudata, assembly GCF_048593235.1. Taxonomy (NCBI): domain Eukaryota; kingdom Metazoa; phylum Chordata; class Mammalia; order Dasyuromorphia; family Dasyuridae; genus Sminthopsis; species Sminthopsis crassicaudata. The sequence continues at coordinate 69,772,974 of NC_133618.1, read as the reverse complement.
AAAGGAACTTAAATATCATTAAGTCAAGTCTTTTGATTTTCAAGATGAAGAAACTAAGACCAAGGTAAGTTGGTTGCTAAAGACTATATAGCTAGTAAGTGGAAGAATATTTGATATATCTCCTTGAGGACAGTCATCATCATCCCATTAAATCTTTTTTGTTCTAAGCTAAATATCCCATCAAAGCTGATGGGATATTAAGGCAATTCTGAGATACCACTACACACCTGTCAAATTGGCTAAGATGACAGAAACAAATAATGATGAATGTTGGAGGGGATGTGGGAAAACTGGGACACTGAGTTGTGAAAGAATCCAGCCATTCTGGAGAGCAATTTGGAACTATGCCCAAAAAGTTATCAAACTGTGCATACCCTTTGATCCAGCATTGCTGCTATTGGGCTTATATCCCAAAGAAATACTAAAGAGCGGAAAGGGACCTGTATGTGCCAAAATGTTTGTGGCAGCTCTTTTCTTTGTAGCTAGAAACTGGAAGATGAATGGATGTCCATCAATTGGAGAATGGTTGGGTAAATTATGGTATATGAAGGTTATGGAATATTATTGCTCTGTAAGAAATGACCAGCAGGAGGAATACAGAGAGGCTTGGAGAGACTTACATCAACTGTTGCTGAGTGAAATGAGCAGAACCAGAAGATCGCTGTACACTTCAATGCTGTATGAAGATATATTCTGATGGAGGTGGATATCTTCAACATAAAGAAGATCCAACTCACTTCCAGTTGATCAATGATGGACAGAAATAACTACACCCAGAGAAGGAACACTGGGAAGTTAATGTAAATTGTTAGCACTACTGTCTATCTACCCAGGTTACTTATACCTTCGGAAACTAATAATTAATGTGCAATAAGAAAATAGTATTTACACACATATATTGTATCTAAGTTATATTGTAACATATGTAAAATGTATGGGATTACCTGTCATCAGGGGGAGGGAGTGGAGGGAGGGAGGGGATAATTTGGAAAAATGAATAAAAAAATAAAATATAAAAAAAAAAAAAAGCTGATGGGATATTTATCTAAATTTCATATAGTATGACTTCTTTTGTCTTTTCCCTCAAGATATTGCCTGTCTAATATTGCCTGTCTTTTGCTGATGTTTCCTTAAAAAATAAAAGAAGAAAAAAATAAAAAAGGGATGGAAAGGGTAAAAAAGGAAGGCAGAAAGAAAAGAAAAAAAGAGAGAAATGGAGGGAAATAAGGAGGGAGGAAAGAAAGAGGGAAGGAAGAATAAAAGGAAGGGACTCTTTATAAAGTACAAGTGGACTACATGGAGAAAAATAAGCTCATTCCTAGGAATTCAGTTATTTGATAATTTCACTATTTGCCGATCAAAAGTAATATAAGAAATACACTTCTAGGTTGCAAAAGCTAAGGCTATCACCACCATGTAAGACAGAAAATGGAAAAAAAACTATTCCCACTGCTGAGTCAGAGCCATTGAAAGCAGAGATGTATACATTGGAGAATGGTTAAACATATCGTGGTGCATGAAAGTAATGGATGCTTACTTACTGTGCTATAAGAAATAGTGAATATGATGAATACAGAGAAACGAGGATATTAATATGAAATGATGTCAAATGAAATAAACAGAATCCAATGTATATGCTCATAATTACTAAAATTACTGTTAAAGTATCAAATTGCCCAAAGTAAATGTTACAGAATTACAAAGAGTTAATGTGGCCCCAAACATGAAATATGAAGTCATTGCCTTATCCCACACTTTATCATGATTCCTTTGCAGAAATGGGAGGTCTACAGAGGGACATTACATGTATATTTAGAGCTTTTTGATATATTGATAAACTCCATTGATTTTTTTTCTATTCTTTCTAATATTTATTTTTTTTTGTTTGTTTGCTTAAAATTATTTTTGTATGTAATGATTCATTGAGATGCAGAATAGATAAGTTTATATTCTATTGGAGAAAGACAAAGTCTAAAAAGATGATAACAAGATGACCAGGGTGAAGAATGTATGTTTGCCAAAGCATGAATTTTAGAAGGCTGGAGAATTAGATGAAGATTCAGATTTAAGTGTTTGGCATAGAATATTCACTGATAGAGCAAGAGAAAAGGTATTTAAAAGGAGATTATAGTGTCAAGTTTAGGAAGGGAGGTGGTAATAGCCAGAGCATGGATGATTTAGATATAATCTATAAACTAAACTAGAAATGAGGGATTAGATTAGGATTAAAGGTGAGAATAAAAGTTAGATTTAGGAAGATTGAGGCAAATTGAAAGACAAAAGATTATAATCAGATAAAGTCAATTCAGAATTCTTGAATATGAAAGTAGAGCATATGTAGATCACAAATCAAAAGATATAACCAATTTTGTTTATACCTGAGTACAGTATATTGTTGAGAGTTGAATATAAATTGATAATATTGAAGAACTGGGAAGTTGAGATGTTTTAGAAGTGTAAATTGAAGTTCCTTACAATAAAGGTTTGTTAATAAAGAAAACCCTAAGTATCACCTAGACTAATTCCTTCATTTACTATTAAGATGCTTAGTAGTTTACTCAGGTTGTTTTCTGCCTGACACTTAATCCAGTTTTTTTTTATATTGAATCTCATTAGATTGTGGATAACAAGAATGTACTTGAGCCACTGGTATAAGCCCATTATCATCTTGTCTTGAGACAAGATAGGAATAGACCTCTCTAGATTGGAGACATACATGGATGGTAATTAGTCCAATTCATTGAATTATCCACCATCAACACCCTAATTAACAGTAGAAAGAGGAAAGAATATTCTTGACTTTGTGTGGCTAACAGAGGCAAACCAAGTTTTTCTAACTAATAAAGAGTAAATTCTACCAAGATTCATTCCAGTCAGAGGGATTCTCATTGGGAAAGGAATTGCACAGAAGTTTAATCACCTTGGAGACTAGGGGTAGACTGAATCTGTGGCTATTCCAGATCAATAATGGAAATGTAATGGGGACTTGGCCAATGAGGCTAGCATATTCAAAGTGTGCACAAAATATTTTGCCTTCTATCAGCAAATGTGAAATTTTAGTGCCTGCTTTTGGAAAGGCATGATCTTATTTAATGGAAGGGCCTTCCTCCCTGATTCTATAAACAAATATTCTAATCCTTTCTGCTCTCCTACTGCACCTAACATGTAGAAAATTAACTTGATTGAACTGCTGAGTTACTGAGAGTGTATACAAGAAACTCCCATGAAAGAGTTTTATTCTTCTTTCCCTTTCTTGTGGTAAGCAAGGATGAGTTAGTATAGATTTTCCATGGATGGGTAAAGGTCTCTCTCACTTTGAGTCTTTGTAAAGCAGAGTATATGGATCAGTTGTTACTGAGAGAGATTGAAGCATTGTGACTAGTGGCCTTCAGCTTCCAGCTATCTCCCCATCCAAGTTGACATATGGACCATGCATAGTCACATTTGTCCTTTCTCTCTTTGCATTTGTTCTTTTTTTCTTCTTAAATGAAGAAGTTTGAAACCAGATTATACCATCTTGTGAGCTTTGAAAGGATAGGAGAACGATCTGCAGAGGTTTTGGACCTGGAATCATGCTATACATTGTAGAACATCAAGCCCAATAAGAATAGGTAAACTTTTCAATCAGGACAAGCTTGGCTGAGAATAGAAATAGATTGATCTCCAGCCAAAATTCCAGTTCTCCCTAGAAGAATATAGTAATCCATTGCCCATGCCCCTTTTTAAAGAGAAAATGATGGATTAAATGCTTTGTAGAAACTGTTTCATGTACAAACCCACTTTCTCAAGTAACTGAGATAGTATAGAAGAGGCTCCCCAGGTGCTGGGGATGGGTATTTGTATTTCCAATCTTGCTATATCTTCTCAATCAATATCCCTTTGTAAAAGTTAATTCATGTTAACTGATTAAATAATATTTGGGAGTTAATCACTGTTAATAAAAGAAAACACATCAGAAAGTGGGGGGTTCTGGCCAAAAGTATTAAAGAATCATTACCCTGACATTTGGAGGACACCTTTAGTACTCTTAGGGATCTGACTCATTAGCAAATATGAAGAAAACCTCTAGAGCTTTCTATGGGCTATACAAACAAGTAGAGTCAAGGTGAAACTTGACCATCAGGACAGTTATAGTGAGTAAGGAATTCTTTGGATTACTGATTTGTTAAGGGATTTAGGTTTGAATCATAGCTCTGTTACTTTTTACCTGTGTAATCTTATATACATTTCTTCTGCTGTCTAAAACTGTTTTCTTACCTACAAAATAAGAGTTTGAATTGCATGTTTTTTACAGTTTCTTTCAATTCTAAGTCCTCTAACAAACTTTGTGCTATACACCTATGAGTTCATTGAAATAAGGAAATCTTGGTGATGAAAAATTTCCTAACAAAAGAGTTCATTACCTGTTTGAAAATTTATAGTCACAAACATTTTTCCTGGAAAAAATGAGAGGTCATGACATAGATAGTAAGGATAGGAATAGATAGCTCAGATTTTAACTCATTACTTTCAGATATTTAAAATTGTTCTTAGTCTTTATGGCATACTATCACTCATGATCCTTTTAAAATACAGTAAGTTTGTTGGTTTTTCTCTTTATTCATTACATCTATATGAAGGTTAAAGCAATAGCAAGTCAAGTTCATTCTGTATGACAGTCTTTGGATAAAGAAAGGCATAACTTTCAGGAGAACCAAATTTTTTTTTTTCAAATTTTCAGCTCCTTCCATTTAATGTAATGTTCATGAACTAAACAAGAAAATCATAGATTGGAGATAAACTGGTGAGACCCCATTTATATTCAGGCATCCCCATGTTGTTAATCGAAGCTATTTTTGTATGTATGTGTATAGTTAAAAGCTATATCCCTGAAGTCTACAATAGTAGAGTACTGTGCTCAATATTCAAAGTATCCATGGAAATGAGTTGAATTTTTATCCATTTCTTTCTCTCTCTCTCCCTCTTCATTGCATGATAGTCATTTTCCACCTCTGAATGCGAAGGCTTCATGGGTACCTGAGTCTGCCAAATTCTAACCTATTTCAAAGAGCCTTCACTTTCTGTTTAACATTTTATGGAGCCACCTCTTTTACTGAGCAAGGAGGCAGAATCACCAATAGACACTTGTTTATAACAGCACAGAAACTTACATTATCTAAATTTGGAAGGAACATAGAGGCCTTTTTTTTTTTTTTTTTTTTTTTTTCCCCCTAGGACTCAAGTAATACCTAAATTAGTACAATTGTGTCACAGTTCCCTTTTATTGTCCTGCCTCAGTTTCCCTAATTGTCCTGCCTCAGATTCCTTGAACTGTCCTGCCTCAGTTCCTTGAATTGTTCTGCTTTAATACCCCTGGTTGGAACCCCTTTTCCTGACTGTTAGGATTGAGATAATTAGGGCTGTAGCTGGCCATTCTGACATTCCAAAAGAGTCCTAAAACTTCAGATGTCCTATCTCTGATCACTAATTGTATCTTCTACATCTCTCTCTCTCTCTCCAGACTTCCTGGCTCTAGTTGGATACCTCCTTAACTCCCAATTTGTAAGAATTTATGGTCCTACCCCCAACCTGTCAAAACCAAATTGAAGGTCCCTTTCTTGGAAATTCCTGCTCTTGGTGTTCTGCCTCTAACCCTGCTTTTTTTTACCCTGATAGCTTAGAGCCATATATAATACATGGGAAACTCACTTTGAGATTTATTCAGTCCTGGGGGCAACATGGATGCTGTTTTGCCTCAGTACAATCTCTCCCTCTCAAATAAAATATTAAAAACTCTCTGATTTCTATCTTGCCTCAGTTTCTCCATCACTACACAACAATATTCCTTTGTGGTAGTCACCTGACTTTTTTCTGATGAATACCTCCAATCATTCCAGGTCTATCCCTTGTGTTCCAATAAAACAATTGAGGGCACGTAGAGTCTTAAATTTATAGAAATTTTATTTTATTTTATTTTTGACATAATCTTTCTGAGATGTGCAGGCATTTGTCATGTTCTCCTTGAATCATTATTCCTTATTTTGTCTTAGTTTTCCATATAAGGAGGGAAATAACTTGTTAATGATTAGATATGCCAAAATGGAATTGACTGCCTTGGGCAGTATTTGATTTGCCTAATCCCTAAGTGAGACCAGTATAAACTAAATAGGTACTTGTGGGTGATACTATATACAGTATTTTCTTTTTGAATATTAGATAGAACAGTAACTGATACTCTGTGAGTAGAGCACTATGCCAGAAGTCAGAAAGATCTGAATTCAAATTCTGATTTAGATAATATCTATGTAATTCTGAGCAAATCATTTAACTTCACTGAAGAAGGGAACAGCAAAGTATTCTAATATCTTTGCCAAAAAGCAAAAAAAAAAAAACAAACAAAAAAAAAAAACATAGGCAGCATTAACATACTGTGGTCCATGACTGAAATACTAAACAACAACAAAGGGTTGCTCGATTTCTCTTAAATTCCTCAAAATGGATAGCTTATAATTCTCTGAAATTCCTAAGGACTCTGGAATTAGAATTAGGCTTTTAGTTCATGGCCATTGTCTTCTTTAAAGACTCTTGAATGGCTTTAATTTAAGTGATCTTGAAGACTGGATTTAGAACTGTTTGATAAGTTGAGCCTGATAAATGCCTAACAAGTACAGTGTCACTCCAATCATAAGTAGATATGGTACCTGACTTAGAGTCAAAAAGTCTGAGGATCAATTCCTAGCCATAGCATTTTCCATGTTATGATAACTAATAACTAATTAATATTTATATATTAATACATTTAATATATTACATAATACTACTTAAATTATATATCATTATAATTATATAGTAATTATACTAATATGATTATATATTATTAATATAAATAAAATTATAATTAATATTTATATATAGCAAAGCTGCTAGATGATACAGTGGATCATCACCAGCCCTGAAGTCAGGAGGCCCTGAGTTCAAATCCAGCATCAAACACTTAACACTTACTATACATGTGACCCTGGGCAAATCCCTTACCCCCAATTGCCTTGCCCCCCCCAAAAAAAAACATCAAAAAAGAAAATTAACATTTATATATTGCTTATTATGTGTCTCTACTAAGTGTATTACAATTATTATCTCATTTGATTTTCCCAGCCATAGGAAGTAAATGCTATTTAACAGATGAAGAAACTGAAATTAGAAGAGATTAAATGATTGTCTTACACAGCTAGTTGAGCAAGCAACTTAATCACACAGCTGTTAACTTTCTGAAACTGCATTTGCATTCAAGTCATCTTGACCTCAAAGACAGCACTCTATCCACTATACCATCTAACTTCCCATTTTTTTTTATCTATGAAACTTTTAAGAGTTTTATGAAACTCTCTAGAACTATTAGATCTAAAACTATAAGGGCTAGTTCTGATCTGCCTTGATGAAACCAGTTTTCTCAATAGCAGTTGCCAATAAAATGAAAAAAAAAAAATTGGGGGAACAATTAGGCAATATGCAAATAAGTATAAATTAGCCTAGTCTTTCATACTTATTAAATATATTTAAATCTTGGAGGGCAACTGTAATTTCCATGCTAAATTGCCTCCTTCCCAGAATAAACATGCCCAATTCCTTCAGTCAGTTATTGACTGACTTAATATGACATGTTTTCCAGGGCCCTCATCTGTTTGGTGACTTTCCTTTTAAATACTACAGCTCAGAGGTTCCCATCTTTTTATTTGTTGATTTCATGCACTCCTTTGGAAGTCTAGTGAAGTCAATAACAATGCTTTCAAAGTGCATAAAATAAAATAAATAGGGTTGTCAAGGAAACCAATTACACTGAAGCAGAATTTATACATATATACATATATAATATAATATACACATGTACACTATACAGTGCATGTAAATATATATATTTTATGCATATAAATACATTGTGTATATGTGTGAACATATTTATATGCATATAAATAACAGCAGTCTTTTTATAGAAGATTTTAAACTTTCAGAACTTTCCAGGCAACTTTTCATTTTCTATCTGATTTGGAATTTAGTTCCAAATGATGCCTCCACATCAATTATCTTCTTGTCTCCTTCCCCTTTGTGTGCATTGTCTTTACTTCATTAGCCTGTAAACTCCTTGATGGCAGACCGCTGTCTTACTATTATGATTTTTTATTATTATTCATATCCTTAGCATTTAGCAAATAGTTCCTATTTGACCTATCTTTGGGTCTTAGAAATGGGCAAGAGGCTTGAATAGAAAGGAAAAAAAAAAAAAAAATCTAGGGACTGAGCCAAAGGCTTTATACAACAGGAGCTCCTTAAACATTTCCTCTCTAGAGCCAGAATTGGTCTCAAATTTCACAGACCCTTTAAGCCCACAGGTAGAGGCAAATAGGGACACCTGGCAAAAGAGTTGGAATGAATGGGCAGGGAACCAGTCAGCTTCTGACAGAAGGGGAGTATTGGCGTGGAAAATGGCAAACCACAGATAATCTGCTTAGCTGGCTTAGAGTCATAACAGCACTCTCTGGACCAGGAATACTTTTCATGGGGTATAAACCCAGCAAGAATGAAGGTAACTATGGTTCTGGCTTGGAATCTTAGCAAGTTTTGTCACTGTGGGGATGGGACAAAGGCTCTAGAGGAGTGGGGAGAATCCATGAAGTGGATAATTAAGAGGGAGCTAGCTGATCAGTGCTGATCCATGAGCTCTGGGAAATTGGCAAATCAACTCTGAAGTTTGGTGCTTCATAGATAGAGAAGAAAACAAAACACAAAACTCTGAAAACAAGCTCGTTGTAAAGTTATTTCACTGGTGCTCATTTATATGATCTTTAATACTTCCCTCATTTAAATATTGTGGACCCACAGGCTGTGGTAAACATGTCATGGTCACATTGTCTCTCTAGAAAACAGAGAAAGGATAAAGGATTTAGATTACTATGGTATCCAGCAACACAGAAAGATATCAAGCAAAGAAAGGATAATAAATAAACCAGCTCAAAAGCAAAGGGGAACATATCTTAGAATTGTACAATGTTAGAAATGAAAAGTGTTATTCCTTGCATCCATGATAATGTTGTATCCTCTTTCTGCCATTTCTGATCATCATTATGGATAGTGCAGAGATTGAGAATTCCAAAGATAAATCTGAGAAACTTTACTTAGGAGACAAGGAATACAGAAAACTTACTATCCAAATCAACTTCCCAGAGGCTTTTTAAACACATCTTTTTTATGATGCAGTTACATCTTGATTTTATTTAATTTGTAGGCAAATTTACATTAAGCCATGCAACTTCTAAACATTTTTCATGGTTTTATCCTTCTAATTCATCTTTCATTTGATATTCCTTTGGCAAGAGCATTAACTTATAATATTTTCAATTAAGGCAAGTGAGTAGAAAGGAAATGAGGTGAAATGATGGGGAGATAATTGGGATTTGGTAGTACAAGTAGAGTTGGGAAAAAGTAACCCTGATTTATCAGGAGTTTTCTGTATTGCTAAAGAAGTGACCATTTTTACAAAGACATGTAGGAGAGGGAAAGAAGTACAGAAGAAATGTTAAACTTGTTGCAAAGAAGCAGTATACTAAAACTTTTGGTGGTAGAGTTAAATATGAAAGAAAAGCTGCCTAGTAGTATGTGTAGAAGTCTGGAGTAATCTGTAGAGCAGAAAAGGCATCCAAGGATACATCAGGCCAAAGTGGTAGAGAACTTCAGAAAATTATATCAGAACTCTTTAAAACTCCACCCTAGAGCAAAGTCTCATCTTCTTCACTCTTATACAACTCAGTCATTGGTGCATTTTCCCTGTATTTTCAGTAAAATATGTAACTTATTTTGTACCCAAAACCAAGTCATTATTTAAAATGGAAAGAATAGGGAAGTCCAGCAGAAACAGACCTATAGTTTCACACTGATCTCGTAATAAACACTGCTTTGAATCCTCCTAAATATAATCCAACTTTTATCTTTGTGTCCTGTTGATGAGAATACATACAGTAAGAAATTCTGCCAAATGCCTATGTGAAGAAAAGGTTAAATTAGATCGGTAGCAGTCACCTTTTCTACATATCTAACATTTAAAAATGAAAATATGTCTAATCTGGCATGACATTCATGTTGACTTTTAGGGATCGCTATTTCCCTTTGTAGGTACTCATTCAACAATGCATTCTAAAATTTTGCTAGAAATCAATATTAAGTTCACTGATCTATACTTGTGAAATATAGTGTATTTGTTTCTGCCTTTTGAAAATCAATATCACACTTGCCCATTTTCAGTACTGCCACAATTTTCCTATTTTTCAAAAATGACAAACATCAGCTCAACCATAATATTTACATGTTCTTTAAACATCCTGTATTAAAAGTTTTCGGTATAGATGAATTTCATTAAGGACAATTAGAGTTTTTCAACAGTACTTGAGTTTAAATTCTCTTTTGAACATTATGCACTATTTTTTGTTCCCTGATTTTGAAGGTCATCCTTTTCAATGGATTCTAAATCTAAATCATTTCACATCTGTATTCTATCACTATTTCATCTCATATTTGGGATATTTTCTCTACTCATCCATGTACCTTAGGGCATTATCATTTGATTTCCATATTCTTGGGATAGACTCTTAAATGGCCTCTTTGCTTCCAATTTCTCTCATTATCCATGAAACTGCCTAATTAACATTACTTAGACATAGGTCAGACATAAACTTTACCTACTCAGAAATTTTCGTTGTCTTCCTATTTTCCTCTAGAAAAAAATACAAATGTTTATGCCTGACATTTAAACAACTCCACAAAAGCTTTTTCTCTACCATTCTAAATTTATTTCATGTGATTCCAACTTATATTTTCTAACGACATATATATATATATATATATATATATATATATATATATATATATATATATATATATATATATATATATATACTAAGCATCAGCCACATTGACTTAAGTTGATTTGCTCCCTGAATATGACATGTCATTTCCTGTCTTCATACCTTTGAAATGACAGTGCCCCAAATCTAATCTTTATTTTTTTCTCACTTTTGTCTCTTAGAATCTCTACCTTCTTATCTATACTATAATCCTATTGGAAAAAAATTTGTCTAAATCACTATTGATTAAAGAAATGCGAATTGAAATGACTCTGAGATAACACTATAGCTATCATACTGGTGGATAAAAAAAAATTGGAAAATGATAAAGTTGGAGTAGGTATGGGAACATTAGAACACTAGTGCACTGTTGGTGAAGTTGTGAACTGAAACTATCATTCTGGAAAGCAATTTGGAACTATGTCCAAAGGTGTATTCAATTTCATAGATACATCAATAACACTGTTAGGTCTGAATCAAAAATATTTTTCTAATGGAGGTAGGAGGATTTATTTTTAGAGAAGTATTTATACCAATTCTTTTTGTGGTAGCTAAGAATTGAAGATTCAGGGATGTTCATCAGTTGAGGAATGGCTGAAAAACTTTTGGTATTTGATGATAATGTAATATTATTGTGCAGTAACAAATGACAAGTATGAAGATTTCAGAAAAACCTGGGAAAAAACTAACATGAACATTATACATAGTAACTTCAATATTGTACAATGAATTGTGAATGACTTAGCTTTTCTCAGCAATACAATGATTCAAGAACCCCTGATGAAAAATTATATCTATATTCAGAGAAAGAACTGATGTTGTCTGATTATAGATTGAAATGCTTTATTTTTCTCTTTTCTCACTCTTTCCTTCCCTCTTTTTTCCCTTCTTTTCTCTTTCCCTGCCTTCCTTCCCTCTTTTTTCCCTTCTTTCCTTCTCTTCTTCATTTCTTCCTCCCTTTCTTCCATTTTCTCTTCCTTCCTTTCTTCCTTCTTTTCTTCCTTGCTTCCTTCTTTCCTTCTTTCCTTCCTTCCTTCCTTCCTTCCTTCCTTCCTTCCTTCCTTCCTTCCTTCCTTCCTTCCTTCCTTCCTTCCTTCCTTCCTTCCTTCCTTTTTTTTTGCTAGAATTTTCTTGCATAAAATGACTAATATGGAAATGTTTGTATATGTAAAACCTACACAGATCACTTACTGTCTCAGAGAAGGAGGAAGGGAGGAAAAGATAGAATTTGAAACTCAAAACTTAAAAAGATTAAAAAATGTTATTACATATAATTGAAGGAAAATAAAATATTGAAAATTCCTAGCTTCTTTAGCAATTATTTTTAATGAAAAATCTTTCAATGTTTTCCTAGTTATTTGTATTAGTTCTCTCTTCTGTACATGTTGCCAGAACAGTGCAATGTAATCTCCCTTAGGACAGAGACTGTGACATTCTGTCTACATCTCCTCAGTATTTTGAACAGCAGATTCTTAATAAATGCACGTTAGTTTAAGTTGGTGAAAATCGAAACAACATATAAAATGCTTAACTTTGCTCTGCATCAGGCTTTGTCCTTATTCCCTACACTTCAAGTAGAAGACTTGTACTATTTTTCTTTTCGGTCCTAGCCAATTGCTGTTGTTTTTGTTGTTAGTTCCCCTCCCCCCCCCCCCCCCCCCCCGAAACCACCAATCATTCCCAGCTTAGTCTTTATTAGTATAACATAAGGCTATGTAATTTTGATATTTTCAGCATTCAGTTTTGTTTTTTTTAAAAATCTGATCAAATCAATGTCACTTTCCTTGAATATCTTTTGCCATTTCTTCATCAAAATAGTTTTTAATTATCAATAAATGTTATTTTTGAAGTTTTCCTATTTTATTTATGCAAAATTCCATATCATAGCATCATAAAACTACTACGTATTTTTGGAAATCAGCTCAGTAAAAGTCTTGTCAAACTATATCCCAAATCCTTTCCAATTACACCTTCATTGGTATAGACACTTCCCTAGAGTCAAGTCATTTCCACTTTCTTATTGAGTTTTTCCTTAGGCTCATAGGATTTACACCTGGAAGGGTTTTTAGTGATCATAATCGATCTATCAATGAACCTGTCAAAAATCATTATTAAGAAACTACTATATAACAAGGTCTATGCTAGACATCTATAACATAAAGAAAAACATTAAAGAGTCCCTGTTTCAAAGGACATTTACAATCTATCATCTAATCTAAAACCTTCCTTTTATGCATAAGGAATTTAATGATGAGAAAAATATGAAGAATTACCTGATGTTACAGATCCGGGATTTTGAAGCAGGCCCTCTCATTCCAACCTAGCATTCTTCCTATGACATCACACTGACCTCTGTCAATTATTGGTCAGAATCAGGTTTAGAATAGCTACACTTCTTCCTTCCTTTAACAAGAACAATGGAGGAAGAGCGACAATGAGGCAATGATATGCTGAAAATGACAACTCCAGGACTTTTGCCACTTATGATTTTCTGAATCCAGCATATAAACGTCAGGGCAGAACAATTCTCCATTTATCACCACTTTACCAGTGTCATAGCTATAATTTTCCCTTGTCCCTTCCCCTTTTTTTCTCAGCTGACCCCTCTCCTTGTACTGTTGATTTTCTTCCATGCTATCCCTCTAATGGCATTCTTTAGAACATCTCTACCTAGGATTCCTGTAATGATATTGTGTTAGTTATGATTACCAGACTTTCTCTGCAATTTGCTCTACAACATTCTAGTGACATGCCCAGTAGAGGTCAGTCCTCATCATCCTGTGATTAAAGGAGGTTCATTCAAAAAGTCTGATATTGTTATTTCTAATTGCATATCTATAACAATGAATGATCTCCAGGTATTTTCCAGGAGTTATGATACTCTGTGTATCTTCCCCCCCCTCATGTCTTTTTATTTCTCTGTCTCTCTGTTTTGGTGCTGTTTCTCTATCTTATTGTCTTTCTCTTTCTCCACTGTCTCTGCCTTTTTTTTAATGTATACCTATCTTCTATTCCATATCTCTTTCTCTTTGCCTGTTTGTTTCATTTCTTTGTTTCTGTCTCTGTCTCACTATATTTCTCTTCTCTCTATATCTCTGTTTCTTTGACTCTGTTACATTCCTTTTCTGTCTCTGTGTGTCTCTCTGTCTATCTTTTCTTTTGGATCTAGACATTCATTATAAACAATACAAATGCTCATCACAGCTATAAGAGTCACATCAGTATTTCACCAAAACAAAACCAAAGCTAGCCAGCTTTACCAGTTGCCAAAGCAACAGGCTATTGTGTTCCCTATTTGCTTTTCCTCTTTATATATAATTATTTTAGTGAATATCAGGCAGTTTCATTCCCTTCTGTGAAAATGTTGTTCACTCTCATGGAGCACTGTTTAAAAAGAGCATCTATAAATTGGACTGTATCCAGAAAAGGGCAACCAAGACATTCATTGGGGGAAGGAAGGGGTCTAAAAAGCATGTCATGTTAGTATTTGTAAAAGGAGTTGGCAGTTTTTAGCCACAAAAAGAAAGATGGAGCAACAGCATGATCTCACTGTGCTTAAATATTCAAAGGGCTATCACAAAGGAGAGGCAATGGATTTCTTCTATTTGCATCTAGCATAGGGATTATTCATTAACTATGGTCAACAGATTTGGATTTAAAAATAATAATCCCTATATTACAATATATTTTTTTTCATTTTTAAATTCTAAATATTTTAGATCATGTTTTTTTTTAAACATTTTCCTAAGCAAAGTTCCAGAATTTCATTGTTTTTGACAAATTGCCAAAGGGGTCCATCACATACAGGCATACACTTTAAGAATCTCAAGGAAAGAACTAGAATTATTAGAGAGGATTTACAAAGACATTTAGTTTCAATACAAGGGGAGACATGCTGACAATTAGTTTGGTTTTATATTGTGAGTTACTAATGATTAGATGAGGACAACTAAGTAATGCTGTTGATAGAGTGCCTGGCCTAGAGTCATGAAGACTCATCCTCCTCAGTTCAAATCTAGTCTCTGACATTTATTGTGTGAATCTTGACAGGTTACTTAACTCTGTTTGTCTCAGTTTCCTCATCTGTAAATTAAGCTGGAGAAGGAAATAGCAAATCACATTATTTTTTTTTTATTTTTTTTTTCCCCAAAAAATCTTCAAATTAGGTCACAAAGAGTTGGACAGGACAGGACTGACTGAAAAAGCAACTGAACATAACGGTTAAGAATGAGAAGGGAGGGAAGGGAATTCAGAGTGGGGGAAGGAGAACCAACTAGAAGAACAATAAGTGGAGGGACTGGAGCTTCTGGTCAAGACAAACAAGAAAAATGAGGGAGAGGGGGAGTTTAAAGAATAAGAGTCTAGAACAGAATTCTGGAAAGGGTTGAAGGAGGCTGTTTGAAGACTTTTACAACCTGAAGTATAAAAAAACCAGGTAAATGAAAATTGGTATCAGAAGCTTTACCTGAGCACTTTGTACCCTCTAACAAATTCTTTCCTGATCTAGCTGAGTGTTTTTTGAGATGATTTAAAAGGAAAGGAAGTACTTTCCTTATTTTTTATATTCCATCCCTTTAAATGATTTTTAAATCACATATTAAATCACATATTAATATTAATAATATTTTAATTTCAGTTCTTGCATCTACAAAGTGATTTTATTGCAATTAACCATTGAAGCTGAACTCATAGGACTAGTTTATTTTTGACCTGGTCTATGATAAGTGAGGACTAATCAAGGATGATATAGAGACCATTGATGCTTCAGACAGAAATAGAAATAGGTGATGAAGCAAGGATGAGATCATTAAATTTGGAATGCACTGACACAGATTAGAATTCTGATTTTGTACTTACTGACACTGAGATCAGAGACAAATCATTTAAGTTCTTTGGACCTTATTTGGTTCCTTATTTACCACATACCGATTAGATTAGATAACTGATAAAACTCTTACAGCTCAAAGTTATAGATGTTAGGATCTGACAACTTTTTCATGAACAGGAGTATATATCTCTAACTCTCTTAGCATTAGTAAAGTAGACTAATGAAAATGGCCTACCTTTTGGGTGAAAAAAGAAACACAATCAAATAAAATTCAATTTACTGTATTTGAATATATTTATGCATGAAGTGCTTTTGATTTTTAAAGTACTATGCTAAGCAAAAGAAATTGAAACATATACCCAAAGATATACACAAAGATTAATATTTACAAGTCTCCACATACTAGGAATTTGGAGTCTACTAAGTAATAATAGCAAGGCAGTCTTATTTATTGTCAGAGTATAACATTTTGAAGCACTGATTCTTGATTTCCTGGGAGAGAGACCCCAACCCTATAATATCCCCCAAGGTATACTATGTATAACTTGGGAAATCATTGCAGAAACAACATTTAGTTTTCCGGTTGCTTATCCTAGGATTTTCTCCATTCTCTTCATAAAGAATTTCATGGTATTGAAGGACTTTTTTTTTTTGGGGGGGGGAGAAAGTAAGCCTTCCCAGTTCATTTTCTTCTCTTGCATTTTTCTACTTATAATTAATAAGTGAGTATTCCCTTTTTTTCCTTCAAGAATCTGATTTCATTAACGAAAGTACTCCATCCTCCAAAAGAAATCACAGCACTCTTATCTTAACTATCAATTTCATGACTTCTTGTGGGAAAATTATATCATATTTTCCTGACCTTCCTTCTGTCACTGATTCTTTCTGTACTTTATCTAGTCCTAGGAGAACAAACACACAGACTGCTCCAGGCTCATAATTCTGTACTTCGTGCCTAAATATAACACTTACTTCTTTCTCATATGGACCCTCTCATCAATAGATATCTTCTGTATGAAGCTTCACTGATATTCTTATCTTTTTGGTTCTTTCTTCCCAAACTACCCTTATTTAATTCCTATTTGTATATGTCTACACACATACATAGACACATGTAAACAATCTTAGCTTTCTATAATTGATACACATAATACTTCCTCCCATTCTAGTTTTTTCTTGTAAAATTTGGCATATGAATTATTATCAGTTCTTTCTTTTTCCTCCAGTGACATGGAGGTGAAAACAATACTAAAATGAGAGAAAAGAAGGAATAAATACTAGATAGAATAGACAAAGATAAATAGATGATAGATATTTAGCAAAATTATAAAATTAGACTAAAATACCAGTTATACTCCTGGCTCTGATATATATATATATATATTCCAGAGCAAGTCACTGTATTCCAATGAGTTTTATTTATATGTGTAATTAGGGTTTAAAGTCATTTGTGTAAGAGCTTCTTCATTGTGCAGCATAATCATTGATCATGTTTCTGTTAGCTCAAATATGGGGGGAAGACACAGAGAGAAAAACCTAGAGATAGACAGACAGAGACAACAACAGAGGCAAAGAGACAGAGATAGAGAGAGAGACAGAGACACAGAGACACAGACAGAGACAAAGAGAGACAGACAGAAATTCCAAGATGATGTTCAAGGTAAAATTCTCCAACTTCTCAATCTCAGTAGGATAGAATGAGGAAGATGATTGAGGCTCTACCTCTTCTATAAATTCAGATCCTTCTTAGTCTTCTTCCTTCAAAGACTCCTTCCTGAAAAGGTACCTTAGAGTTCCTTCTGGAACTTTTTTCTCTGGAAACTGGAAAACAGAAGTCTTTATCCTCTACAATTTTAACTATCCCTGCCTCTCACAAATGGTCAGAGCATGAAGAAATTATTTACTGCTAATAAAGAGATCTTCAGATCTACGTTGCTTATGTGCTTTCTTTCTTTCTTTCTTTCTTTCTTTCTTTCTTTCTTTCTTTCTTTCTTTCTCTTCTTTTTTAATTTCTTCTGAATAGCTTTTTATTTTGCAAAAGGAAAAAAAATCAATATTTTTTCTGTGCTTAGATTCAAAGAATACATAAAAAGTAAAATTCAAGTGATCTAAACTTTAGATCAATAATTAATGTGCTTGCTTCTAACTGAAGAATTACAGAATCAAAGGCTCTAAGAATTGGAAGAAAGTTTGGAGGTCAAAGAGATTGACCTATAATATAGAAATTACATAAACACATATTAACAGATATATTAACAGGCTTATATAAGACCCAAAGTCATTACTCAAAACTTAAATAGTCAAAGTATGTGAACAAATAGAACTTAAATAATTACAAACTATTACTAAACATATACAAGAATGCTACACATCATTAATAATAAAAGTACTACAAATTTAAATGATCCTGAAAGGACTACAAAAATTAGCAAAAAAATCAAAATAATTGATTCAATTTTTGAGGCGCAATGAAAACATAGGTTCACCTTTATAGTGTTAATAAAGCTATGTATCAATATAATCACTTTGGAAAGCAATTTGGAAGCATGGAAAGTAAATAAAGTGTCTATAACTTTTATCCTGAGATTCATTTAGACACAATAACAAGAATATGACTGATAAGGAAATAGTTCCTTTAATATTAAAAAAAATATATTTATATGTGCTTATGATTTCTATGATCCTTTGGAGATCTGATATATCATGCTAAAATTTTATTGTTGATATGTTTCAATCTGTGATAATGGATATGACAGCTTTTTATATAATTATTGGAAGCAAGAAGAAAGAGAGATTCTATTCTCATCTCCAATCAATTCCAATTCAAGGGTCTGACTGCTACTACAGTCACCTGTTGTTGAAATATGATTCCGAACTAATTTGCTGTTTTATGTATCTTACTCTGTAGAGGATCACAGATATTGGGAACTCTGTATATTTGAAGCAAAGATACTTACAGCAGGGTATTTATTTACTCAGTGTGATTGATGAGATAATAGTTCTCTAATTCACATATTCTTAGTACTTAGTGTGATATGGTGATATAATGGTTCTACTGTTGGTACATGCTCAGTGTGCTGTAGTGATGTTAGTGTAGTATAACTAAGGTATTTAAGGGCTGGAGGACTGAAGGCAGAGTGAGTGTGCTGGAGCTCCATCTCAGACTCACAGACTTCAGATTCCAGACTCCAGACTCTATACCTGACCATTCTCATGGTGACTCTCCTACTAAGACCAAGGCCTGTCCAGAGATCCTCAAGAAAGCTAGGCCAGACATTACATTAGTCTTCATTATTTCCTGTGTGGAATTATCTGTCTTTATACAATGATCAAAGGATCCACTCGGAATTATTAAGGGCTCATTTACACTTCAGATAGAAACATAACCCCCCCCCCCATCTTATACTTATAAACTTATACAAAATAACTGCAAGAGGTTGAATGTAAAACTAGAAGTAACACCTAATCTGTGTTTTGAAAGAACTCAGATTTTTTTTTTTTTTTCAGGTAGGTGTGAAGAGGGAGACTATTTCAAACATATGAGGGACACTTGCAAAAAATTGGAAAGAGATTGAATGCAATGCACATAGAACAGCTAGCATGTCCATTCAAAAGGAATGGAGCATGCGGATAGTAATAGTAAATAATATTATATTGGTTCAAAACAAAATCGGGGGAGCAATAAATGTCAGGCAAGAACTTTGTATTTTATCTGAGAAGCAGTTACTAATCACTAAAGATTTTTAAGAGTGAAAGGGCCACATGATTAGATCTATGACTTAGGAATAGCAATTTAGCAGTTAGCTGTGTGGGGAAAGAATGTGAATGGAGAGAAATTTGAATCAGGAGAAAAGTTAGACTGTTCCCATAATTTAAGAAAAAGATGATGAGTTCTCAAATTAGTGCAAGGTCATTCACAAATGAACAGAGAGGAAGGCGAGAGCGAGATGTGATGGAAGTACAAATGAAAGGATTTGGTAACTTATTCTATGCATTGTGGTTGAGGGAGCTTTTATAGTTCTAAGTTCTTAAAATTTGAACTTTTTGTTTTGCTTCAGCTTAAACATTTCATTGTTCCTATTTTTAGTTTGTTCATTTATTTTTATTGAATTCAAATCCATGGTTAATGATTTTTCTTCTTCTTTGCCTTATCATGTCTTGTTAGGAACTGGAAAATATCATCTAAGTAAAGAATTAGTTTCAAGTTATAATTAAATTCAACATTATCTTCCCTCCTTATCCATAAAGTACTTAACATTCTCCCAAAAGGAAAACAATATACAACATAAATAATTATAAAATATTTTAAAAAATCATTAATTCATAGACATGGATTAATCATCCAACTCCAAATATTAACTGAGAAGAACATCCATTTTTTAGGGCATACTCATTCCTAGGATCTCAGAAGATTTTAACCAGTAAGTCTGGGAGCAAACATTTCTATTGAAGCTAGATTGTAGAGTGAGAGCTCACTAGGCCATGAGGGTATAAATTTCTAATTAGAAATGTCAGTGACTCCTATCCAAGGGCTTAGTCAACTAGTTATTAGGTGGATATAAAGTAAAGAACATGGAAAAGCTGATTACATAATCTTCATATTCAGCATAATCTCTGATTTTACTGTCACTGGTAGTATAGTGATTGTAAACGGGAATAATAAATCTATCTTTATCCATGTTTTACAGTATTGATACTACATCAGCCACAGTAAAGTACATTTAAGTATTTGCCCTTTTGTGTCTGTTTACTCTCATTATGGAAGGAGGACACAACATTTAAGCCAGCATGGATCAAGCCAGGATATCTCATGGGTATGCACAACTGTGTGGCAAGCTCAACAGCTGGTCAGTCAGATGTCCTGAGCCTTTTACTTCCACCCACAGATGTTACTTCACTAAGCCTAAAGCTAACATTCAAATTCCATGATTAGACTCATGGACTGAGTGTCAAGAATCCATAGGAATATAATACAGTGTAAAATATTCCTAGGCCTTCTTAGTCTTGACTCCTTGAATAGGAATTCTCAGTTTTCTTCAATGACTATAAGAGAGACAAAGAAAAAGACAAAATGAGAGGAGAGAAGGAGAGGGAGAAAGAAAAAGAGACAGAGATAGACAGATAGAGATACAGAAACAGACAGAAAGAGAGAGACAGAGACAGACGCAGAGAGAAACACAGAGAAAACAAAATAATTCAAAAACTAGCACATGAGAGGACAAATTCAATTCAACACCAAGCAATAAGAAAAGCATCCAGGGATGCTTTAATAAGAAAAGTTCTGGGGAATATCTCTCCCAAAGAGTTTAGATTTTTATATCAAAAAACTTGCCAGGTCTCTTATTTAGAGGATTCCTTTGAGGTTTGTGTAATATGGGGGAAAAAAAAAATCATGAACCCACCATCTATTATCTAAATCAGTATCTCTCAATTTAATTTCTATTACTAAATGTCTTTGCCTTATGCTTAAATCTTAAACCTTATGCTAATTTTTCAAAAGATTCATGGTTTTGTAAATGTGAATTTTCCCTCCATTGATGCAGATGGCCTTAGTAGCCAATTTAAAAAGTTATTGTGACTGGAAAATCAATCACTTAGTGGTCAATACTCTAAAGATGAATTTCTCAACTCAGCTATGATAATTATCACACTAAAAATACAAGTACCTCTCAGACTATATAGAGATTTTGCAACTGAAGTTTTCTTCTCCCCTCATCATCACCCATGAAAAAAGTTGTTCATGTTTCTGCAAAGATAGACTAACAGATGAATGTGATTGGTGTATCATTTATAACTTGCTAATAATGATCACCTCTATGCCCCCCCACAAATTGGAAGATAATTAAATTCATAAAATGGTCATAGGATATGCAAGACTTTATATCCAGACAATATAGTCTCTTTGAGAACCTTGGGTCATCTTTGTTCTACTCCAAGACTTCAAAGGACGGTTCAACTGTATGAAATCTTTTGGATCTGTATACATGGTACCCATGGGCACGTATGTATATGTATAACACATAGATGAATGTATAATGTGTTTGCACATATACACAGTATAATTATATGCACATTAATTGATCTATATAAGCAGATATGTGTATACATATATGCATAAATATTCATTTGTATACAGCATAGGACTTCTATCTCAGTATTTATGTTAAATATTCCTATATGAGAGATAATTTTCTGACACTGAAATAGATGATTTAACTTGATCATAATCATACAGTTGCTTTTCAGGAGCTACACATGAGTCTTTTAATCTAAACACTTTAACTTTCCTCTCATCTGAAAGATTTTATCACTTCTTTAGCTTTCAATACAATTCATGACTTTATAGTTGAAGAAAAAAAAAAAAAAAAAAAAAAAAACTAATGTGAGTAAAGGCTATTTAAAAAGAAGCACATCATCCAGACAAGGGCAGGTGATAAGTATCATACCTATTTTCTTCAAAAAAAGTATTAAGCACATTCTTGCTAGTTTGATCAAATATGTTTTTCTTTCATTTACTATTTAGATTTAAGTGAAAATTGTTTTAAATTCAATCTAGTAAAAATCAAGTGAACTTTTCTTATATGATGATCTCTAAACTAGGTTTTCAGATAAATACTATATGTTCTGATAGTGATTTTACTGCTATCTGTTTACTTGGTAGTCTGTGTATTCCTTCCACTGTGCGATTCCTAACCATGAGTTTTATGGATTATTGTAGCTTAGATCTTTATTCATAATGGTTTTCTGTTGTTGGACTTACATTTATTAGCTATGATAATATTTGGACAATAAAGACAAATGCATTCCAAGACTACTGAAAGCAAATCTTTTCCTCTGTGGTAGGCCTTGCCAAAATTTGTATTCCCTTGGCTTTAATATTGAGAACCCAGGAACTTTACCACTCCATGAAGAGTTATTAGATGAAAGATGAAGAGTTATATTCAGTCACTGAAATTTTTTGGATATCTGTGATGTGTAAAAACTCACATACCTAATTCAAAAGGTTCTGAACAATGACCTTTTGCATATCTGACCTAACTGTAAATGTATTTGCCATTGAAGTACATGGAATTACTTAATTAAACTATATGCAAAGCACACATACAAATACACTCATGTACACACATACACAAATACACACATGTATTCATGCACACACACACACATACAACAATTAATAGTCCAGTGTCCCTGCTGAAAACAGTTCTCCATCTGAATAACTGTCATCCATCTAGAGTGACGGAGCTTCTAAGTGTTTCTTAAATCCCTGAAAAGGTCCCCAGTGCTAAGTTTTAGATTGAGTGATATCAGAAATGAGTATCAATGCTAGCACAGACATATACTCCCCATGGGATGCTTATTTGAGGAGGCTTCTGTGATAATTGTTTATTCTAGCAAAAGCTGTACACATACTCACACAAATGTGTTTTGCTTATGAAATGAGTAAGGGTCATATTTGTTTATAAGGGCATATCAAAAGAAAAGGATGTCAGGAAGTCTGAAATCAGTCACTTGGGGATAATATCAGAGTACAGACAAATTTGGTATGCAGAATGAAGACAATATAAGAGTAAAAATTCTCATTCCTTTATAACTTCTAAATGTTCAAAGCATTCATACCTCAGGATCACAGAATTTATAATAACATGTATATGGCACTTTAAGGTTTACAAAATAACTTTATCTATCAAAAGGTACTATTGTTATGCACATTTTACAGATGACGAAACTGAGGCAAAGAGAAATTAAGTGACTTAAGATTTATAATTAGTTGGTTCTTGAGGCAAAATTTGAACTCAGGTCTTCTTGATTCATGGACCAGCTAGGTGATTCAAGGGATAGAGTGCCAGGCCTATAGTCAAAGAGAGTGAATGCAAATCCAGTCTCAGACACAGCATGTGTGACAGTACAAGTCACTAACTCTGTTTACCTCAGATTCCTCATATGTAAAATGAGATGAAGGAAAAGGCTAATCACTCCAGGAAGAAAACCATAAACAGGGTTATTAAGAATCAGACATAATTGAACAAGGACTTCCTGATTCTAAATCTACTAGTCCATTCAGTATCCAGTTGCCACCTAGAAATTTCAGAGTTGGATGGTTCCATTTGGCCTAATCCATACCTGAAAAAGGATCCATCTTTAATGTTACTTTATACATAATAGTGTCCTCTCAGGCAAAGACCTATTAGCATAAAAGCATAATCTCTCTTCCATGTGAATACCCTACAAATATTTAAAGATATTTATCATGCTTTCTAATCTCTTTGTTCCAAGCTAAGCCCTCTACACACACACACACACACACACACACACACACACACACACACACACACACACCAATTCTTCACAATTACCTTATAATTTAAACAATTACAATTGGTCACATAGATTGCAAATGTCAGGTCAGGTCACAATTCAGAACTTCTAGCTCAGAGCAGCAACAGCTCAAGGAAAACTTCTCACTTTGCTGGATCTTTCTTAACTCAAGAGGTAAAGCAGTAAACAGATTTCCAAACCCTTTACAGATCAAGCTAAGTATCTGTTATCAGGAATCCGGTCTGGATAAGGTAAAAATAAAAGGTAAAGGGAGGCAAAATAGGAAGGGTTTCAGCCACCGTATTGTCCCATACAGTGAGACAAATTGTCCTCAACTTTTTCCTAAACCAACTACTCCTTCTTAGAGAGTGCCCCAATGAAGCAACAACTTCAAATCAGCCACTAAAAGAACGTCAACAGTAGGACAAGTTAAGCTCCTATAAGAAAGAAACTACCTGAGCACAATGGATAGAGCACCAGGCCTGGAGTCAATAAAATGTGAGTTCAAATATAATCTTCCAGACTTACAAACTGTATGACCTTGAACTTGTCATTTAGCTTTAGTAAAACAGGGATAATAATAGCATCTACCTCCCAGAGTTGTAAGGATGAAGCTAGATGGTGTTTGTAAAGAGCTTAGCACAGGATATGGCAGATAGGAAGTACTATATAAATGCTAAATCCTTTCCCTCTTGTTGCCATCACAGCCAATATGGAGATGAGAGTTAGGGAGTAAATATAAAGAAAAGCATTCCTGGATCTTTCCTGAGACAACGGATCAAAAAAAACAAAACAAAAAAAAAAAAAAAACAGTCACCAATCAGGACAGCAGGACCCAGAGTGGAAGTCTTAGAGGGTCAAAAGATAAAAATAGAAAGGGTCAGTATTACTAGATAACAGTTCTTCAGGAGGGAGTGAGGAAAGATTTAAGGATGATAATGAATTACAAGCTCAATTTGTATCAATAGAACAAAATAGTAGTTAAAAATGTAAACTTCTTTTTGGGGTTGCAGGTAGAAACACTGATTTAATAGATGTAGGAAATTTTCAGTTCAAATTAGTATGATTTGCAATTTATTGTTCAAGAGTTAAGTCTTGGGGGCTCTTAGTGACTTGGAATAGTCACACAGATAGTACTTATCAGAGACATTCCTTGAACTTATGTCTTCCTGACTTTTTGACAAATTCACTATTCATTATGACAAGGTTTCTCTAAATAGAAACATAAACAAGGTTACTATATAATTGTGATTTTTTATCCAGAATGAGTAAGGCAATGATTTCTCCTTGGGCAGCTAAGTAGGCAGGAGAGAGAAAGTGCTTGGCCTGAGGCCAGAATGACTTAGCTTTCTGAGTTCAAATCTAGCCTCAGACACTTTCTAGGCAAGCCACTTACTTAACCCTATTTGCCTCAGTTCCTTATTTGTAAATGAGATGGAGAAGGAAATGGCAGGATCTTTGCCATAAAGACCTCCAAAGGAGGTCACAAAGAGTTGGGCATGTCTGAAACAACTGAACAATAGCATGCTCTGTTTTATTTAGGTAATATGATTATAGTATAGCACATGGTTCTGGGAAATCCATTTTAAGAAAGA
This sequence comes from Sminthopsis crassicaudata, assembly GCF_048593235.1. Classification (NCBI taxonomy): domain Eukaryota; kingdom Metazoa; phylum Chordata; class Mammalia; order Dasyuromorphia; family Dasyuridae; genus Sminthopsis; species Sminthopsis crassicaudata. The sequence goes on along the minus strand of NC_133618.1, from coordinate 69,747,361 downwards.
CCTTTAGCGAACAAGAATATTCAGAGAAGAATAGTTAGGATAATGAATATATTTGAAAGCTATGCAACATAATATTGAAATAGCTGTGAATATTTAATCTGAAAAAAAAAAAAAAAAAGGTTTATAGGGGATGAATAGATGGCCACAAATATTTGAAGAGGAATGAGATCTATTCTACTTGACAACAAAAGGCAAAATTAGGATCAGTTAATTTCTGCCAATTTCTGGCCAAATTTCTTCATAATTAGAACTGTCCCAAAGTAGCATATTATGCCTCAGGATATGGTGGTCTCCCATTTCTTGAGATCTTCCAGAAAAGGCAGAGATGTTGAAGAAATTCCTATTGAAACACAGCCTAGACTGAATGATCTTTGATATCTTTTTGAACTTTGAAATTCAATGATTCTCTATTAGGGAATTGAAAGACAGTAATTGGCAAAGTTGAACTCTCTGCACATTTTGGCAGTATAAAGAGAGTATTCAGCCTGAAAATCTTGTAAAAAAAAGTTTATTGGACTTATCTGAACCCCTAGTGAACAAAGCTAATTACAAAACTGCCATGGAAACATCAGCACTGTTCCAGCTGATTGATAGCCTTTGTTATCTTCTAAAACACAGAGAATGAGGAGGAGTAAGTATTTAAGTAAATGAACAATGAATAGATGTGAGGGGGAAAAAGGTTAACACATTAGTATTGAGTCTTGCTAAAGAGAATTGTATATCATACGAGTAAATATTTACTTTCCTTATCCATGGTGGTGGGGGCTCGTAGTGGAAAGAGTGTGATTGAAGCAACCAAAGAAGCTAGCATGATCTTCCATTGTTTTCATAGAAACAAAACGTCCTGAATGAGAGAAATGAGAATCACATTGTTTTCTGCTTGGGTAAAACTGTCTCCGAATTATCATGCATTGAAATTGTCACTCGAATTCAACTTTGAAAAGTTCAGTCAAAATGGTGAGAGAAATAAAGAGAGGACCAAGAATGGTCTAGAAAAGCTGGGAATTTGAACCTGAAGAAGTGGAAGTCACACTAGTTGTTTTCAATTATTTGAAGGACTTTCAGGTTCAGAGGGGGTAATTTTGTCCTACAAGACCCAGAGAATAGAATTAGGATCAATGAATTTAAACCTTAAAGAGGCAAATTTAATTTTAATATCAAGATAGACTTCCTAATAACTTATAAGTCAATACTTCCAGTGTTTATTATTTCACATGAGTATATATATATAGATTGCAACTACTTTTTATCTTAATTGATAATCTTTGTAAATTATTGTGGCTAAACATACATTGTTAAATTTGTGTAGAGTGTCCTTGACTAAACAATATACAGTTGAGTATTCCATCCATAAGGGAGCCCTTTCCAACTTAGTATATCTATGTAGAAGAGATGCGAATTCAGACTCAGGGACATACTAGCTGTGTAACCATGAAAAAAATCATTTGAACTCTTTCTCAACCTTAATTTTTGTAAAATGAGTATTATTTACCTTTGCTATAAGGTTGTGAGAATCAAATGAAATGAGATACATAGAATATTTTGTAAAGCTCCAAGTGCTGTGTTGTGCCCTGCTTTCTAGAGCCACCAAGTTGGGGTGACAAAATGTACAGTTGCTTTTTAGAGCCCCCATGCTGAGGTGATTATAATATACTGTCCTAGTGGAGAAGTGATGAGGTGGGACTCCTGGGGATGATGGAAAAATGGAGTCCATTTATTACAAGTTCTTTCCCCCTTATATTATACCCTCATAACTTTATGTAACAAAAACACTGAGCATGTGCCAAGTATATACTGCACATGTGGGACCATATAAACAACTTGCTATTGTAGGTAGTTTGCCACCTGCTTCAATCAAAACACAGGTTGTCACCACCCCCAGACTTCTCAGGAAAGCTGAGAATCCTGAAGGGAGATGGGGAGCTGAACCAGACATTGTTAGCAAGTTGCCTCTGGGCTGAAGGGTCTTATATCTCACACAGTTTCCCCACTGACTGTGACCCTCTACAATGGTGTATAAATGTTAGATGGTATTTGTCTTTTCTGTGCCCTTAAAGAATCTGTAATCACTTCCATGCCATGACTGTTGTTTTTCATTCTCAAAAAGGACCAAAATGACATCACTATGATAGAGTCAAGTTACAGTGTATCCAACTGTAGCTTATCAGACCAATATGGACTCACAATGCTCTGCCACAGGTCGGATAGAAAGAGTCTCTATGAATATCTGAGATGGCAGCATTGCACATATTGTGTTTCTTCTGAGCAAATTAATTCTGCTTTGCTCATAAAACATGGCACTCTCTCTGATGAGGGTGTACTGATGAGGTGTAGTCCTGTGCTTCCTGTGATAGGCATCAATTCTAAAGTTCTTACAAAAGAATTTATGAGTGTCTTCGTATCACTTTCTGACTACCCTGTGAACACTTATCCTCTGTGACTTCTTCATAAAATAATCCTTTTGGCAAGCACATGTTTAGCATCTGACCAATGTGGTGAGTCCAATGGAATTGTGCTCTCTACAGCAGAGTTGCAAGGCTATGAGATGAATCCAATGGATCTACAGGAAATGTACTGCTGTGCTAGGGGAGCCACCTGTCAGTGGCTACTGGAGCTCTAACTCCGACCTGTACAATGGCTCTCTTCATGTGATAGAATGATGATGATACAAAGAGACTGAGAGGCAGTTGCTGTTCTCTGACATCTCTCCTCTTCCCTCTGTCTCTAATTTATTTCATTCCCTTTTCACAAGGAACATACATCATCAAAGGCTGCTTTGCGACTCCTTCAAGTGTTTTGATCCATAGCTGCATAGGCTCTTGGAGAATTGACCTGCCCCTTCACTTAGGCATGGTCCTAACAATTTACCATACATTCTCTCACTATAGTGATCTTCAGAGATTGACTAAATATTGCTTTTATTATATTTTTTAGGGGGTTAAGTTGTATTCTATTCAGATATGGTTTGAATAAGCTAATGTCATTAGGCTCCTTCTGACTTAAAACTTCTGTTGAATCTTTGAAGTTATCAGTATCTCCCAATTCTGTAATAAAATATGAATGAAATTCTGATTTCTATTGTTTTAGATATCTAGATATTGTATTGTATGGCTGATTGCTATGGCATAATACATAAACCTTTGGAAAGAAAATGGCTAATGAAAAGTCTTTTGATAGAAATGCATGATCAAATAACTCAGTGGTTCAAAGGCTGACAATTATGGCACTTCAGAGCCATAAAAAAGCACTTGTAGACAACTGCTTCTTCATATTCATTCCGATGTTTCCAGGATAGGAAAGAGCAAAGACCAGACAGACTATATTGTTCTATAAGTACTAATGAATAGATGAGATCTTATATTCAGTATCCTTAAGCTAATAAGTATGCAAATCTTTATGTATATTGTGTATGTATTTGAATAAATATAAATAAATTTTTGGTGAGCTGGATAAAGGATCACCTTTGTTCCTTAAAAAAATAAAGATATAGGAAGTACCTTCAATTGTTAAAAAAAAAAAAAAAAACTCACAAAAAAGCTCTGTCCCTTTTTATTTCTGTTTTATGTTTGTTCAAAAGAAATCCAAGGGAGCCTCTAAGATGGGTAATTTTCCTCTTTTCTCTTCCCACATAGGTGACTATGCCCATAAGAAATAGTTATGCTGCAGTTTTTAGGACATTCAGTTGCAGACTGACTAGTAAAGTATATTCCTTTGATTTTCTGACTGTTTTTTTTTAGATCATTTCAATGTGTTTCTGTGGATAAGTGTGGAAACTTCCCACATAGTGACTGATTTGTGGATGGTTCTGTCCATATTCCATATTCACATGTATGTTTTAATAAAATACAAAGCTTCTGCTAAAGGACCATATGTGATAGACATGATGTTTTTCCATCTAAAACCTAATCTATTTTTATCCTGGAGGTCTGAACTTTTAAAATTATTATTATTATTATTATTGAATCTCTAACATTCAGTAAAATGTCTTGAACATGGTAGGCAGTTATACGATTATAAATTGAATGGTACTCCATAGATAGATACATGTAACCATAAACATTGTCCTGAATGGTACCATTTTGCAATATCATTAATTCATTGATAGTTCAATGTGTAATATTAACTGCAGATATTTCTTAATTAGAAATTATACAAGGGGGACTGTGGTCAGATCTGGAAGAGTTTCAATTTTATTAAAGCATTGTCTTTGCCCTTAGAATAGCATTAGTATATTTTTATAAGGTTTATAAAATATTTCATCAGTATCTCATTTGATTCTCACAACAACTCTGTAATGTAAATGCTGTTATTATTTGATTTTCAGGAAAGAACATAGGCTACAGAACCAGGAAGGGTCAACTCTACCTGATTCCAAGTCTAGTAATCTATCCACTGAGAATAGGGACCAAGGATACCACCCAGAAGCTTTTAATACATATCATAGTCTCAACTGGGGGCTGTGGCATATCCAAGAATTATTATAATAGAAAATAGGTTGTAATTTCCATGCCATTCCATTAGTCTTGTATAAAAGGAAAACTTCTTTAAGTACCTACAGATACTGAGGGAAAAAAAAAAAAAAAAGAAAAGCTTCATGGAGCAAATTATATTTGCACTGAGATTTGTTTGGATTTCAGATGGGGATTCAGTATTCAAATATAATGGATGAGAATGGGGGAGGGCAAGTGTAGAGGACCACAGATAGTGGGGGAACTCTGGGTGAGTTATAAGACCCTTCAGCCCAGAGGGAGCCTGCTGATGATGTCTGGTTTGGCTCCCCATTTCCCTTTGCTGCTCTCACCCTTCCTGAGAAGTCAAGGAGGGAGTGACCACCTGTGTTCTACTTGAAGTAAGGGATACTTACAGTAAGAGGAATTTACTAATCACTTTCATTTTTCAGCCAAAATGAGGCAGATACTAAGAAAAGAGCCTCCCTCTGGAGGGAAGTATGAAGCATGCTTAGTTAGGTTAACAGAGAAGCAAGGTTTGTTAGTAACTCAGAAGCAGATCAATGATTTCTAAGGTGCTCAGAAGGACATATTTCCTTGGCTCTTTAAGGAAGTGAGATTAGAACTAGAGAGGTGGAAGTTAGTGGAAGAACTGAACTAACTGAATACAATGGGTTAAAATCCCACAGGTTTTAAAACTAGGAAAGATTTTTACTTGAATGGTCAAACAAGGGAGTATCAGGAGAAAAAAAAGCAAAGCATTGGTGGTTGTGGCCTCAGAGGATACAACATATGGAATATAGTTAAGAAAGTCTTTTTTATTTATTTTTTTTTTAATTTATTTTTTTTTTTTTTAGTATTTTACTGATTTATATAACTGGTTTTTGCTCTAGGAGATTTGCAGGGCATAGCCAGTTGGGTGGGAAAAGAGTTGTTTTTTTTTTTTATTTAATTTAATTTTTATTTTATTTTATAATTATAACTTTTTGTTTTTGACAGTACATATGCATGGGTAATTTTTTACAACATTATCCCTTGCACTTACTTCTGTTCAGATTTTTTCCCTTCCTCCTCCAACTCCCCCAGATGGCAAGCAGTCTTATATATGTTAAATATATTACAGTATATTCTAGATACAATATATGTGTGTAGAACCGAATTTCTTGTTGCACAGGAAGAATTGGATTCAGAAGGTAAAAATAACAGTTTACACTCATTTCCCAGTGTTCCTTTTCTGGATGTAGCTGGTTCTGTCCATCATTAATCAATTGGAATTGGATTAGCTCTTCTCTATGTTGAAGATATCCACTTCCATCAGAATATATCCTCGTACAGTATCATTGTTGAAGTGTATAATGATCTTCTGGTTCTGCTCGTTTCACTTAGCATCAGTTGATGTAAGTCTCTCCAAGCCTCTCTGTATTTCTCCTGTTGGTCATTTCTTACAGAACAATAATATTCCATAACCTTCATATACCATAATTTACCCAACCATTCTCCAATTGATGGACATCCATTCATCTTCCAGCTTCTAGCCACTATGAAAAGGGCTGCCACAAACATTTTGGCACATACAGGTGGGTGGGAAGAGAGTTAAATATTTTAAGTACCATGGGGAGTTGGGCAGAAAAGGAATTTAGTATATTAAGTACCTTGCTGATGAGAAGGGGTGTGATGCTTTTCACATTCAAAGCTTGGTTTCAATTTTGCCTACTTCTGAGCATGAGCCCTAAGGGTATTCCCCATCTCCTGACTGTCCTTTCTATACTCCACCTTCATGGGCTGGAAGAAGAGGAGTGGGAGGGGCAATGATACCATGAGCACTGGGCAGGAAGCAGTTTTGCACCTATGTCCACACTATAAGAGGTGGGGCTCAGCTCCAGGGCCCCAGGCAAAAAACAAAACAAAACAAAACATAACACTTGGGGCTTGATGGCAATTGCTATTACACCCAGAGAGTCTTTAAGCAAACTGGTGGGAGAAGGGGATTGCAATTAGGGAGAATAGAGTTGTATGCAGCTGGGATTACTGAACTTTCCTCTGGAGAGATTAAATCTGTCCCAGTCGGCCTATAGATCCTTTGCCTCCAGGAACAGTAGGCTTGACCATTTCACATCCTGAGAGTACTTACAAAACAGTGTCCATCCTTACACTGACATGGGAAGCTGGGGAATGTGTAGATAACATCCCAGTGACTAATACAAATAGATAATGCATGATCTATTACCCAAGAGAATTAGTAGCATCAGGCTGCCTTCTGATATTCAATTTGGTGATATTTGTCCAGATTTTGACTCCCAATAACAGAACCCAGGAATATTCTAAACTGCAGCTGTTACAGCTGACCATTCTATGTTCACTATCTATGTAAATGGTATACTATTGAAAGGATTGATAGACAGGGGTGCAGATCTTACAGTCATTACAGGTTACAGGTGCCAATCGGCCCAATCATTGGCCAATGATTATGGCAAACATCCATATGTCTGGCATAGGAGTATCAATAGTAGCTGAAATTAGTGCTATTCCTTTGAGATGGACATTTAAAGATAAGACAGGAGTTTTTACTCTTTTTGTAGTTTAAAAAATCCCCATCAATCTGTGAGGAAGAGACTGTTTCTATTCTATCCCTCTGGATAAGGAGGATATGAAAAGATTTGTCTTTTCAGTGACCAGCATTAACTTAGCTGAACCTTATAAAAGATTTGAATGGGCAGTTTTGCCAAAGAGAATGAAAAATAGCCCTACTATGTGTCAAATGTATGTGGCTGCTGCTCTTACTCCTGTTAGAAAAGCATTTTCAAAATTTATCTTGGGGTGTGCACCTGAGGAGCAAATGTTAGAAGCATGTGTACAAAATACATAAAAACACTAATTGTATATAGCCCCAGAAAAATTTCAAATGCAAGCTCCTTTTCAATATTTAGGATATAAAGTATATCTTAAGATGCTTACAGTACAAAAACTTTCTTTAAGAACAGAGAAGTTGAACACCTTAAATGACTTTCGGAAATTGATAGGAGATATCCAATGGATGCGTCCACTGATAGGCTTAACTACCCATAAATTATAACCATTACATGACAATTTAAAGGGAGACACTGCTTTAGATTCACCATGCCAGCTCATATAAGGAAGCTCAAGAGGCTTTATGAGAGGCTGAACTGGTTTTGTCCAACGAGATTGAAAGAATCATTCAAAACCCTTTGGAAATATCAGTTTTTGATACAAAAAAGGCACTCACAGCAGTCCTTCATCAAGGAGACAGTGTGATAGAGTGGGTGAACTGAACCTCCCAGCATAATCAGAACAAAACATTTTTCCTTATCCAGTACTTGTGGCTAGAATTTAATTAAAGTCCATTACAGGAGTAATACAATTATCTGGGATAAGACCTGACAAGATATACCCCTTTTATACCAATGCACAAATTAATGTATTCTGTGAAACCTTCCCAGAGTGGCAAATTTTATTGGCCACAGCTCCAATTTTACACATGGGTCTCCATTAAAGACAACCAGACTATTACATAATTGGCAATGGATTTATGAAAAAAAAGGTTTCTAAAGTTCCTCTAAAAGGACCAAACTATCTTCATAGATGTATCCAAACATAACATTTGTGCTATATACTCTCATGACAACTATAAAGAGAGTAGTGAGAACTTCCTTTCAATTCACTCAGCAGAATGTATTGTATGTCATTATGCTACCTCTTATCTATTATCCAGGAGATAGACATTTTGCACACTTTTGTGCACAATATCAGATTTTACACACTACTGCATTCCTTTTAATCCTCAAGGACAGGCAATAGTTGAGAGAAGAAACAGAGACATTAAGATGCTCCTCCAAAAACAAAAGAAAGGGGGAACCACAGGTAACCTTAGAGAACTTTTAAATTTAGCTCTATATACTATTGATTTTTAAATTTTTTATGGAGATTCACTGGCTCTGTCAGACAGGTTTTATAACCACCAGAAGAGCAGTGTCCATTGTGAGCAGCTCCACTATTTTTTGATAATTGCCAGGTGATGTGGAGAGACCCAGAAAGTGATGAATGGAAGGGACCAGATAGGTTAACTGCTTGGGGGAGAGGGTTTGCTTGTATCTTTACAGATGGAGAATGAATCAGATGGGTGCCAATGAGCTATACCCACCTTGTCCATTGGAGAGAGACAGAAAAAGAGAAGACACTTGAAATGAAGGAGAAGACCCAAGAAACATCTGGTTGTCCAATCTCTGACTGTGTGTGCCAATGAAAGACCATGGCTGTTAACCTTCTGTGTGTGGCAATCGACTCATGAACATCAAAAAATTGTTAATGAGATTGTTGCAGGACTTCAAAACCCACAGGAATCATTGGATTCCCTGACACATGAAGTAATGGACAAGATTGATTTTGGACTAACTTTTGATTTCTGAAGGAGGTGTGTATGTGTGATTGTTATTTACATGCCCTCCTTCTAGAATGCATGGAAATCTTTTATAATATCATGTTGATTCATATTGTTTCTTATATCACTACTAGCCTGTGTTATATTACCATGTGCTTGTGTAATACCTCCCATGCTGATGGATTTATGTATTCCTGTTTAAACTAAAACAAAAGAGAGAGGGACATGTAGAGGGCTGCAGTCAGTGGGGGAACTCTAGGTAAGTATAAGACCCTTCAGCCCAGAGGGAACTTGCTGACAATGTCTGGCATGGCTCCCCATCTCCTTTTGTTGCTCTTACCCTTCCTGAAAAATCAAGGGGAGTGTGACCACCTGTGTTCCACTTGAAGCAAGAGATACTTACAGTAAGAGGAATGCTTATAGTTAACACATGCACAATGTGCTATGATGATGTAGTGGTTCTACAGTTGGCACATGCTCAGTGTGCTGTAATGATGTAATCATACTAAGGTATTTAAAGGATAAGAGGACTTGAAATAACGGACTCCATCTTTGACCATCCTCATGGGTCACCTGCCTTTTTCACTCCTCCACTAAGACCAAGGACTCAGGCTGGTTCAAGATACTTCAGAGAACTTGTCCAGATGATATATTTTGGCACCTCAGCTTGGGGACTCTAGAAAGCATAGTATATTTTGGCACCCCGAATTGGGGGCTCTAGAAATCACACTACAGACAAGGACTCAAGCTTCTGCAACAGGAAAATGGAGGTTATATTTAGGAAAAAAGTTTATACAATGAGTGCAGAGTATAGAAAATGTAGAGGGATAACTATAAGATAAAACTGGAAAGATATAGGTGCTTTGGGATTATGGAAGAACATGCCTATCAGTTAAAGACATTTAAGCTAACTCAATAGATAATAGGGAACCACTGAAGGCTTTTGGCGATATCATAGAATCTCAGAATGAGAAAGAACCTCAAAAGACACATGGTCTAAATTGTACATGTACACATTGTACATGAACAATATTTTTTACATCATCAAAACAAATGATCAGTCATGTTCTGCTTGAAGAACTCCATAGTTAAGGAGTACTCCCTACCTCCCAAATCCTCTTACTTTGGGCCACCATTCTTTGCTAGGAAGTTCTGTTTTCTTCTCCTAGGTTTTTTTTTTTTTTTCTTTTTTCTTTTTCTTCTAAACATTGTTTCCAATTCCACCTTCTTAGACAATCAAAACAAGTCACATCATTTCTTCCCTATGACAATGCTTTCAAATATTTGGAAATGGTTGCAATGTCCCCTACTATTTTCCCTTCTCCAGGCTTAAAATTCTCATATATTTTAAGTGAACCTGGTTGATATCATGTGATGTGAAAATAAAAGTCACAATAAAATGTTGAATCCTTTTTGAATCTTTATTCCATTTTTTGCTTCTTAAGAGTATCTGATTTTTTTCTGAATTAGTACACACCAAACACTAAGACCTGTAAGACACCTCAGCAGCCAAATATTACAAATCATACTTTAAAATCAATTTATTTTATAACAGGAAGAAGTGAGTATCCAGGTTATTTTTTTTTTTCCAAAAAGACTTAATAATCAAGGATTCAGGGCAGTGCATTCTACTTTTGGAGTTTCCTAATTGCTTAACATTTTTTTTTTTTTTTTGGTTCAGATTAAATTTTCCTTTTTGTGAATTCTACCCATCATTTTAAAGTCTGTCCTATTAAACCAAACAGACCAATTCTAACTTCTCTTCTATATGAGATTTCTTCATATGCTTGAAGACAGCTCTCATATGGCCATGTTTTTTTCTTTAGTTCTGACAAAGTAAAAGCATTATTTCAATAGATCCTCATGTGGCACAAACTTAAGATTCTCTAGATTCTCCAAACTTTATCATTGTTCTGTCAAAGCTGTGGTGCCAAGACCTTAACACAATGCTCTAGATGTGCTCATCCTAATTCACATAAAACTGCTGCTCCAAATTGATCTCATAATACACTAAGGTTCCTAGATCTTTTTCAGCTCAACCGCTGTTTTAAACAATCCAATAAATATTTTGTAAGGAACAATTATATGTGATTCATTCTCCTGTATGCTGAGCAAATAAGGATGAAAACAATCTCAGACTTCAAAGGTATTACACTGAAATTGGGATGGAGTATGAGGTTTATTTAATGAATTTATAATTTAGTATAGGAGAAGAAAAACAAAGAAAAAGGGGAGAGAGAAATAACAAAATGTAGAAAAAGGAAATATGTAATGGGAGTGAGAATTAAGTATAGTTCATTTATGTATAATTGCACATAAGACTACAGAAAGGGAAGAGATATAGCAATAAGTTTGAGAAATAGCTAAGACTCTATTTGAGCTAAAATATTTTGGAGGGGAATATTAAAGGAGGCTGAGCTAGGGTTCTTGCCCAAGTACCCATAATTTTTTCTATCATCATTCTACCCACTGTTACTCTATTATTTACTATACATGCATGATCCCTACTGCTAGGAAATTTCTCTGGAAGTTTGTGTTGACTAATGGCATATTTCCATGAAAAAATTACTATAATAGATTCTGCTTTCCCAATGGGCAGGCATCATAGATCGGTAAGTGATTCAGTTCAATAAGTATGCATTAATTGGCTAGTATGTGTCACTGTGCTAAGAACTGAGTATACAAAAAGAAGCAAAAGACATTCTCTGTTCTGAAGGAGCTTGTAATCTAATGGAGGAAACAATGTAAATAAATACATACAAAACAAGATGGGGAAGACATAGTTTAAAAACTCAAATAGAGAGGTTATGGAAGACTTCTATAGAATGAAAGATTTTATTTGACACAAAGTCAGTTGTTTGAAAAGAGGAGGGAAATATTTCTCTATGGCATGGGTCACAGAGTCCAGAATAGTTAGCATCAGGGTCCACATGGAATTTATAACATACTAGAATGCAATCTGAACCTTATCAAAAAGTAACTGGAAATATGTAACAAAAATTTTAAAAGTACAATAAAACTTATATACTCTTTGATCCATCAGAAGTTCTTTGTTGATTTTGTTTCTATTTGAATCTGACATCACTGACATAGTTAATCTTTATTTTCTGAATAATGACAAAAATTTATCCCAGATAGACTGTTACTTAAAATTACATGAGTGGTACATAGCAAAGTCACTATTTGAAGAAGAGTACTTTTCTTACTAAACTATGTTCTCTATATACTTAAAGTGAATATCATAGGATTTTAAGATTCAACCTTGAAGGGTTTGAGTTTTAAAATGTGGTGACTGAGTGCCAGATACTTTAAAGAACATGGTCCAGACCACATAGCTACCCAATGTAAGAGAAAGAGATATGAAATGAATATTCCACATTCTAAGAGAAAGTTGGTAATCAATTTGGTATAGGAGAATATCTAGAATTTAGATTGGCAAATCAGGTTTCTGTTCCTAACTTGGTAATGTGACCTTAATCTTAAAAGAACTCTAAGTCTCAATTTATTCATCTTTAAAAGTGATTTTAATAATCTTTCCTTCTCTCCTTTAATGCTTTATTTTTGGAATCTAATGAGATAATTTGTGTAAAAGTGTTTGGTGAACAGTAGCATACCATGAATGTATAAGGTGTGGATATAATGTGTTTGTGAAGTGTTATAATTTATTTTTATTATTGTAAATATGGATTTATTCTTCACTAAACCCTATTTACAATGCCTTGGTTTCTAAAAATTAAGGTTTTCTAATTCTATGTTATTTGGTATACTATGTATATATTTATATAAATATATGTTGTCTCCTAATAGAATATAATTTTTTATTAATTTTTTTTTATTTTCATAACATAATTTTCAACATTAACTCTTGCAAAACCTTTTATTCCATTTTCCCTCCCTTCCTCCTACCACTCCCCTAGAAGGGAAGCAATATAATATATTTTAAACTTGTGCAATTCTTCTATACATACTTGCACATGCTACAGAAGAAAAAAATCAGATCAAAAAGGAAAAAAAAAGAGAAAGAAAACAAAACAATGAAAAAAATATTATGTTGTGATCCATATAGAATTGAATTTTCTTAAGAATAAGGACTGTTTCTTTCCTGTTTTTGTATTCCCATTGCCCAATGTAGTGACCAATACATAATGGATGCTTATTTGTTATAATTTAATTATTTATGATTATCATTTATCCTTTGTCTGATTTAATTTTTGTATCCATAAGATAGGGATATTCATAGCAACTATTTTCAGGATTGTTGTAAGGACTGAAAGAGATAATATCTGTAAAGTACTTTGAGAATATTAAAGAACTATATAAAAATGCTAGATGATAATGACAATGATGATGATAATTACAGCAATGGTAATAATGATGATGATGATGATGATGATAATGTTGGTTGGTTATCATTGTCCTTCATTCTCAAAGAGGAACAAAATAATCTACTATGCTAGAATTAAGTTACAGTGTGTTTGACTGTTATTGATCAGACCAATATGAGCTCAGAATGTGCTACCACAGTTTGGACAAAAATAGTTGATTTGAGGTGCATTTTCTATATGCAGTTACTCACAGTGATAGTAAATATACTCACTCACATTTCTTTTGAGCTACTTCACTTCTACTTTGCTTATCCAGCATAATACCTTCTCTGAGAAGGGCACATTACACTGGGTGGTCTTGTGATCACTCCCATGTTTCATTATCAATTCAAAAGTTCTTAAGAGAGACCTTGAAAGTCTCCTTGTATTATTTTTTCTAAACACAACATGAGTACTTTTTTCTACTAATCTACTAATCCACATTGACTTTAAAATAATAATAATAATAATAAATTCAAAAAAAGTTTATGCTTACTATAAGTCAAGCACTATGTAAGTGCTATGGATACAAATAGAAAGATTAAGACAGTCCCTACTTTCAAGTTCACATTCTACTTAGGGAAAAGAAAATAAAAAATATAAAAATATAAAATATAAAAAATATAAAATATAAATATATATAAACACAAATATATATATATATATATATATATATATATATACATATATATATATATATAGTATATATATATAAGACCTTTGTCAACCTTAAACCTGTTGTGCAGATGATAGTCCTGGAAATTCAAAAAAAAAATAGAGAAAGGGCAGATTAATAGTGTTTGACATGCTTCTTGGCACATAATAAGCATATAATAAATATTGTATTCATGTATTTACTTACTGTAGTGTGCTTTCTAGAGCCCCCAAATTGAGGTGCCAAAATATACCATCAGGACTAGCTCTCTGGAGGATCTTGGGACCAGCCTGAGCCAAGAGCTCAGTAGTGATGAAGGCTGGAGACCCATGAGGATGATTAAAGATGGAGTCCTTTTATTTCAAGTCCTTTCAGCCCTTAAATACCTTAGTACAATTACATCACTATAGTACATTGAACATGTACTAACTGTAGTAGCATTATATCACCACAGCACACTGCACAAGTATTAACTAGAAGCACCCTGCTATTGATATGTAAATTCCTCTTTACTATAAGTATCCCTTGCTCTTAGTAGAACAAGGTGGTCACGCCCTCCTTGATTTTTCAGAAAGGGTGAGAGGCACTAAAGGGAGATGGGGAGCCTAACTAGACATTGTCTGCAGGTTCCCTCTGGACTGAAGGGTCTTATACCTTACCCAGAGTTCCCCCACTGTCTGCGGCCCTCTACAACTTGTGTATTCTTTTATTCAGGTAATAAAATACAAATGATTATATGATATATATTCCTATTTAGCACAAAGTGTTTTCCTCATAAATTATTATTATTATTATTATATTCATTTTGATAAATGGAGAAACTGAAGTTCAGAGAAATGAAATTACTTTTCTTGACACAGAATTTCCAGTTCAGAATTCAAGTTCAGCATCCGTCAAACTTTGTATTCTTTCCTTTGCAGATGATTCAAGGTTAACATCTCCCAGAAAAGGCACTTTACTAAAACAATAATTCTGCTCTCTGTATTTTCAATACATTCCCAAAGAAACAAAATGTGTGTTTAATGAGCATTCATTACTTACATCTTGCAGCTATAGGATCAAATAAGATAATATCTACAAAGCTTGTTAGTATAGTGCCTGACATACAATAGACTACAACCTTCCCCAGAATGAAAAGAAATAAATAATTTATCATGCATCTTAATTGCATAGTTTTCATTGTTATACACATTTATATTATTTCAGAATATCAATGTTTAGAAATTTAAATGAGGAAACTGTGATTATAGTGATATAACCAAGTTCACAAAGTCAAGAAATAACAGGAATGGGACAGAAAACAATTGTTGTAATTATTTATCCCATAATACCTTGCAATAAAATAAATCTCACAAAATAAATAGAAGATATTGTATTATCCTATCCTAATTGGTTAGCATTTTATATGATAGATGCTATCATTTCTATATGCATGCATTGTATTGCTCATTCCAAAATGCAGCCATGTATTCCATTGTGTGACTCAAAAAAAATGACATATCATTTCTATGTGCCAGATGTTGTGCTGAACATTTAAAAAATATCCCATTTGGGGACTTTGCAATGTGAGTTAGGGAGTGAGAAAGAAGCGGGGAGAATCTAGAATTGAAAATTTAAAAAACAAATGTAAAAACATTGTTTTACACATAACTGGGAAATTAAAAATTTTAAAACAAAAAGGTAAAAAAATATTCCATATGATCCTCCCAATAACTCTGGGAGATTGATTGTATTCTTATTCTCCTTTTATACTTGAGGAAACTGAATCAAAGAGGGATTAAATGATTTGCCCATGATCATACAACTAGTAAGTTTCTCAGATTTCTTTGAATCCAGATGTTTTATCTACAGCACCATTCTGTGATTCTTCTCATCCTTTATCTGCTTCTGCTCATAGTTCCTGTTGTTGTTCAAATAACACCTTATCACAGAACACTGTCTCCAATGTTCACTACATGTTCCCCTTCCTATCTTTACTCCCACCTCCCATTACAGGAGAAAAAGTGGAAACTCTTCATTCCAACTTCCAATTTCATTCTTACCCTTTACTGACATCACTCAGAGATTTCTCAGCCATTGAGGTACAATAAATCAACAAATATTTTTGAAATCCCTACTATGTAAGGATTTTAGAAATGCAGGTATCAGTCCCAACTCACAAATAGTTTAGATTGTAAGACTCAATCAACAAAAAGCTTTTTAACAAATATTTTTTTGTAGAATAAATATAAAGATAACAATTAAAAAGGAGTATAAAGTATTCAAATACCTCATATCAGTTTTCATTCAAATACCTAGACTATGGAATTTAGACTTTCGTCATACAACTATGTGCAGTTATAAGAAGTTGCTTAGAAAAGGGCTTTGTACAATCAAGGCAATTTTATTTTATTTTATTTTATTATTTTTTTTCCTTTTCTGAGGCTGGGGTTAAGTGACTTGCCCAGGGTCACACAGCTAGGAAGTGTTAAGTGTCTAAGACCAGATTTGAACTGGGGTCCTCCTGAATTCAAGGCTGATGCTCTATCCACTATGCCACCTAGCTGCCCCCCAGGGGAATTTTAGTACAGCAATGACAGGAGGGATAAAATAACAGATTAAATTCAGGGCCACTAATTTATATATCAAATGATAAGCATGTAGAATGTACATCAACAGAGGAAATAGTGAGAAAAGAATGGATGTGAGGGGAAAAACTAAAAAAAAAAAATAAAATAATGGGGGTCCACAGAATGCTTGAATAGAGAGATGAAGGTCAATGGTTTGAGTAGATTATTGTACCATAAACTCCTTGAGGTTTTTTTAAAATGTTATTTGTATCTCTAGCATTGAGTATCCACACAACAGGCACTCAGAATCAATAAATCTTTTATTTGAAAGGATATTGAGAAGTCATCTTCTCCCACACTTCATCTGAAACATAAATCCCCACAATAACAAACTTGGTCAGCAGATATTAAGCTTTTGACTAAAGACATTTCCAGATTCTGAACTCAGTATCCCTAGGGGGTAGCCAAATTTAATTCTTATAGAATTGGTGATGTTGTTGACATTTCCCCTTCTATTGAAACAAAATCTGCTCTCTTTATAAATTCAGTTCATTGGTTCTACTTTTGTTCTTTGAGACTAGGTTTGATAAATCTAGTCCCTTTTCTATGTGACATCTTTTTAAGTATTAGAATACAATTAATATATTTTACCAAAGCCTTCTTTTCTTCAGGCTAAAAATATCCCCACAATATTCTTTAATAATGACAAGCATCACTAAGTACAAATGAGTTTCAATGGTATGGAATATTAATGTGCTGTGTTTCATTGTGTCAATAAAATATCCTTCTCTCCCACTTTTTTCTCTACTTTATTCCTATTACTCTCCACCCAGGAAAATAAATGATTGTCTACTGCATCACAATATCATTAAGTAAGAACCTTTAGGACATGAAAAATAGGTTCCTACAAAGTTTGCATCAGAACTATCAACCTCAGTATCCAAAGTTACTTTTTGAACTTGTTTATATTTTCAGCCACATTCCTTCCAAAACATCAATTGAATATTATAGTCAGGCATAATAGTGGCAGAAACCAAATCTATAAGATTATGTCCATCCAGTTCATTCAACCATGGCATTTATCTTCCAAGAAACCTGAACCCATCTTTGACTTTGTGTATTCAGACAAAGACCAATGGCTGATTCAACTTATCTGTTCTTAAGTTCATGATGTATAGATATAAGTTGTCAAATAATAGGGCAGTATATGTCTCCAAAGCTAACAAATGCCAAATTCACTGGCTTATAAACTTGATAAATCTAAGAATACCATAGTTGGCAAAGCCCCACTGATAAAAATCTGTGGACTAGAGTCTTTGCTGTGATATTTTAATCCTCAACTAGAGATGATTTTTTTTAATTTTTTTTTTAGCAATTTTAGTTGATTTATCTTCCAAATCCCCAAATCTTGATTTCACATCTGTCACCACTGAGGAAAATGTGACCTATAGGGCTGTGCATGAGGCTTGATCTTGTACTTATATAAAACCACCTTGGTTACAGATTCAGTATGTCCAGTGAGTGTATTCAGGTAAGTCTTGTTGATAAGGCATATATTAACAAGGCATATACTTTCACAGTAAAATCCAAAGAATCCATTCTTCAAGTGATCAAAGTCATCATTGTCATTCACATTGAACATTGCATCTGTGTGTCTTCTAATGTGTTATGTTCCAGCTCCTGAACTTCATTTCCAATAGGCTATTGTGTTATCAAAATATCCTGCTCCAAATTTCTATTCATCAAACTTGTTATCAAAACAATATCACAACTTCATGAGACATTGCATTGCAACTAGATTTATTTTAAGAAAAATGAACATACATGTGGAACTCATAGCAAGCACAAAGAGTTCGCAATCCAAAGAAAAATTTATATATTTATGAAAATTTGACAAAGAGGAGAAACATAAATTTCCACCTAAATAGGGATTGCAGGGGAGAAGAAATCATGAATAATTAAGATGGCAAAAGCAGCAATCTTTTCACTTGGGAACTGCTAGACTATGAAGATATGATGGTCTGACTATCTACAAGGTTCCCAGCTGTACAATCAATTTCCCCATATAGTTCAGACTGACTTGGGCCTATCTTGACTTCAAAGGACAAACAAAGAGTTCATCTTGGGGCACAAAGAAAAAATTATGTCAATTCAGAGGGCCCTTCATCTTTGACACTTTCAAAGCCTTCTATATTCTACAGAACCAGTGTTTCTAAAAAAAAAATTGGGAACTTAAGAAGACAAGTTCAGGGTACCTCTTAAAATTTTTTTACAAACTTCATACCAAGTCAAATGTGGGTCTGGATGCTATATATGTTCTGTTCTGGGCTGACATGTCAGAGTTTTTTAGACAAATAATCTGATCCTTTACTGAGAAGTCCATCCTTATAATAAAGTGCACTGTGCCCAATTAAAAAGAGGTCCCAATATCTTCGTGTTCGTTCAATTGTCTCATTCTCAAAATTGCTTTCAAATAAACTTTCTTCCATTGTCAAAACATTCTGAGCAGAATCATGCATCTGTCAGTCTAAGTTTGGCTAGATGAACTGGTATACTCTGTACAGGCACTTATAACTATATTTCACTAATTAGAGTTAAGGCAATATGTTAGAAAGGTCTGAGGAGTAAACTATTTTAATAAATAAAAACTGAGTTCCTGTGGAAGAAATTTGAGGAAATCTCACTTAATGGGGAATCTTTAGGTCAGGGGTTCTCAAACTATGGCCTGCCAGATGTGGTCCACAGAGGACTTTTATGCTGCCCTCAGGGTTATGGCAAATGGGCTGAGGGGCGGAGACAGAGTGTGTTTTTGTTTTTACTATAATCCTGCTCTCCAACAGTCTGAGGGACAGTGAACTGGCCCCCTATTTAAAAAGTTTGAGGACCACTGCTTTAGGTTATTGGAGAGATGTGCAATTCAAACATAGATTGTTCCACTGAGACAAATATATATATATATATACACTTTTTTTTCTCCTAAAGATATACTCTGGGGATCTTGAGGTAGACACACACAGCCTAGACACACCTGCTAGCAGAGCCTTACAGTGGCCAGATCCTTTCAGCATCCATTTCACCATCTTGCAGCAAGCAGTTTAGACAACCCCATTTTCTTTGACTTATCTCAATATTAATTATTTTGAATAATCTTTGCTATCTTTACTTTTCTCTGTACTATTCTAGTTTATCATCATCTTTACTAAAATATGATGCTCAGAAATAGTAGACCCCTAATGAAATTGAACTGTCTCAATATAATATATTGCTTTCCATGTTCACTAATAATCATATTGACTTTTTTGATTGATATATTAGCAGTACTTCACCAAAAGCCCCAGCTTTTTTTTTTTCCACATGATGACTATCCATGTCTTTTTAACCTTCTATTTTTGCAGTTAGTTTGCGAAATTCAAACATAGTAATTTGTGCTTATTCTAGTTATTTTCCCCTTCTCCCCTTTTTTAGCTTCAACCTAGAAAAGCCCCTTTGGAATCTTCTTTCATCTCAGATATTGCCTGTTTCTTTTCATTTGCAAACATACTATCCACAAATTATGCTTTCACTGAAGTAATTTATGGAGATTAAAAAAAAAAAAAAAAGACGGTGAATGGAACAAAGGTAAAGAAAAAGCCTTGCAGACACTCTACTAAAGGTCTTTTTCCAAATTGTCATCAATTTATTAATAAATGAACCAACTGGATTTTTTCTAAGGTTTAAAAGGTAAACAGGTGTTTGGAGAATCAGTTGCAAATTGCCATGGACTGTATTTTTGTAGTAACAAAGCAGCTGATAGAACAAACTTTATGTGTAAAGATGTCAATCAAGGGCTTCTGTTTCTGTTGCATTTCAGTACACCAGGGATTTGTGATTTCTTTTTCTTTCTAGAAATTACTAACACCAATGCATATTCTGTCCACAAACATATTTGGAAGGGAACAACACTTATAAAATGACCTATTAGATATCAGTCACTGTGCTAAGCACTTTTAAAAATATATTCTCATCTGATTCTTAAAACAACATAATAGTACCCTACAAGAGTGGTAGGTACTATTACAATCCCAATTTTACAATTAAAAAAAAATAGACAATCAACAGTTAAGGGACTTGACTAAGAACACATATGTAGTAAATGTGACAGCATGTTTGAACTCAGGCCCAATGCTTTATCAAATAGCCTATAGTGGATATACATCCAAATGTATCAGCAGTTTCCATGCTGATACATTTTATTTGCCATTTCCTTGCACAAGCAAACTAGAATTCACTGTCTTCTCAGATTTATTCAATTCTCTAATTTTTTTCAAGTTTTAGATAAAAAGCTTCCTCCTACCACAAATCTTTCCTGACCCTTTCTTTCTTCATCCTCTATCCCTGTTAATAAAGCTTTATCACCTAAAAATTAATTTGAATTAACTTTATATTTATTTTCTATGCCCTTATCAGCATATATATATTTATATATTTATATATATATATTTTTAAGTATAATATGAACTACTTGAGGTCAGGGATTATTTTCAATTTTGTTGTTGTACTCTCAGAATTTCACAGAGTATCTGGCTCACTGTCATTGCTTAATAAATGCTTGTTAAATCATTCAAATTAAGTTCTGCATTAAGTCTCACAGATCCTCCTAAAACTCAATGGGTGTCCATTGTTATATAACTCAAGGATTTTAGAGTCTTCCTGACTTCAGATCTACAACTTTCCCTCATTTCATGCCATCTGTGAGATTTTTTATAAAATTATAAATAATAACATCCAAGAATCTTTCACATAATAAAAGGAAAAGTTGGGGAGTTTTCTCAAAGTTTTCACCTTATTTTGAGGGATTTACATAGCAATACAATTTGCAGAAGTGTAAAATTAACTGAAGTATATGACAAAAAAAACATATTTTCAATTCACAAATGTATTTGTTTTTCTTCAGCCCAATATCACAGGCAGGATATTGCCTTTCTCACAGCTTGAGAATTAAAGAAAAATTTCAAAACCTTGCCTAGCTGCAAGGTGGTTTATGAACTCCACATTTGTTAACTCACTGAGGTGCTTTGGACAGAGGACCAGCCTAGGCAGCAATATATGTGCCTTAAGGATCCTACAATGGAGTGGACTAGATTCAGGCCCATTTGCTGATAGTTCAGTATTGGAACAACAGGAGACACTTAAGTCATCCAATAATTAACAAAACAAGGTTTACATAAAGCATAATATGCAATAGAAATAAACTGCAACCTTTCCCAGTAAGATCAGGAGTGAAACAAGGTTGCCCACTATCACCATTACTATTCAATATAGTACTAGAAACGCTAGCCTCGGCAATAAGAGCCGAGAAAGAGATTCAAGGAATTAGAGTAGGAAATGAGGAAATCAAACTATCACTCTTTGCAGATGACATGATGGTATACTTAGAGAACCCCAGAGATTCTAATAAAAAGCTATTAGAAATAATTCAGAATTTTAGCAAAGTGGCAGGATACAAAATAAATCCACATAAATCCTCAGCATTCTTATATATCACCAACAAAATGCAACAGCAAGAGATACAAAGAGAAATTCCATTCCAAACAAATGTTGAGAGTATAAAGTATTTGGGAATCCATCTACCAAAGAATAGTCAGGAATTATATGAGAAAAATTACAAAACACTTGCCACAAAAATAAAGTCAGATTTAAATAATTGGAAAGACATTCAATGCTCTTGGATAGGCCGAGCGAATATAATAAAGATGACAATACTCCCCAAACTAATTTATTTATTTAGTGCTATACCAATCAGACTCCCAAGAAACTATTTTAATGACCTAGAAAAAATAACAACAAAATTCATATGGAAGAATAAAAGGTTGAGAATTGCAAGGGAACTAATGAAAAAAAAAGTCAGAGGAAGGTGGTCTAAGTGTACCTGATCTAAAGCTATATTATATAGCAGCAGTCACCAAAACCATTTGGTACTGGCTAAGAAATAGACCGGTAGATCAGTGGAACAGATTAGATACAAAGGACAAAAAAGGGTAAATCTATAGCAATCTAATCTTTGACAAACCCAAAGATACCAACATTAGGGACAAAAATTCATTATTTGGAAGAAACTGCTGGGAAAACTGGAAATTAGTATGGCAGTAATTAGATATGGATCCACACTTAACACCATATACCAAGATAAGATCAAAATGGGTCCATGATTTAGGCATAAAGAATGAGATCATAAATAGATTAGAGGAACAGAGAATAGTCTACCTCTCAGACCTGTGGAGGAGGAAGGAATTTACGACCAGAGGAGAACTAGAGATCATTATTGATCACAAAATAGAAGATTTTGATTACATCAAACTAAAAATTTCTGTACAAACAATATTAATACAAACAAGATTAGAAGGGAAGTAACAAATTGGGAAAATATTTTTAAAAGTAAAGGTTCTGACAAAGGTCTCATTTCCAAAATATATAGAGAACTGACCCTGATTTATAGGAAACCAAACCATTCTCCAATTGATAAATGGTCAAAGGATATGAACAGGCAATTCTCAGATGATGAAATTGAAACTATTTCCACTCATATGAAAGAGTGTTCATTGATCAGAGAAATGCAAATTAAGACAACTCTGAGATACCACTACACACCTGTCAGATTGGCTAAGATGACAGGAACAAATAATGATGAATGTTGGAGGGGATGTGGGAAAACTGGGACACTGATACATTGTTGGTGGAGTTGTGAAAGAATCCAGCCATTCTGGAGAGCAATTTGGAACTATGCCCAAAAAGTTGTCAAACTGTGCATACCCTTTGACCCAGCATTACTGTTATTGGGATTATATTCCAAAGAAATACTAAAGAGTGGAAAGGGACCTGTATGTGCCAAAATGTTTGTGGCAGCTCTTTTTGTTGTAGCTAGAAACTGGAAGTTGAATGAATGTCCATCAGTTGGAGAATGGTTGGGTAAATTGTGGTATATAAAGGTTATGGAATATTATTGCTCTGTAAGAAATGACCAGCAGGAGGAATACAGAGAGGCCTGGAGAGACTTAAATCAACTGTTGCTGAGTGAAATGAGCAGAACCAGAAGATCGCTGTATACTTCAACAACAATACTGTATGAGGATGTATTCTGATGGAAGTGGAAATCTTCAACATAAAGAAGATCCAACTCACTTCAAGTTGATCAACTATACCCAGAGAAGGAACACTGGGAAGCGAATGTAAATTGTTATCACTACTGTCTATCTACCCAGGTTACTTATACCTTCGGAAGCTAATAATTAATGGGCAACAAGAAAATGGTATTTATACACATATATTGTATCTAGGTTATATTGTAACACATGTAAAATGTATGGGATTACCTGCCATCGGGGGGAGGGAGTGGAGGGAGGGAGGGGATAATTTGGAAAAATGAATAAAAAAAAAAAAAAAAAAAAACAAGGCTTACATAGATGTATATCATAGAAAAAAATATTCAACTAGGATACTATAAGACATATTCTGGAGACATAACCCCCTATCTTCTCATCAAAAGATAGCTGAAGATCAGGGCAAAGTCTGTAGGATCCAGTTCCTTCTAGCTGGATCTTGTATTGCTTTAGTTGTTCAAGAAGCCACAGAAAACATGGACAGAGTAATCATAATTTAAGCCTCAGCTTCCTGAACCTATGAAATGGATGTTACTTTGCCTTTCAGAAAATAAACAAACATCCAAAAAATAAAATAAAATAAAAACTTAGCCCAACTAATTTGGACAGTCATTGGTAGTGGAAAACATGAAAAATAGAGAGTTCCAGTTACACAATTATTATAGGAGAGATCAATTCATGAGATAAGAAAGAACCTCTAAGAAGTTTTATTCTTCTAGAAATGTAAACAGAAAAAAATTACCTGGGATTGGGTAAGGTGGGGGAATGGGAGGGGCAGAGGAAGAACTTTTATGAGTATGTTCTTCAATAAAATATGCTGCTTTTATCATAATACTGACCTGAATATTTTCTAGGGATGGCCATAAAGTCTCTTTCCTACTTCCCAAGAAAATGGATAATTTCTTAGACCAAACCAAATAAGATTTTTCCTTTTTTATTTTCTTACATTCTTTTCACATACTCCCATCCCTTTCACATCCAGGAACTTATATGTTACATTCTTGTTCTTGTGCAATTGTCAATATATACCTGTTAACTGACAAGTAAAATTTTAACAAACAAGGCTCTAAGTAGAAACTTAGGGATGAAGATAGAGGCTGTACCAGTGATTTCATTGCTATAGGGAAATGCTGGTTGAGGAAACTCTCTTTAATAAGAGTAGGGAAGCATCTTCTCTGCAACTTAAAATTTCAAACTAGCATTCTGAGAAGTTGAGTGATTTTCCTGTGACCATACATCAAGATTGTGGGACTTAAATCTTCTTGGCTTGAAAGCTGACCATCCATTGTATCATCCTGAAAATGTTTAGTTTTTACTTTAAGTTATATTAATCATCTTGTTCTCACTATTAGTTTTTTATATGCAGGTAGCCAATGAAACACATTAAGTGCAATTTTTGGATTCAGGAAGACCTGAGTTTAAATCCCGCATCTGACACTAGTGTGATCTTGGAAAAATCACTGAAACTTTTTTCTGACTCAGTTCATTTTTCTGTAAAATGATGCTATAATAATTCCTACCTCTCTGAATTGTTCATGAGGATCAAATGAGAGAATATGTAAAATGATTTGTAAACCTATATAAAAGTTGGCCATAATTATTATTACTATTGTTATATATAATATCCTTAAGATCATTGCATAAGTGGCTCAAATTACTATTTCAAAACTGAATATAAGATCATGGAATACAACTTTCAGATAACTAATGACTCAACAAATGACAATGATGATAAATACTTAATTCTGTTCCTCTATCTATGGTTTTGAGTTCTAGTTCGCTGTTTCTGTGTTTTTTTTAATAGTTTTCTATTCCATACAACCTAGAGATTTATATGTATTTTGGTATGAAAAAAATCTATGAAAATATTGTTTTTAAAATTTTGTGGATTAGTTTTATATTTTTGGTTGTCAGCAAGAAATAGTTCTGTCTGTGGGATTGCTCCAGTTTCAGGTCAGTTAATTTGATGAATTCTCATAGATATTATAAGATCTATTTTAGCAGTTTGGATGTTTACCCTCTTTGAATTCATTAGAAGTAGTGAGTTTTTGTTGTATATTTTTGCCACTAAGTCATGTTTTCTTTAGTGTTTGGTAAATACTCAAATTTTTCAACCTGCAATGAAAAGTAGTTTTAGTTTCCTTGCATACTTCTTATTGCTCAGAAATCTCAGACTTCTTAAGATCAACTTATCTGTAATCCTGGTTTTGTGGTGAATAAAATGTAAGAATTGGGAAACTGAGGCTCATTTTTCTAAATAATGACAGTTTATTAAGAATGGAATACATAGCTATTAATAAAATGGGTTAGAGGAACCTCTCAGTTATGTCAGCAATGGATCAGATAGAGGAAGAATCCTTTTTTATTGAGATTTAGAAAAGAATTTCTGGGTGGTTGAGGAATGTCATAATTTTCTACAGCTAGGTAAGGTGCTTGGGCTTCAGGTGATCATGAGCCTCTGCCAATTCCTTGATTATTAATTATTTTATTTGATTCCTCTGTCTCTTGTTATCTTGGCTAGGGTATGACAACTACCATTTTGATTCCCATCAAGAGGAATCGAATTTCCCCTAAAATCATAAGGAAAGACAAGGGCTGAAGAATTGCCTTTTGGATGCAGGGGTTCCATTCCAAAGTAGTTTTTGTTTATAGACAACAAACAGGGGTGTCAGGATAAATTGTTTAGCCAGCAAATGTCCCAGGGGCTAGTTTCAAAAGTGACCACATCATCCCCTTTCAAGCATTCCTTTAAGCCATTCAAAGTTGGAGAGAACAACATTTTTGAGGGGAGTGTATTCAGGTAGATACTAATCACTTGAAGGATTGAATTATTGTAAAAGCAATATAGTAGAAATAAGAGGAAATATTAATTTCTACTTTTACACAGTAGTGATGACCTGACCCTCCTTTTCCACAAATAAATCTATATGACTTACACGTTTGTCCAACATGTGTTGCCATACTGTTGGGAGAATTCATATGGATGCTGCCCTTGGAAGTTGGCCATACTTGGAAGTTAGCCATTTCACAGGCCACATTTGGAAGAAAACCCTTTTTAATTACATTTTATGAATCTAATGGCATATACCTACTGTGAGCTTTTTATTGGTTTTTGAAGTTTTTTTCTGTATTTCTGGAACATTTAGAAAGTAGTTCCATAACATTTAGGACTATTTTATTATATCCTTTCATAACAGGTATCAAAACCTAGATATTTAGAAGATATGTCTTTTGGGGGTGGGATGGTGGACTGGGATTACTGTTTTTACTATTTAAGGAACTGTCATGTGGAAGAGCAATTAGTTATGTTCTATCAGACCTACAGGTCTGATAGAGCCAGCTCTAAGCAGCTCAAAAGAGCAAATAAAAAAAAAAAATTAAAATAAGAGCAATTTATGCCTCTGAAATCAGGGAATACTCCAAATAGGAGCTTGATTTATTGTTTTGTTGACTGTCTAGACTTAAGAATGTGATCGAGGAAATATTACTAATGCAAATTTAAATTTAAAGTGCATCCTGCATATTTGTTTATTTATTTACTTTTAGAAAACGTAGTTGCTCAATATTTACTCAGAGGATTGCTAGGTAACAGAGGTAGAGAGTATGCTTTCAGGTTTATGGAAGAATATATTTCCTAATAATTAGATGTTTCTTTAAAGTGACCAAAAGTAAAATAGATCACATATTTAAGTAATATGTTTTTCATAATCCCTTTTCCAGAATTCTTGGAAGAGATTTCGATTTTTGGATTAGATAATGTTACAAATTGTCCTCAGCCCTGAAATTTCCTAATTCTCTGGGGTAATGGTGGGTTAGATTAAGGATGTCCTGAATATAATCTAAACTAGCTATTGACCAGTGGACACTGACAGGCATGCAATATAGCACAGTTGCATATTCAGGGAGAAAGAGAAAGGATGTGTACCAGGAAGGGCAAATGATCATTTCTATTTTTCCTCCAGTCCTGGTGGAAGCAGCCCAGAATCTAGGCTTTCAACCTGGCCTCTATGGTCATCTGTCCAAAGGAGATTTTGTAGAGACATAGTTAATACCTTCCTCTGAAAGCTCTATACCTGTGTCTTGTCTCCTTAATAGCTACACAGAGGGTTAAAAAATCTTGCTCCCAATACCCTTTCCAATTTCAAAGAAATCAAAAATTGATTTGACTTTATCAATAGTGCTGTTATTCTCATCTGCTTTGTTGCTTCACACTATGCACTTGGACCACTTGGCCTTTCCATTTGTCCTGTAAATGATCCCTCCTGGGTGTTTTGTCTCCCCTTATCTACATACAAGGTTTTTGAGAAAAGGGAATGTCTCATTTTTATATCTGTCAAGAGGGTTTAACAGTGGAATTGGCATATAAAAGAGATAGATAAGTAAAAAGATAGATAGGATGATAGAGACTAAAGATTTGTTCTAATTTATATTTAATGAAAGAGCATTTAAACATATCTATTAGAAAATTCAGGGAATTTGTGTGTGCTTTCTTTTTTCTTAATAAATAATCACTATTCTTTCTTTTGTTAAAGAAACCCTGTATTAAATGTTTCAGAGGGTTTCCTCTCTTAGAGCCCAGGTCCTTGACCAGGCAGACTTCTGTGGCCTATATATTGCCCTATCAGTTCGTTAAAACACTTCAACATCAGTTCCCAGTTCCATTTTCATCTGCTACCATTCCTTTGATGTGTCTGTGTAAGAACAGCAATGGATGGTGTCATGGGTACTTGTCCCTGGGGGCAATCATCTCTTTAAACACCTCAATGGAGATCAGCTGGTGCCAAGATTTCATTTATAGCTGCAGGAATTGGATGTGAACCAATTACCTTGATGGGAAAATTCCATTGCTAGGGTTCTCAGCTATATGGCCCCTTCAGGAGAAAAGTTAACTTAATTAGTTCTCAAGACAACTCCAAAGCCTCAGGACTTTTTTTTTTTTAATTCTCTCTCTCTCTCTCTCTCTCTCTCTCTCTCTCTCTCTCTCTCTCTCTCTCTCTCTCTCTCTCTCTCTTCAATTAGTTTATCTTTTTTTTTTTTCCTTAAAAAAATAACCTTTGTAAAATTCTTTTGGTCCCTTACCAGGATCAACTACTTCTGTGCTACTGTTAATTGTTTTCCATTTTGTTAATTTTTTCCATTTTTTCTTTTCGTAGTAGAATGTGTTATATATTACCAAAAGGAATTCTAAGAAATCAAAAGGGATATGAACAAGCCATAACAATTTTGTAGATTGTTTTGCCTGCACCATCACATGTTATGTTCACCAAATCCTGGACATAAAAGCACCTTATCAACATTTGAAAAAATGTAAAAACTGAGGTCAAAAAGGTAAAGTGATTTACTTACAGTCAGAAGACTGTGACCCCAAATATGGGATCTCAAATTCCTGCATTAATGCAAGTGATTCTGCCCAATAAATAAAGTCAGTTGCTTCCCTTTTTAGATTATTTTATTGTTTTGTAAGGAGTAATCATTCCACTAAGCATAGATCCAGAACTGCTTTGAAAAAATTCCAGGAATTCTGAAGAATATAATGATTAATTTTGGGGAGGCTCTTTGGAGAATAACAATGCTTGGCCATATCGATAAATTTAGTAGCATAGGACTAAATGTATTTGGCATTTTTATAATGGTCTTTGGCTTTGAGTGTTCTTTGGCTCAGGGTATAGGGTGTGTTCAGGAAAGACGAGTACTTCTGGTGTGAAGACTGCTGAGTCCTTTACAAGACTGCTTTCTACCTTTGGTGTTCACCTGATTCATTTAATTCTCACCTACGGCTCCAAGAAGCTGTAGGATGAACAGTGGCTATATCCTAGTAACCTGTTTTGGCAGATGAGCTAAACCAGCTTGAGGGTAACCAAAGGATCCCAATCCTATAGTGAGTTAGAGGGATATCTACCTCAGGCATATAAAGATTTCCCCTGGTGGAATGGGTTCCAATAGCAGTGAAGGCAGGTGAAGCAGGTGTAGAATGCTTAAAGCTTGGTTAGACATTAATGACACCAAGATCATCCACTGCATCTTGAGTCATCCCCAGTCATCTCTACTCTGTCCTGCCCCTGGACAATGATGGCTTTAGAAGAGAGAGTGAAAGTGATAACTTCATATTGCTCTTCCTCACTCAAATCCAATTTATACACAAATCAAAAGACATCATGATACTATTTTAACATTTCTATCCTCAAAACTCTGTGGTGATAGGCTAATGATAAAGCAGCAGGTGCAGATACACTCACTGGGAGCTGTAGTCACAACCCTGCACACCGGCAGCCCAGAAAATAGAGTCATTTTCTCACTGGAAGCAGTAGTGGGATTTGGCAGATCCTGGGTGTCTGAGCAGCCTTTTGATTATTGCACTGTTCACCTACATGTGTGAGGAAAGGGCTAGAAAAGGTACCCTAATCAATAGCAAGCACGATTTGTAATAGAGGGAAGCTGGGCACTTTCCCCATAACATCAGGTTTGAAATAAGAATGCCCATTATCATCAATATTATTCAATATGGTACTAAAAATGTTGGCTTCAGCAATTAAAAAAAAAAGAAATCAAAAGAATTAGAATTGTCAATGAGGAAATAAAACTATCATTCTTTGCAGACAATATGATGACCTACTTAAAGAATCCTAGAAAATCATCCAAAAACATACTCAAAACAATTCAAAACTTTAACAAAATTTCAAGATATAAAATAACCCCATAAATCATTAGCATTTCTATATATTATCGGCAAAGCCCATCAGCAAGAGATAGAAAGAGGAATCTATTTAAAATAACCATAGATAAAATAATCTATATGAGCATCTACCTGCCAAGATAAACCCAAGAATTATATGAACACCATTATAAAAGACTTTTCAAACAATTAAAGTCAGATCAAAAAAATTGGAAAAATATCAATTGCTCTTGGGTAGGCCAAGTTAATATAATAAAAAAAAGACAATTCTGCCTAAATTGGTTTACTTGTTCAGTGCCATACCAATCAAACTGCCAATAAAATTATCTTATAGAACCAGAAAAAAAAATTACAAAATTCATCTGGAAGAGCCAAAGGTCAAGAATATTAAGGGAATTAATTAAAAAATAAAATAAAACAAAGGATAATGGCTTAGCAATGCCAGACAAAAATGGCTAGAGCAATGCTCTAAATCACTCTTGAGTAGAGAAATACAAATTAAAACTACTCTGAGGTACTATTTCACAACTTTCAGAGTGGCCAAGATGACAGGAAAAGATAATGATAAATGTTGGAGGAGATGTGGGAAAAAACTGCATCATTAATGCATTATTGGTAGAGTTGTGGAATAATAAAACTATTCTGGAGAGAGCATAGGGATAAAGGGAGCTTTCCTTAAAAAAAAAATAATCTGTAGGTTTCAACTTATAGAAAGCATTATTTGTAATGGAGAGAAGCTGGATACATTGACAATAAGATCAGGCGTGTAACAGGATGTCCATTATCACCACTATAGTTCAACATTATACTAGAAATGTTGGCTTTAGCAGTAAAAAAAAAAAAAAAAAAAAAAAAAAAAAAAAAAAAAGGAATTAATAGGCAATGAGGAAATAAAATTATAATTCTTTGCAGATGACATGATAATATATTTAGAGAATCCTAGAAAAACATTCAAAAGCCTATTGGAAATAATTCACAGCTTTACCAAAGTTGTAGGATATAAAATAAATCTACACAAATTTGTTTATGGCATCATCCTTTATGCCCAAATCATGTAGCCATATTAACCTTATTTTGATATGGGGTAGGAAATGTAGGTCTACTCTGAGTTTCTAACATTATTTTCCAGTTTTCCCAGCAATTTTTGTCAAATAATGAGTTCTTATTCCACAAGCTGGAGTTTGGGGATTTGTCAAATACTAGATTACTGTATGTATCTAATCTATTCCACTGATCTACCAATCTATTTCTTAGTATCAAATGGTTTTGATAACTGCTGCTTTATAATATGTTTTTATGTTTGGTACTGTCAAGCACCATCCTTTGTATTTTTTTCATTAATTCCTTTGATATTCTTGACCTTTTGCTCTTCCAGATGAATTTTATTATTTTCTCTAGTTTTATAAATAATATTTTGGTAGTTTGATTAGTATGGTACTGAACAAGTAGAACAATTTAGGCAGAAGTGTTATTTTTACTATATTAGCTTGGCCTAATGAATAATTGATATTTTTCCAATTGTTTAGATCTAATTTTATTAGTGTGTGAAGTATTTTGTAATTGTGTTCAGAAAGTTCTTGGATTTGTCTTGAAAAGTACACCTCCAAGTATTTTATTTTGTCTTAAATAATTTTAACTGGAATTTTTCTTTCTGTCTTTTGTTGATGGGATGTCAGTAATACATAAAGAAATGTTGATGATTTGTGTAGATTTATTTTATATCCTACAACTTTTGTGCAAAACCTTTTTTTATTTATTTAATGTAATCAAAGTTATGCATTTTGCTGTTCATAATGTACTCTACTTCTTCTTTGGTCGTAAATTCCTCCAAAGATCTGATAGGTAAATTATTCCTTTTTTTTTTAATAGGAATGGGTGCTATATTTTGTCCAAAGCTTTTAATACATCTTTTGAGATTATCACATGATTTCTGTTGGGTTTGTTATCCATATGTTGAATATGTTAATAAATCACCCTTGGTTATAGTGTATTTATCCTGTTAATAAATTGCTGTAATCTCTTTGTTAATATTTTATTTAAAATAAAATTATTATTTATTAGGGAGATTGGTCTGTGATATTCTTTCTCTGTTTTCGCTGTTCCTGGTTTAGGAATTAGTGCCATATTTGTGTCATAGAAGGAATTTGGTATTACCAAATAGTTTACATGATACTACAATTAGTTGTTCTTTAAATGCTTAGTAGAATTCACTTGTAAATCCATCTAGTCCTGGAGATTTTTTTTTTTCCTTAGGGAGTTCATTAAAGACTTGTTCAATTTCTTTTTTTCAAAATGAGACTATTTAAGTATTTTATTTCCTCTTCTGTTAACCTGGGCAATGTATATTTTTATAAATATTTATCCATTTCAGTTGGATTTTCAGATTTGTTGTCATAGAGTTGGGCAAAATAGCTCCTAATTATTGCTTTAGTTTTTTATCATTGGTTTTAAATTCTCCCCTTTCATTTTTTTTTTTTTAATGCTGGTAATTTGTTTTTCGTTTCCTTTTTCTGATCAAATTAACCAGAAGTTTATTTTGTTAGTTTTTTTATTAAACCAAGTCTTAGTTTTGTTTATTAGTTCAATAGTTTTCTTTGTTTCTATTCTATTAATCTCTCTTTTGAGTTTCAAAATTTCTAACTTGGTATTTAATTTGGGTTTTTTTTTTTCTTTTTTAGCTTTTTTATCTGCATGCCCAAAATTCATTGTTCTTCTCTACTTTATTCATGCAGTTATTTAAAGATATAAAATTTTCTCTAAGAAAAGCTTTGGCTACATCCCATAGGTTTTGGCATTTTATCTCCTTATTGTCATTCTCCTAGATGAAATTATGGATTGTTTATGTGATTTGTTGTTTGACTCACTCATTCTTTAGAATTAGATTTTTAAATTTCCAATGGGTTTTTACTCTATCTTTCACTCTTCATTGAATGTAACTTTTATTGCATTGTGTTTTGAAAAGGAAACATTTACTATTTATGTCTTTTTGTCTTTGATTATGAGGTTTTTATGCCCTAATACATGGTTTATTTTTGTGTAGGTGCCAAAAAAAAGTTGTATTCCTTTCTGTTCCTCTTCAATTTTCTCCAGAGTTCTATCACATCTAGATTTTCTAATTCTATTAACCTCTCTTGTTTCTTTTTTGTTTATTTCATGGTTAGATTTGTATGATTTTGAGAGAGGAAGTTTGAGGTCCCCCACTAGTATAATTTTGCTGTTAATTTCCTCCAGTAACTGGCTTAATATCTTCTCTAGGAATTTGCCTGCTCTACCACTTGGTGTACACACATTTTATATTGCTACTGCTTTATCAATTATAGTACCCTTTATCAAGCTGTACTTTCCCTTCTGATCTCTTTTAATAAGATCTAAGATCTATTTTTACTTTTGCTTTATCTGAGATCAGAATTGCCATCACTGATATTTTTTTAACTTCATCTGAAGCATAATAAATTCTGTTCCAGTCTTTTACCTTTACTCTGAATGTATCTCTCTGTGCCAACTGTTTCTTGTAAACAACATGTTTTAAGTCTCTGCTATTCACTTCTGTTTTATAGGAGAGTTCATCCCATTGCATTCATAGTTATGATTACCAACTCTGTATTTCCCTCCATCCTATTTTCTCCTCTTTCTATAGTTTTTCTTTCTTTCCACTCTGTCTTTAGTCCTGTGTTTTTTAACCCACCCCACCCACTACCTTATCACCTATCACCTTTCCCCTCTTCTCCTAGTGATGGTTTTTGAAACCCACTCTATCCACTACCTTATCTTCTATCAGCTTCTCTTTTCTTACCTTGTTCCTTACTGCATCTGCCCTCCCTTCTATCCTTTCCCTCCCTTTTATTTTCCTCTTTCTCCTCCTACTTCTTAATAGAGTTAGATAAATTTCTATATCCAACTGATTAAATTATTCCCTCTCAAAGTTAAAACAGATGAGATCAAGCTTCTGACAATGCTTATCTCGCTCCTTTCTTTTCCCTCAGTCATAATAGGTACTCCTAATAAATTTTTATCCAATCTTTCATTTTCAGGCTCTATATTAAGTTTTTTTTTTAATTGTATAAAAAGTTCCTAATGTTCACAACTATAATTATTAAATAAAGACAGTATCTTTGTATGAAATGCTAATTGTCTTGAATTATATAAGCATATAAAAATCAAGGCATTAAAACATAGAGCTACATCACAAAATACACGTGTACCCACAGACACACAATTTTACTCCAGTTATTATAAACACATACAGAATTCAACATAGTTCAATTACTTCTAATACTTCTATATATGTTTTTACATTTCCTGCCTATCACCTTTTTTGAGATAGCAATGTGATTTTGCTTGCATATCCCTCTCTCTTGTTCTGAGATGCCCCAATAACAGATCTTATTTTTTTCAACAGCTTATTTTATTTTATTGCATTGCATTTTAAAATAAATATAATAAATATATATTTTAATTTATCACAACTCCATAAATCTATTTTTTACCTTTAATTGTCAATTAAAAGGACCTTGCTACATAATTTTCTTCAATGACTTCATTATTCAGAAAGCTTGTTTTCTTTCTCTAGTTGCTGTCTTTCTAGTCTTTAGATATCTTCAAATCAAAACAATCCAGAATTCTTCTTTGTTTTTTAACATGGTACTTTCTTTGTCTTTAATAATCTTCCCAAATCAAACTCTGAGAAAGAATATTATATATCATATTTTGAAAGTTTTATGTTACATATCTATTGAGAGTAAATTTCTTGATATTGTTCCCTCTTGTCCAGTCATTATAAACCCTCATGTGGTTTTGATTACCCTGTGAAGAGTTAAATTGAATCTCCTTTTGTAATTCAGTATTGAAACTCCATGAGCTGAAATGATAATTGTAACCAGTGTCCATCATTGACTTACTATAGCAAAAGTGACAAACTAGTCTGATTTTTCTTGGGATTAACCCAAAGATTTTATTATTTCATGGATTCATCTGTATATTTAAAGTATGAACAAAGCTATCATTTCTCATAGCAATGCTTCTTAACGTTTTAAACAATCAAAAATGTATTTTTATACCATCAAATGCTATTAATGCTATATCTAGGTAGTGCATTCTATGATGAAACCTGATTTTCAGTCAATCTTATTCTATATTTTCTACAATTTTCTGGGTGAATATCTTCATTTTTAAAATGAAAATCATTGCTGTTCTTTTTAAAATTTTTTCTTTATATGAATCTTTGCCCTTTGATGAGAATTTGACTGAGTTGAAAATGTACTTCCTATAGATATTTTTGTTGATCTATATCATTTATCTCTTGTTCTCAATGCTTTTGGAGAAAAGCAGTTTTTCGCATTTCCAGAGAGAGGAGATAGATTTTTAACCTATCTTTTGATAAAATTTGATGACTCATAAATGATCAAAACTCTATCCTTTTTCCCATTTTTATTTGTAAATCTTTCAAGTCTCCTTCCAGTTGAGGTCTTTTGATCTTATTTTCCAGTTTCTTTTTTTTTTTTTTTTTTTTTCATTTGTGTGAAATTACCTTCCAGCGAACAAATTTCTCTCTCAGCAGTTTCATTTTTTTTATTCAGTATTTAGACTAGTTTTCCACATTGTTAATTTTCAATACTTTGTTGTATTATTCTATTGATGTATCTGTTTGTAAAGATAGAGCTCTTTCTTGTCCTCTAAAATGTTTTCCCCTAATATGATATTTTACTTAAAATAGTATTATTATTTTAGTGATATTTAGTGAAGTGAATCAATTAGTTTGACCTTCCTGTGACTTCATTTTCTTGTTTGCTGTTTTATATTTATATACTTTTACATTTAATTTTTTTCTTTATTTTTATTTTAGTAATCTGAGATACTATAATTATTTTAAAAATTAAGAATTTCCTCTCCCTTACCTCCTTTTCATTTTTGGTTATTTCTATACCATTCCTATATAGAAGATCAAGTAGCTAGAGTTGCCCATTATTTTTTCACTCTTCCATGATATTTTATTTTACTATCTCATAGTTACGATTCTTTAGGTGCATATTGATAATTTATCAGAGATGTCAAACTTGAAACCTTAGCTAATTAAAATGTGATTGGTAAATGTTTATCAAAATAAATACAATGAGACATAGATAAGTTAATATATATTTTAATATGAACTTTTAAAATCAATATGCTGCCACAGGGATATATTTCTTAATTTTGTCTTGAGTTTGACATCATTGACTTAAAGGGCTACTAAAGTTCATTTTAATCTCAAATTCTATAATTTGGTTTTATCCATTTATTTAAACATATTTAAAGTTCCTTTTTTCCTAATGCTTTGTACATTAATTACTGTAAAGCAACAAATATTTTGATTACCTTCTCTAATATTTATACATGACAGTAACAAATCAATTACCAAAGTAAAAAAAAAAATTGAGTTGAATTGCTTTGCACATTATCTTCTATAACATCTGGTTGTTGTTGCTCCTTTTGTTTTCCAGCCATTCTTCCATTTCCCTGATTGTATAAGTTTGTTGACCAATGGATTTCTTCCAATCTTTATAAAATGAAATAAATTCCATACAAGGAATTTATAATTCTGTTATTGTAAGCCATGACCCAGAAAACCAAATCCATTTTGGTATCACCCTGGTACCCAGCTGTTCAATTTCCATGCCATTCTTTCACTTCCAAAGTCATGATTTTTAACTAAATGAAAAGAGAACTATATCCCATATTCACCTTTCAAATCTTTCAATGTCCTGTATAGCCTTCCCAATTAACCAGAGATATATTCGAGGTTCCTTCTTCTAGTATCATTTGCTACAATATACTTAAGAATATTTAAGATGCTTGAAAAACATACATAGAGTTGTAAGAGTAAGTAATAATTTTAAGGGAAAGGCATAGGGAAAAATGAGTAAATGACTTAAAGAGGGAAGTGAAATTAGGGAAGAAACTAATTTAATATTTAAAACAACAGCAACAATAATAACACTTCAAAAGATCCCTTATGTATATTGTGCTATGTACTTAACAAATAGTATCTCCTTTGTTCCTCAGAACAACCTGTGATATAGATGAGATGTTGATCCCTATTTTATAGTTGAGGAAACAGGCAAAGAGAGCTTAAGTAGCCTGTCTGAGGTCTTAGAGCTCTGGTAATTGTCTGAGGGTATATTTGATTTAGTTCTTCTTGAATGAACTCTATTGCACCATGTAGTTGCTTCTTAACAAGGAGTCATCCAGCTTCTATTCAAAGACCTTCAGCAACGATAAAAAACATACTGTATAATGGCAATCCTTTCCATTTTTAAAAAGATCTACTTGTTAACCAGTTTGGTCTTACGTCATGACAAAACTTCCCCTCTGCAACTTTCATCTTTCTCTGCCTTCTAGGGCCAAACAGACCAAGTCTTCCATTTTCCACATGACAGCTCTTCAAATCTTTAAAGACAAGTGATCTTCTAGTTCAACTATCTCATTTCACAGATGAGAAAACTAAGTCATAAAGAATTTAAGTGATTTGCCCATGGATACATTACAAGTTAGTAAGAAATGGAATTGAACCATAGGTCACCTGACTTATACCAGCAGCAACTACTAATAAGATCATAATATCATAAGCTTATAGATTTAAAATTGGAAAAGACCTTAGAGGCCATCTATTCCCCATGCATACCCCTGGCACACATTTATCATATTATGAAAGAAAGGAACAAAGAGGTTAAGTGGTTTGCCCAAAAGGTAGAGGAATAGTAAATGCTGACATTTAGCACAGATTTGGACTCTAGCCCTGTAATTGCAAACATGGTATTCTTCCTATTGCAACACACCGTCTCTCCTTTACTCAGCATATTGCCTCAATGTGTTGGTGGCATGGGAGCTGTGATTGAATAGAAGCAAAGGAAACATATAAAAATAGTTAGTTTTAAGGTTTGCAAAGCATTTTACATATATTATCTCATTTGATTCTCACAAGCCTGGGACATAGGTGCTCCTTATTATCCCTACTGTAAAGATGAGGAAACTCAGACAAATAGAAATAAAATGACTTGTCCAGGGTGACAGAACTAGCGTCTATGGCAGAATTTCAACTTAAGTCTTTCTGACTCCAACTCTAGGAAGCCAAAGATGATAGGCAAAGGTCAATAGATGATACAAAAATTTTAGAAACTCAGAAATTCATAAAATATGTGTATAATACTATATAATATCAATCCAAATTTTATAATAAGGTTGTAAACACCCTGCAAAAGAAAATGAAAAAGTTTAGACTTCTCTGATACATACAATGGTACCAAAAATTTTATGTGAATTTTTCCAGATAGCAGGAGCCACATCCCTAATTCCTGCAATGTAGAAGACATAACTGTAGTCCCCTGGTGTTATTCTTGTTTGCTTTAACTCTCCCTCTTTATTCTAAAACAGGGAAGTCAATATTCTACCAAGAGTGCCTACAAAACTAATAATTACAATAGCTTATAATCTGGAAATAAAAGAGGATTTCAGCCTTCATTTTATAATAAGCCTTTTAAATTAGATTTATGTTTATTATGAAACAGAAATAAAATTAATTTTAGCTTGATATTGCCCCAGTTTTTTTAAACTTTATTAATTTATTTTTAATAAACACTAGTGGCAGAGAAAGGTCAGTCCTAGTATTTTCACTTTGAGGAGTTGTATCACCCTCTGATCTTGTATTGCTGCATGCAGTATTTGCATTTTAAATTATAGACTATAAAATACACTTGTGTAAAATTAGTTCATGTGGAATCAATCAAAATGCATCTATATCTATGTCTATATTATTTATTTTCCTATCAATATTTTATCTGTGTTCATTCATTTCAGTCATGTCTGACAATTTGTGACCTCATTTGGGGTTTTCTTGGCAAAGACATTACTCTTTACTTCTCTAGCTCATTTTATAGATGAGGAAAGTAAGCTAAACAGGATTATATGACTTCTCTAGGATCATATGACAAGTGTCTGAAATCAGATTTGAACTCAGGTTTTACTGACTCCAGACCCAGCATTCTCTCCACTGTACTATCATTTTTACTTATTTATTTGCTTGTTTCTTTGTTCATGCATGCATTAATCTATTCAATTATTTACTTTCTTATTTACTTATTTGCTTGCTTATTTATTTATTCATTTAGCTTTTTGTGTATTTGGTTTATTTGTTTATTCTCCATGTATTTAATATTCTATTTTCCCAGTTACATATAAAACAGATTTTAACATTTGCTTTTAAAACTCTGTATTTCATATTCTCTCATTTCTCCTTCTCTAATTCCCCCATTAAGAAGCAACATGTGAAACTGTGGGAACAAAGAAGGAACAAAACTGTAAAGTCCCACTTAGAGGTTACTGTTACCTGTCACGCCCAGACCTTCAGACTATCTCTGGCCTCTGTCTCACACAGTGGTTCTTTACCAATCTTTCCCTAATCAGAGGTCTTCAGAGATCTCTGGCCACTGCCTCATTGAGTGGTGGTTCTCATGTTCAACAGAGAACCTGAGGACAACTGCATGAAAGTTCAAGGTTTTTATTCCAGGTGTTCACATCCTGCCCTAACTGACATCCTGCTTACTAGAGTGTTTGTGGTTACTTACAGACCAGAGCATAGATTAGAAAAGTAGTAAACATACTTCTCCTTGGATTATATCACCTTAGAACAACTTAAAATCCTTCCCTAGAAATGCAAATTAAAACAACACTGAGATACCACCAAATACCTTTCAGATGAGCTAATAGGAAAATTTCTTTAAAGACAGTGTCTAGGCTCTTTTTTTTTTGTTTGTTTTTTGATCATTGCTTTCACATAAACATGTTTTTACTTATCTCTCTTGGATCTGTTTTACAAGTCAGTTGTTTTTCTAATGAAATATTTCACATTGTTTTCTGCTTTTTCATTCTTTTGATTTGTTTTATTGTTTCTTGTTTTCTCATAAAGTTATTAGCTTCCATTTGGTCAATTCTAATTTTTAAAGAATTATTTTCCCCAGTGGGCTTTTGGAGTTTTTTTCAATTTTACCAATTTTGCTTTTTAAGACCTTTGTTTTCCTTTTTATACTTTTTTTGCATCACTCTCATTCCTCTTCTCAATTTTTTCTTTGACTCTCTTGATTTTTAAAAGTCCCTTTTGAGTTCTTCCATGGCCTAAGACCTTTTTTTTTTTCTTTTTTTTTTTTTTTCTTGGACGCTTTGGATATAGGAGCTTTGACTTTATATCTTCTTCTGAGTGTGTGCTTTGATTTTCCTTATCTTTATAGTAACTTTCTATGATCAAAATCTTTTTTCTGTTTTTTGCTTATTGTCCCTACCTGTTACTTGGCTTTAAATTCACTATTAAAGTAGTACTCTGTTTCCAGAGTGGATAGGGCAGTGTCAAGTTTCAGGGGCTTTATGCAGCTGTTTTCAGAGATCCTTCTGGGGAAGGATTTTCAGTTGTTCTAAGATCGTATAATCCAAGGAGAAGTGTGTTTACTACTTTCCTGATCTATGCTCTAATCTGTAAGTAACACAAGCACTCTCTTTCTCTCTCTCTCTTTTTTTTTTCTTTTCTTTTTTTTTTTTTTTTTGGGGGGGTGCCTTGGAACTGTAAGGATTTTTACCAATTTACTCTAGCTTTAAATTCTGGTATTCCAGTATTGGTCCTCACCCTGGGATTCTGAAATAGGACTCCATCCTGGATATTGGTATGGGCTTTCCTCCTTTGATATTATTTTATATTTGGAATGAGAGAATCTATGCTCAAATTCTGTATCTGCCCCTTTCTAGCTGTGTAACCTTGTTAAGTTCTCTGGACATTAGAATATATACATATGTACATACATATCTACATACACACACATATCAGCAAATCTTAACTAGTACTAGCCTTTTATAAGGTGCTGGTGAATACTCTCAGAATTTCATTATTTTTCATTTAGAAAGCCTAAATTGAACCTAGAAGGAGGATAACCTTTCCATCAATTCTTAATCCCAAATATCAGTTTCCACTCAATTGATCTGTACCACCCTTATCCCCATTATTATTTTAGTTTTTGGATTCTTCCAACTCTTTGACACTCTTACCAGACTGTGTAACATTGTACAGATTTTTAATCACGGCTACAAAGCTTAGGAAAAAAAACACAAGTCAAAGAAATCACATATAAGTATCCAACTACACCTTTCAATCTGAAGATATAGGAGAAAAACAGTATAGATCCAGAGAGTGTGTCATAGTTGAATGAGTAAATGTAGATATCTTTCTTGGGAACTGAGAAATTTGACTTTAACAGATGTGAAAAGCTAATTATGTATCTGAAAATGGGCAAAGTAATAGAGAGATATCAAAAGAAATGATGAAGTTAATGATGTTAAGTGTAAGACAATGTTTACAATTAACCAACTGAAATCTTGTGAATGATAAATACAAGATGATAAATTATTGATTAACAATCCCATAGCATCTATTAGTTGATTCATGTGCTCCATCCTGAATCATTATTAAGTACCAGCTATCCACTGCTTGAAGAATCAGGTTCAAAGCACAGTGGAAATGACTTTGGTACCTGAAGAAAATTAAATGACAAGAACTTTAAAGATCAATGAAGGCTTTGCGTGCTCATCAAATATAGCAAAAAATATTGTCTGGCATCTCACCTTCTTTAAATCTCTCAAAAACCATTAAGCAATTTTCCCATGTGGGTAAAATTTTTCAAGCATTAGGCCTGCATCTCTAGTTGCGAATAGGGTATTGCTTACTCTATATTTTTTCCATGGTATCAAACTTAATGTGTCTAAAAAAACCTTTCCTCCAAACTTGTTTCTCTTTTTGTTTTCTACCCCATTATTTTATAGGAGCAATGAATATATAATCTCCTCTCTTAAAAAGCTTGATATAATTTTTGGATTCCCCCCACCTTTTTCACCTATTATAATTAATCAGTTACTAAGTCCTTTCAATTTGACCTTAGCAATAGCAATCAAATCTATTCTTTTCTATCTATTCCCAGAGTGAGGATACTAATGCAGACCACATTAACCTTCTGGACTATTTCAATGCCCTCTTAATAGATAATCTAAATTCTTTGTCTCTAATCCATCTAATACACAGTTGTCAGATTGATTTTTTTAAATTTTATACTTATTTATATTCTGAAATATAATACCAAAATGATGCATTTCCCTATATGCAACACAACACAAAAAGGACAAAATATACAAATTTTTATTTAATAATGCTTGCTGTTTTTAAAAGCATATACTAAATTCTAAAGCACATATCTAATCATGTAACTCACCTGATAAAAATTCTTCTTTGCATCTCTTTTATTCACCTATTAAAATTTATATTACTTAACCTGTAATTCAAGGCTATCTATCTATTATTTGTTGCTACTCAGAACTTTTTCAGCCTATCTCAATGCTACTCCCCTCAAGTTCTAGCCAAACTGAACTGCTTGCTTCCCCTTTTACAAATTGTGTGTTCTCTTTTGCAGTGTTCCTGATGCCTAAAATGTGTTCTTTCTCTACCCTCCCTCAATATTTGAAATTTTCCCCATAGTTTAAAGCATGTCTCAAATGTCATATGAGACATTTTTCAAATTCCCTACCTAGAAACAATTCTTTGTCCAACAATTATAATTTTGTATTTCTATTCATATCTACATTGTATACTACCAATCATTCAATAAACCAATCAGTCAGACAACATGCTTGAAGCATTTCCTCTGGGTCAATAGAGAAAGACCTCAAGCAGAACTTGAAGT
Source organism: Sminthopsis crassicaudata (assembly GCF_048593235.1). NCBI lineage: Eukaryota > Metazoa > Chordata > Mammalia > Dasyuromorphia > Dasyuridae > Sminthopsis > Sminthopsis crassicaudata. Next base: position 69,704,397 of record NC_133618.1, on the reverse strand, counting down.
AGTTCTTGAATTAAACTGTGAAGGAGAAGAATTCTAAGAAGCACATGTTAAAATACAGTTCTTGGGAGCCAGACTGAGCAAAGGCAGAGAGATAGAAGGTGGAAAACTATACATGAGAAAGAGTAAAATAAATAATTTAGTTATATTTTAATGTGCATAAAGAAGAAAAACATGTAATAATCTTGAAAAGGTAGTCTGAAGATATATTTATTGTATATGGCTTTATTGCTAAAAAAATAAAAGTTTGTATTTTATCCTAAAGGTAATATGGAACTAATGGCATTTTAGGAATGGAGAAGTCAGAGGTATACTTTAAGATTATACTTTGGCTTCTGTGAACTTAACAGAAATGTTATTACCTTTTGAATATTCTGTTGCTCCTGGGTCTGTGGTATCTGTGATGTCTGATGATCAATTGGACTTCCTGGGCCAGGTCCTTTCTGAAGCTCAATTCCCAATTGTCAGTTCTACTGATCTTTTTATTTATTTATTTTTTTAATTGGTACTCTTCTCTTCTGCCATTAATGACATTGTTCAGAGCTGCCTACATTGACTGTTTCTGATTTTTTTTTTCTGAGTGGGATTTCATATTTGGGAAAGTAAAGCAATTAGAATAAGATATGGCTAATGACAAAGAAAGGTAAGAGAAATGCCTTTCTTTAACTTTCCTGATGCCCTCTGGTGCAAATGTGAAATGAAAGGGAAAGGATAATTACCTGTCAACAGCTGTGTTCTTCTACCATAAGTGATTCTACTTTAAAATGGCAGGATTCAATTGCTACAAAGCTTTTGTTTCTTGATTCCCAGCAGAATTATTCAGTTGATTTTTTTTTTCAACAAAAATATATGACCCAGTCCTTAGCTATCCAATGACAAATTGTCCTCCATTTCCTTAAGGGAAAATATCACCCTTTATTAAAGTATAACTATGCACACATACACACACACACACACACAAACACACACACACACACACACACACACACACACACACACATATATATGTTAACCTCATTTAACATTCATTGACATGTTATCATCATTATCTACCCCATTTTATGATCCCATCAAAAGAACTGAAGAAATGGACTAAACAGGGATTATCTGACCAAGAGTCCAGTCTCCCTTATTTTTACATAGTTTTAAATTGAACCTGAGAAGATCATCTCTACCAAGGATGGTCAACTTCTCTTCCAAAATTTAAAAATGTAGAACTTTGCCTGGAGCACTGAAAGGTTAAATGAATTGTGAAGGATCATATAACTAATATATGTGAAAGGTAAGATTTGAAACCAAGCCCAACTCTATATTCATTACATTTCATGGCTTCTTAATAGACAACAATAATTATATTTAATTTAAGTGGCTTTTGTTGAATTCAATGCCACCATGATAGAATATAAACTCCATAAGGCTAGATACAATATTTTATTTATCTTGTCCAATTTCTTCAAGTCCCTAAAATAGTGCTTTGCTCATAGTAAATGCTTATTAATTACTTGTTTGAAGTTGTAGAAGATAAAATATGGATGAAAGGGAGATATCTTTCTTGACAATTGGGAATTCATACCATTTTATTCATATGTGATACAAAAGATATACACTTATGAAACATAATGACCAAATTATTATAAGAGTGCAAAGCCAAGTTCAGGCATGGTGAATGCAATGTTCATTCATATCTCTAGATTAATAAGTAAAACAAGGTCAGCACCAATGATGGAAGAAATTACCTATTTAGTAAATACATAATGAAGCACTTCCCTCTAGGAGCTTCATTAAATTATTTTATTCTTTAAAAAAGTCTTCATACTCAATTTATATACATTTTACATTAATACCAATTAGACAAAAGATGTTCTGAACAAAATATATTGCCCAGATCAAAATTTTTTAAAACTCAACTTTGATAGGTAAATGAATTCCAGAGTTCAAATTTGTCTTAGATAATTATTCTAAAGCTAGAGACCTAATTTTCAGTTTTTTCAAGCTATCTCCATTCTGAAACTCTGTTCACACAAGAAGTTCATGAATAGAAGTTTTTTTTTTCCTTGACATACTTTAAACTGTTTTTCCAATCCAAGTTTGAAAGTATATTTAGAAAAGAAAAAAGTACTGTTTGGGCTCGAAAAATGTCAGGATCTATTTTGGTATAGATGAAAGAGAGAGACCAGCACAAGCAGACTGAAATGGTCAATTTGTAATGTTGAAACTCATATAGCTTAATGAGATGCTACCACAAAATTGTCAGACTTTTCATAAAGGCATCTAAGAATGTTATAGAATTAGAAAATGATAACAATTGAAAGGTCTTCAGAAAACAAAATATTATAACTTGAAAGGACCTTAAAATATAGATTGCAGTACAGATCAAAAAAACAAAACAAAACATTGACTTCTAATTCTAAATTAAGAAATGGAAGCACCTTTAGCAATTATCTGATTCAATTCTCTAATCTTATAGATATAGGATCTGAGACCCAAGTGGAATCTGATATTATAAATGAAGATTCTGTACCAATGAACAAGGTACAATGGAATGGACATGGCTGAAGAGTCATATGACCTACGTTCAAATCTCTTCTCTTAAAATTATGACCTTTGTCACCTTGGAGAAGTCATTTTATCAACCTGAATCCCTTTTCCTTCATTTCTTAAATGAGGAGATTTGAATAGGTGCTCAATTAAATTACTTCTACATATATAATTTCATGATGTTAACCCCCTGAGAACTTTAATACCCTGAAAGTTACATAGTGGCAAATCAGAGTAGTAGGATTTAAATCCATTTCTGACTTTCTGACAGGATCCAGATACTATTCTCTTTCCATTCTGCCTTGATGAACAATACTGAAAATAAAACATTAACATCCTAATTTTACAGATTTTTTTTCAGTGATGCTAAGCAGGGAAAACGACATAGCAGTATTACACAACTGGCTACTGGAAGAGCTGGGACTTTCTCATATGGTGTTTTTTTCCAATCCACTACATAGGCATTGTGAAACTGTAGATAAAATTCCTATTAATTTGTCAGTAATGGAGCATAACTTTATTTTTTTCTCTGATGCAGATCTTCCTTCTAAATCTCCAGGATTTAGGAAGAGCTGTTGTAAGGCTCTGGAAATAATGTAAGCTCCTAAGAAAATCGCCTAACCTGAAAATTGTAGTTCCGTACATACAAGCCAGCTCTGAAAAGTGAATATACATGGGATTTCTGAACTCCTGTGAATTTAGTCACCAACTCAAGTTATAATCTGCAGTGTCTCCAAGTTTTAGCTATAACTGACACCATACAGCAATTCCTGTTTTCAGTCAAAATATCAATTACCAAGCATGTTAGGATAGTGGTGCATGTGTTTACTAACCATTGTCATTGTTCCCCTCTGCCTAGTGGTCAAATAGTCTACTAAATGGGAACAGGAAGAAGGATAATTGCTGTTTCATAGCCCTGTGACATGGTAAACAAGCATACTGCATTTTCACAATGACTACACATTGAAACAGAATGAATGACTTGTGAGTCAAAGTGACACTAACTCAATTTCCATAAACTGAATAATTACAAGTTGAATTATGTAAGCAACAGCTCAAGGGAAAAAAAAATAAGTATGACAAAGTGCAGTTTATTTGTCTATTCTGTCTTTTCCAGCTCTACTTCTTCCCCATGTAATGTCAATTCAGGCAAGAAAGGAGTTACTGAAAGCTTTGATGTGATAGGATGGGCTTCTATTTAGCTCAAATGCTGACAGGTGTGAGTCAGTAACTAAATAACTCCATTCAGCAATTCCTTTTCTCTTGCTGAATTCGAATGCAGTTTTCTCCACAGTTTGTGAGTAATATCACCTAATTACTTTAATGCTGGTATGTCCAAAGTTTTGATGAAGAACTGTGCTTAACTTGAGTAGGTAGTTATTTTGTAATGAGTTTTATTGAGGGAAAATTCCTGAATGCATCATTGATTCAGAATTTATACCTTCACTTATAAAATATCCCAGCATCCATTGCAACTCTATTATTCCTTTGCCCAACTTGTCTATGTTAAGAGGATGAGAAGGTTTTTGCATGAGTGATAATTTTAGAGGAACTATTTGAGGAGAAAAGGAACAGAAAGAAGAAGTGATACCTTCCATATGAGGATAAGAGAAGGGAAGACTTTGTGAGCTCCTGAATGAGAACTTGACAGAGCAGGATCAGTGAGAAAAAGAAACAAACAAAAAAGATAGCAAATACTCATGTGCAACCTAAATTAAAAAAAGAAAACTGGGACTGTTAGATAGATATAGGGTGGGACATCAGTATCTCTTCCACAAAGACTTGCATATGATAAGTAGTACAAAAATTCTCATCAAGGATGTTTGTTATAGGAAAGAGGTAGGTTGGCCATGCAGTTGTAGTTACAGACAACATATGGATAGCTTGAATGCTATGATGAAATTTCTAAGATACTAAAACACTGGTGGGAAAGCCTCCAGTGTTTTAATGTACTATAAAAGATTTATTGAGAACAATGCCTTAATATTTCAATGGATCTATAACCTTACTGAAATAGACATAGGATCTTTCCAGTGATATAGAACATTTTTAAAATTCATTTTCTTTTCTTGACAATAACTTTATTATCCCTAAATCCCCCATGTATTAGATTTCCTCTTCTTTGGAAAACTTTTCCTAGATTTCTTGAAATTGTATTAATACCAGTTAAAGAAGCACAATAATTTAACAATAACTCAAGGGATATATGTATGCATGAACACACACACACACACATATATATATATATGCACATTTATACACATACATATGTGTATGAAAATATGAAATATTTTCTGGGCATGGTAGAAACTAATAAGGGTTGTTTTGTTTTGCTTTATTTTGTTTTGAAGTATTAGAATGTGTTTATAGGCAGCAAGAAAAGAAACAGTATGTATGGAGGGATTCAAGATTTGAATCAGAGGTATCAGTTGGTGGAAACAATCTACTTGAAAATATGTGACATCATGTTATCATGACAAATAAAAGAACTACTTCAACATTAGACACCGAAGTGAAGGAATTTAAGATAATTGAAATGATGTCAGAGAGATACGGGGTAAGAAAAAATCAGGAACTTTTCATGTTTTATTGGGGTCCAACCTGTTTATGGTTGTTTCATATTAGTCTTTTTCCTCCCTTGTTCTTTTTATATACATTATTCTGGTTATTGCATACATCATTTTATTCTGGATCTATTTACTTTGATCTTTACTAGATCATATAAGTCTCCTTATGCTTTTCTGAATTCATTATTTCTAGCATTATAGTAATATTCCATTATATTGATGTATGAGAATGTTTTTAACTAGTCACTAACTGATAGTGTTCTACTTTGGTCTTTGCTTCATTTTCTCTCTTTTTTGTTTGTCTCTGTCACTGACTCTCTTCTTCTGAGTCCAATATCCCTCACTCTCTGTGTCTTTCTGTCTGTCTGTCTGTCTGTCTGTCTGTCTCTCTTTCTCTCTCTCTCTCGCTCTCTCTGTCCCTGCCCACTTACTCTGTGTGTGTGTCTCTGTGTGTCCCTTTCCTTCTGTCTCTTTCTCTTTCTTTGTCTCTGTCTCTCTCCTCTCTCTCTCCCTTTCTTTCTCATATAAATACACACGCACATGCACACACAACACACACACACATGCACACAAACAAATTTTGCTACAAATATTTTGATGCACATTGAAGACTTATTCTGCCCTTGACTTTTTGCTACTGCCTTAACATAACTCTGAATTGATTTCTTGAATGTAGAGGCCCATTAATAGTTTCAGAATACAGTACCTTTTTTCTTCTTACCACAACTGAATAGTCCTACCTTGATCATTTTTGCCAATTTACTGATTGTAAATTGAAACCTCAGAACTATTTTGATGTACATTTCTGTAATCTTTAGTTATTGAATTAATGTTTTATATAATTATTAATAGTGTGTAATACTTCTTTTTTGAAAACTTTTCATGTCTTTTGATTACTTATTTATTGAGGAATTTCACTTGGTCTTATATATTTCTATTAATTCCCATATGTTTTACATATCAAACACATAACACATATTTAATGCAAACTGCATAATTTTTGCTATTTAAAATTTTTAGTACAATTTCATTAATATATATATATATATATATATATATATATATATATATATATATATATATATATATATATATATATATAAAATTTAAAATATTTCAATTTCCCTTCTTTTAAATAGTCACCATTTATAACAAAATATTTTTAAGGAAAAAGTGAAAAAAGAAATAGAGAAAAAGAAGCAAAATTTTAAATATCATATATATTTTACATATTTATAGAGAGAATATATATCTATATTTCTCTATCTGTCTATACATATGAATATGCATGTAGTACACATATGTGGAAGATGTCCCCAAAATCTGGACCTCATACTTCTAGTGGCAAAGAAATGCATGTGTAGCTGTAATGGTGGTGTTGCAAGCTACCCTTAGGAGGGGTAGGGATATATACTTGATTTTTATAGTTTTTTAAATTCCATTTCCAGTTATTTTTTGGTAGTCATACTCTTCATTTATAATGTTGTATCCATGGTTTGTTTATTGCTTTCTTGACTCAGTTTATTTCACTTTGCATCAGTTCAGCTAGTCTTTCAATGGTTCTCCTGAATTATCATTTTGTTTATTTCTTATATTCTATTACATCATGTTTCCCCACCCCTGAACCCTGCCACACACACAAAGTGCTACATATTCTTTTAACATTTAACTATGCAAAAGAAATAGTTCCAAAGTAGGAAATTTTTTTGAAGTTGGTTATCAGTTGTAACATACAAAACCTTAATAGCTGGCTAATGTTGGGTAGGATGAATAATTGAACAGTAGTTTCCCAATCACATCAGTGGTAATGGAGGAACAACAGAAAGGATTATGAATGCAAAGAGGGGCTGGGAATTCTCAGTCTTTTCTTCTCAGACAAATGAACCAGCAAAACCTGATATATATATTTTTTTTTTGCCCGAGTCCATTCATTCGACAAAACATAAGGCAGTTAATCCATCCTTTTAAAATCCCCCCTTTCTTTAAAGAGATTATAAATCAAAGCCATCAGCCTAAAATAAAAACGTTTTGGGACAGAAAAGAAAATCAAGGGTCCAAAATAGAAACATAATCCTGATTTCAATGCTTTCTCTCTGGAAACAATGTTGCTATAGTTGATATAGAAAACTGTGAAAGAGGCAATCACATATTCTTCTCTTCAATACAATAAAAGAGAAGACATGTGATCTGGTGCTGTTGGATATTTGGGTATTATTATCAATGAGATGGATTCTTGGGCATTGTTGGGGGAAGCTGAATGGGAATAGGAAGATCAAATTTCACATTTTAGCTCTTCTACATGGATGAGAATATGTATATTAAAGCCTCTTAGCCTCAATTTACTCACCTATTAAAAAAAATGATGATATACTTGTAAAACATTTCACAGTGTTTTTTTTATGAGCAGACTTTTAAAGTTTCAAAGACAAAAATGAACTCTATTTTGCTTAGCAAATATATATTACATGAAAGTTACATAGAATAGCTAACATTTACTGAGTTACGTGGATAAGTGAAAGGTTTTGAGATTGTTTTATCATCTATAAAATAGGATTGTTAGTGCTTATGCTACCCGCTTTCTAGGGAAAGTATTGTGTCTCACATAAAGTGCTATATAAATATGTTATTATCATCTGAGGGTAAAAAAAATGTTTTCAACAAACTCTAAATTCATGATGAATCATTAATGTGTCATGGCATCACAAAAAGTTAATTTTCTCGTATGAAATATTTTTGTTGTTAAGACATTTCAGTCAGATCCAACTCTTTGTCACCCTGTTTGGAGTTTTCTTGGCAAAGAATCTGGAATGGTTTACCATTTCCTTCTTTTTATAGATGATGTCATTTAAAGCTTGGGAAAGTTAGTATATACCTGATAGTTGATATCAGGTAATTCAAAGGTTACCATATGAAAGAACATTTAGATTTGTTTTATTTGTTGCCAGTAAATAGAACTATAAGGTTAAAATGTTAAGTTTGGATTTTGTTTTAAAAAAAAGTGAGCAAGAGAGACAGAAAGAAAGATGAAAGAAAGAAAGGTAGAAAAGAAGAAAAAAAGAAGGAAGGGAGGAAGAAAGGAAGGAAGAAAGGAAGGAAAGAATGAAGGAAAGAAGGAAGGAAGAGAAAAAGAAAGAAAAAAGTCAAAGTTATCAAAAGTAGAATGCATTACCTCAGGAATTAATAAATTCATATCATTTTTGGTCTTCACATGATGGGCAGGAGAAAATGGTAGAGGATTATTGCTGGTTATCTGAAATTGGAACTCATAGTTAGATGTCATAATGGTTAGAGAGAGAGCACTGGCTATTGAAGTCAGGAGGACTTAAGTTCAAATCTGATTTCAGACTCTTATTAGCTCTTTGCCTTAGATTCTCATCTATACAATGAGCTAGGGAGGGGAAAAACACCAATTACTCTGGTATCTTTGCCAAGAAAACCCTTAATGGAGTCATGGGGAGTCTGAAATGAGTCAACAACAGCAACAACAAAAGTTTATGATTTATGGTTATACTTCAGTGCCTATGAATTAATTTTATTATTAAAATTTATTTTTAAAATAGTTATAAGAAGCTCCATTTTTCCATTTATAATAATACAAAAATAGTAATTTTCAGAATGATGGATGCCCAGTAATTTCCAAAATGTGCAAAATAGTATTGAAAATTCCAGACAAAGAAGTATAATATCAAACTGCTCTAAGGGGCTGCTAGATTGCAAAGCCATGAAATATCTGATCACGCATTGCTCCCTGACCTTCTAATTGTCCTATTTCTGAGTACTGTATAATTGTCCTTCCTTGTCATTGGCATAAGTTAATGGTTTCCCTGCTGCTTGGGGTATAGTATTCAGAGAGACAGTAGCTTGTTTAATGAGTTCAAGATAGTTCTCTCTGGAATGGCCATAGACTCTTTATTGGATCATATATCTAATAGACCTGTCTCCATATGATGCCCAAATGAAGTCTTCTTGATAACTTTCAGTACATTGATTCCTGTGGGGAAATCTTGTTTAGATACTCCTAAATTAAAGTGGAGTCAGAGGTCTTATTCTTCTCTTTGTTTTCCTGTTTTCTTCCAATGGCCCACCATGATGAGAGATTGAATTAAACTCTCTTTGGAGGAAATTAGGGGTCTTTAAGATTCCAGATGTGCTAGGATATTAGAAGAAGGTCTAATCTGAAACCCAATTTAGTGACTATTACCCTGCTTCCCTGTAGTCGGCATCTCTAAATGTGAAAAAAGGACTTTCAGCTAATGAAGGAGATGTCTTCCAAGCAAAGGTCATTTCAAATCATCAAGCAGGGAGCAGGTGGCAAGTTTTCTGATTCCATGAGGTTACTGTAACTCTGGTTATTGTTCCAAAACTTGCCTGGCAATAGTCTGGGCTGTGCTCTCCAGGCATCAGCAGCAAAAAATCCATAAAACAAAGATGAGGGTGGGGACATGCCATTGAAAGATTCTATATGTTGTCAAGATATGAAAATGGCTATGACATTTATTCCTCCCTTATAATTCATGTTTGTTCTTAACTAAGGAAATAGAGAAAAGTAAAAGGGATATATAAAATGAAAAGAAGTCTTTACTATATCTGTTTCAGAAAGTTCTTTCAGCCCTCCATACCCCTCTCCCATCTCTTCCTGGTCTATGATTGTTGGGCTAAGGAAAAAAAAAATGACCTCTAATAAAATCCAAAACAAATTGCTCCAATGCATTTTCATATGACTGAGAACAAGGCTCCTGAAATATAGAAGGAATGGCTAAAGAGACCTCAGAAAATGTAATAATGTATTTGAGGAGAAAATAGATGCTATTCAGCAGAAGACCCTGCCAAATGACAATATTGTGGCCTCTGCACTAGGAATGGGCTCTCATTAGAGCTAAGGTGAAGTAATTTCTGTGATGAAGAATAGGCATTTTGATAGTGTGAACTCTTAAATATATACAATATTTCAGGTAGTTGATTTTGGAATATAAATATAATCCACTTTGAAGATCATGAATTTATTATCAGCAAAGCATTTTCTTATTTTAATGGCTTGCATTGCTCCTTTGTGGAAAAATTATTATTATTTTTCACATTGCAATTTAGTATCACTGACCCTCATCACAATCATTCTGTAACATTTACTTGAAATTCTGTATTTAACAAACACCAAATAAAACTTTCATTCACATACGAATTGTAGAATAGAGCCTATGTCTTTTTACTGGACTGGCCATCTGCCATTGCTGGAATTCTCTCTCTTCTCACATCCATCTTCTGCTTAGCACTTCCTTCATGATTTATTTGAAACTGTCTTCAAGATAAAGCCTTAATTGCTCTCCCCAGATAAAAGTACTCTCTGTTAGAGATTAATTCCCATTCATATTGTTTGTAATGCTTATATGATAATTTTTTTTGCATATTGTCTCCCCTATTATAATTTGAATTTCTTGAAGGCAGGGATTTTGTTTGCCTTTTGTTTTTGGTAACTGAAACATTGATAATGCCTAGAACATAGTAGACATTTAATAAATACTTGTTTATGAAACTATGTTTATGAAACTTAATAAAACTTGTTTATGAAACTGATAATAATAATGCCTCTGTTCCCATGACTCTTAAATGCCTGCAGGGAGTATCTTGCCTTCCTTTTTTTGTTTAGTAGTTTCAGTTGTATCCAAATCTTTTTGGTCCCATTTGTGTTTTTCTTGGCAAGTACATTGGAGTGCTTTACCATTTCCTTTTACAGATAAGAAAACTGAGGCAAACATTATTAACTTTCTTTCCTGGGGTCATTCAGTAGTATGGATATCACATTTGAACTCAGGTCTCCTGACTCCAGGTCATATTCTATCCAATGCACCACCTAGCTGCTCTCAAAGTCAATAGAATCCTATCCCATTCTTAAAAACACTGTTCATAAATTAATCATTCCAATAGCCTTTTCCAATTTCTAATGCTTAATGGTAATTATCTCAATAAGTATGCTGCCTTATACCTTTCAAATGCTTATAAGAGTCTATAATGTGTATTGCCCCTTCTACACCCCAAGATGTAAGATCCATGAAGAAAGGAATAATATCTCCCTTAAGTTCCATTTCTTCCCTCTCTGTATATTAAGCAGAGCTTAATAAATACTTGTTTAAATAAATGCAGAGCCAGGTTCCTGAACTCAATCAACTCTTTAGGACTGGTAAGAAAGAGAGCAATAATATTGATTATACAGTGTCCCTGAGAATGTTTGTTGTGTTAGAAGGAGGAGGAGTAAAACAGATGAGATGAACCTGATTATACCTTTAGGGACTATGAAATATTGTATTGAAAAGATTAGATGCATATGTGTTTCCTCATCTAGAGATGAGGCAACATTTGAGGAATCTAAGACTTCTAATGATTGTGCTAATGAATTCCATATCCCTTAATTCTTTCCCCAGAAGGAACTGGGGGACTTGATCAATATTAAAGGAAGCAGGGGACAGCTGTATTGCATTGCCAGGAAGTTAACAGATGCTTGAGAAGGTCAAGAAAAATGAACTGACATTATCCTGTGCAGGACTAATGTCACTGCCTGAACCTATTTTTTAGAACACTTTGACATTAGAGCCCCAGAAGCACATCATGTAATATGCCTACACATATATAGGCATGCACATGGATACCCACTTAACAGACCTACAAATATATACTTATGAACATATATGTGTATATACATAGATATGTATATAGATATAGATATAGATATATGTATATATAATGACATGCATACATGCATGTTAATATGTGGGTGTGCATGTACACATACACACTGAATTTAAATTTCCAATGAATATTATGCTCCACTTTCTGGGACATAAAACTATAAAAAACAAAGTTACAAAAAATATCCTAGAAATAACTAGTGTGTTTAGAAGATAGAACATTGGACCTAGAGTCAGGAGAAAGTCAAATCTAGCTTTGGACACTTACTAGCTATGAAATCATGGGGCACTGTTTGCCTCAGTTTCCTCAAATATAAAATGGGGATCATAATAGTACATAATTCATAAGTAGGTTGTAAGAATCAAATGATAATATATGTAAAGCACTTCTCAGAGTACCTGGCATGTAATAGGTGTTTTATAATACTAGTTCATTATTATTATTATTATTATTATTATTATTATTATTATTAATATTGTTATTTGCAATATCATGCATTTATTTACAATATCACACAGGGATATTCATGATGTGTATATATTTGTATCTATACATATTTATGTATATACCATGACCATTATTATATAAATACATGTGTTTGTCATTTTCAGTCGCATCCAAATCTTTGTGATCCCATTGGGGTTTTCTTGGCAAAGAAATTGGAGTGATTTGCCCTTTCCTTCTACAGTTTATTTTATAGATAAGGAAATTGAGGGAAATCAGATTAATTGACTTCCCAGGTCACATGAAGAGAGTCTGAGGCAAGATTTGAACTAAGATTTGAATAGGCACATCACTGTGCCACCTTGATGTCCATATTTGTACATACAAATGTATATACACATATATACATATGATATCACATACAAAATGATGGATATAGATATTTCTATAATGTAGTTCTGAGCACAGGATAGCCTGTCTCATTTTAAAAGCTTACTCAAAGTTAGACTGGACCTGAAAGAACTTAGTTACTCATTTTGCCTATGGGAATACTCCTCTGAATTGGGATGAATGAAAATCTAGGCAGGGAGCCTGAGGCAATTTGGAGGAAGGCACAGTTAGCATGTTTATAAAATTTTCAGATGACACAAAGCTGGGAGAAATAACCAACATGTTAGATGGGAGAATCATGAACCAAAAAGATCTTGATAGGTTAGAATGGAGAGCCAAATCTACTAAGATAAAAGTTAATAAGGATAAATATAAAATTTTACATTTTAGTTTAAAAAACTCAACTATACAAGTTTAATATAGGGTATCATGGCCTGGTTAGATAGCAGTTTATGCAAAAAAAAAAAAAAAAACTTAAGGAGTTTAGCAAGCACAACATGAGTGAAACATGTTAAAAGTTACTATATACAGACTTTAATAAAACAATAATGTTAACAATGAACACCACTTTTCTTGGTTCTGATCAAACAATATTTAGGTATTATCTATTGAAATGAACACTTACATAGATATTGTTGAGGAAGAAGAAGATATTTTCATCTAGGGAGCAGGATCTAAGAAGAAAGCAGAACCTGAACTAACCTTCCAAGAAAAGGCAGATTAGGAGGAATGAATAAGAAAGTGTCTGGATAGAAACATACAAATACAGTTATAGCCATCTTGTTAATAATATGTGTAGTTAATAGTTAATAATATGTCAAATTTGATTTGTCATGTTTGACATAAGCATTACATTCCCTCCACAAAAGATATCATCAGTAAAAATTCCCCACCAAAATCTTCAAAAAATCTATAAAACTTGGATTTTTTTCTCTCCCGGAATACACCTTTTCATATTGGCACTTCTGAGGTAGATTTTTGAACCCATGCATATATTTCTGAATTTATCCTTATTAAATTTTCTCATAGCAGATGAAATGTATTTACATTCTTATTAAAAATGAGTCAGAAGATGGTAGTTCTTTTTTATGCTCTGCCTCTGATTCACTGTGAGATTATGCACAAGCCATTTAATCTCTCTGTGCCTTAGTTTCCTTACAATAAAAAGAGAGATTCAAAGTCTCTTCTGATTCTAACATGTTATAATTGACACAAGGCTAATATCAGTACAAAACTATCCATTGATTTTAAACTACAGTAATAGAATAGCCTTCAGAATGGTGTTACAATGGAATGTTATTTACTCTGGTCAGAAGAATCTAAGAACATCACCTTCAGGTTAATAGAGCTTTATTATTTGTTCATAGCATTTTGGCTCCACATTATTGGAAGAATTCTAATGAACTGGTATGTAAACAGAGATATTTCTTAAAGGAAGTGAAAAAGTGATTATATGATGGCTTCTTAGTGATCACATATAAATAATCAAATCAGTACCATTGCTAACCAAGTGAAATTAATGGTCCTCTCTTTCACCCTTACCTTGTTCCCAGACTTCCTATTATTTCATGTCTTATCTGTTGTATTCATTTGCTTAAGAAACCAAATAAATTATTGACTTTGGAAAATTGTCAGGTTCCATGACCAAGAGAATACGTGTTTTATTATTGTTTTTGTAAGGGTAGCCTCTAATTTGTTGTTGACTGAGTGCAGGTTAGCTATCAAACATTAAGGTTTGTGACAAGAACTTTGCTATCAGTGAGAAGGAAAAAAAGTGAAAAACAGATATTAAGCTTTACACTACTATCTAACAAGGACTATTCTATTTTTTGAAGAGATAGTACTGGGGTTAAGGAATTACCTTTTGAACAGGGATTTTCTATTTCATCTCAGTATCTGAAAACAGATAGGTCATGTTTAGTGTAGAAAAGGGCCCTTATAATCCTCTCTCAGTCTTAATGAGGATATATTAGAGTTTTGACTTTCTGAAAGAATTATAGCTTCATCATGACCCATAAGATTAAAAAAAATACAAAACTTGTATATATTTTTTATAGTTTGATTTAAAGCCAGAAGTTGAATTTAGAGAGAAGAATCAAAATTCATTGATTAGTAGAGCTACACCTAATAGGGATCATCAGCTACTATGAGTATAATATTGAGTATAGAATTGAAACACAATAGCCACATGAGCTCAACAATGCATAACACACAGCAAAGGCTTTGAATCAGCTATATCACCAGGGATATCATGTCACATGAGATTTGCAGGAACAACACCAGGGCACTTTCATGTTCATGCAACTTCAGAGCTGTGATTTTCCTCTCCAATCCTAAGTCTTGCCCTAATATCTTCCTTAATTGTGTGTCTATCGATACATGATCTCAGTCCAAAATTTACTCATATATGTATCTCCTCATATGTATTTTTAATCTTTCCACGAATACCACATATATTTGTGGAAGGTATATTTCATGCTTAAATGGATAATATTATATACTGATATTTTATTACTATATTATTTGATTTAATTGCTTAAAACCAATTTTATACTCTGAATATAAAAAGTAATCTTGTTGATGTGTATAAGTTTCAATGGATATGGAACCCTGGAATAGGTTCAGCCTAGAGTAGTATTACCTGGGGGACCAAAATTTGAATAGGTGCCCCTGGATGTTACATTTAGCCTGGAAACCAAAAATCTACGAAGAACATGATAACTATTTTTGAAGAACTACTGTATGAAAACAAAAATCAGTTTTATACTTTGATTCACTGTAGAAGACAAACCTAGGAGAAATGAGTGGTAATTGGAGAGAGGCGAATTTTGATTCTATCTAAAGGAAAATGTCTTAACAATGATTCTGTCCCCAAAATGTAATAGGCCCCCTGGTGAAGTAATGAGTTCCCCATCACTGGAGGTCTTGAGCAGAGGAAGGAAAACCACCTATCAGAGATTTTGAAAAAAGGAAAATCTTGTTCAGGCACAGGACTAGACAGTTTTTGAAGTGCCTTCAAACTCTTAGATACTGTGTTTCTGTGAAGTTACAGGGTGGTCTATTTAACCTTGATATAAGGAAGAAAAATCTTCAAAATGAAAGCAGAAAGGCTCTAAAAGTAGAAAGGCTTGTCTAGGCTGTTAGTGGATTCCCCTTATCTGAAGTTCATCAGGCAGATTGTGATGACCAATTATTTATGATTTTCAGGAATTCCTATTTAGATATCAATTACACTGGATGACTCCTGCAATCAATATTAAGCTTTGGTGAATCAGCAATATTTAATTTAAGACTTTGAATTGGTGGTTGTGCAGTATACAAACTCTAAGCCCAAGGATTCTGGGTAATTATCAGTTATTAAGTATAGGTAGTTTCTACTATATATTGCATAGGAGTTCCTTCCAGCCAGCAGGGGAATGCCCTTTCAGTGCAAGGCTATATTTGATGTTGCCCTGTTGACATCTTCATCATTTTGCTCTCTAATCTCCTCTATAAAGTTTTAGTAAAACTCCCAACTACTGAGTGAAGGTCTTGACTTAGAACCGACTCTGTTCCTAGCAGTTAGATCCTACAATCTGCAATTGCCCTATAATAGGACTGGAGGCTCAATATGGAAGCAAATGCATAGAAGGAGCTATAGTTCTTTTCCACTTAGTACTTCATTTAATGTGTTGCATTAAGAAAAGTGTGAATGTGGCAACTAGGTGGCACAGTGGATAGAGCACCAGCTCTGAAGTCAGAAAGATCTGAGTTCAAATCTTCAGAGTTGTGTGATCCTGGGCAAGTCACTTAACCCCAATTGCCTCAGAGGAAAAAAAAAAAAGAGAAAGAAAGAGAAAAAGGTTTAAAAAGGTTATGTGTGAGTTATCTCTGAAACTAATTATTTATAGTTTCCTCATTTGTAAAATAGAAACAAATATTTTAACCATAAGCCAATAATAAGATCATATAATCAGAGGGTCATAACCCATTACTTTGGAATTAAAAGGGGATGTCAAATATGAAGTGATGCAAGCTACTCATTTTACAGATAGGAAATTGAAATCTAGATAGTCTACACGACTTGCCTAACATATAAATGTTAGATACAGGTGAGCAATTAACACAATGGATCCTGTTGGGCCTGAAGACTGGAGTTCAAAGTCAAGCTTCACTTATTTAGTAGATTGTGTGACTTTGACCTAGTCACTTTACTTCTATTTTTCTCATTTTACTCATTTATAAAAAAGGACTAATAATAGCATCCACCTACTAGGATTTTATAAAGATCGAATGAGATAATTATAAAGCATTTAACACAGTGTCTGGCACAGTAAGCACTATATAAACGTCATTATTATACTTACTGTTGCTATATACACCTCTGTCTCAGAAACTTGTACATTTATGGATAATGTAATAAAACTGCAAAGGAAGAAAACTGCATAGTATGTTAAAACAGAATTCTAGACTGATATTATTACAACTTTTTCATCCTTACATTGATTATTATTATTATTTATTTAGTCAAGATATTTAGACTCAATTAATTCCAGGAATTGGTTATATTATATTGGGCAAGTCATCTTATTTCTTGAACTCAATTTAATCATGCAAAATGAAAGACATGGACCAGATAATCTTTGATATTTACTCCATATCTAATATATTAGTGTTTCAAGAACAAGAACACAATGAAAATCATACTAAAAAAAGTCTAAGAACTCAAGTGGAAAATCACCTCCCAAATTTGTTGTGAGTTAAAGGATATCATATGAGGTAGCTCCTATTATCCAGAAAGATCATCTTCACCATCATTATTATTGTAGTTATTGTTATTATTAAATCCATGCGCTAATTCCTTCAATAAATTGTCTGACATAGACTGGATCAGGGGGCAGCTAGGTGATGCAGTGGATAGAGCACCAGCCCTGAAGTCAGGAGGACCTGAGTTCAAATCCAGCCTCAGACACTTAACACTTCCTAGCTGTGTGACCCTGAGCAAGTCACTTAGACCCAATTGCTTCAAAAAAAATTAAAAATTAAAAAAAAGAAAGAAATAGACTGGATCATGGGATACATCATTCCATAGTCTTCAATGTCTTAGTTTCATAAAAAAATTGAAATCTAAAATTGATAAATCATTTTCCCAAAGTCACATAGCTATTTGGTGGCAGAGCTAAACTTATAATTTTCATTTTCAAACTATTTAGGCAGTACCTTAGAAATTCAAAACAGATTATCATGTTGTGATCATGCCCAATTAATAACATATTACCTCAGAAATTATTGATGTGCCTCTCCATCACCACTAATGAACATATTTAAACAGATTTTGTAAGCTTCCAGAATACTTTATTTCTCACTAACTTAAGTCATGTGGAGAAATACTGTGCATAGTGAGAATTTTCTGGACTTGAGTTTGAAGGATATGATTTCAGATTCTAATTCTGTCACTTACTACATAGATTTAGTATAGACCATTTGTTGTTAAGATTGTTTCACTCTGATCTCATTTGGTGTGTTCTTAGCAGAAATATTAGAATGATTTTACATTTCCTCCTCCAAATCTTTTTAGACATATGGAAAACTAAGATAACCAGAGTTAAGTGACTTGTCTAGGATTACACAACTAATACATGTCTGAGGAACTCAGACATTTGAACTCAGGAATATATGTCTTTCTGAGTCTAGGCTCAGCATTCTATCAACTGAACCACCCAGCTATCCATAGGATAAGATATATCCTTTGGCAATCTTCATTTCCCTGAAAGAGTCTTATATTAATCAGATAAAAAGGGAGTGAGTTGGATTAAACAATGCCTATAGATCATTCCAACTCTAATTTTTGCACTTTAGAGATCTCATATATAGTTCTAACTCTCTGGGATCTAAGCTCTATTTTAGGCGATCACATATGCTCTGCTATGTTGATTGCCAAGGTTATTGTTTATACTGAAGGTTTACCAGGCTGGCAATACTTTGCCAGATTCTGGGAAGTGTGACATGCTAAATCAGGAAACCATACAAAGAAAGTTCAAAAACCTTTGAGCCAATGTTTACAAAGCATTTCCTGTGGTAGTCAGAAACCATAAACCAAGTGGAAACTATTTATTGGGGAATAACTGAATAAGCTGTCATAAGTGGAAGTAACAGTATACATTTGCCACTGTAAGAGATTACAAATATGAGAAATTTAAAAAATTGTAGGAAAATATGTGTAAACCGATACATAACAAAGTAAGCAGAATCCAGAGAAAGTATACCACAAACCCACAAATGTAAATGAAAATGACCAATAAAGATAACTAAACTATGACTAATTATAGTAATTGGTCACTGTCCTAGAAAAATAAATGAAACATGTTTCTTATGTTTTGGGTCTTCATCCTCTATACCATTTTTTTTGTTCTTATCCTGAAATTTCATCAATATAAGAATCTGCCAATATAACTAAGCATTGATCATGATTTATTTAAAGTATTATTTGTCTAGGGCACTAATAATATAAATCTTGCTAGAGGGCACATAGCCAATATGTCAGAAATGGTGCTTGAACTTAATCTACAAATAATGAATGATTCTAATGATTTCCTCTCAAAATACATCAACAAAATATAATGCATGTATATGTATGTTGTCAATATATTACATTAAAATATATTTAGCTTTCAAAGAAGATGAAAAGTATGTCACTATTGAGACATCTATGTGTTAGGGCCATTTCTAATGTATTAGCTACTTAAGAGAGAACTATATTCAGCTTTTGTGTTGCTTTTCCCTCAGTAAGTGCTAAAGAATGGCCCATGGTTCATTTTAGTAAGTGAGGAAGGCCAGGGTGTGTTTGGAGCTTAATGACATTATTTACATGTCTTCTGTGGAAGAGGCAGTACTTAACTTGCTTTTTATGAGACATTTCTGAAGATGTCTTCATTGCCTTTCTATAAAAAGGCAATTGTCAGTGCTTTGATAATTTCTCATTGAGAATCCTCCGACACGATTTTTAGCGGGATGCGCAGCCCTACAGCCAGTATCAGCATTGGATAATAGAACAGCTAGGTTCATTTTGCAGTGTGATTACAGAACCCATCACTGTGAATTATACAGCAAGCAAAATTGGTTTCCACCTTCTGCAAAGCCAGAATATTATCTTGCACAAATAGTGTACAAATGCAGAAATAATATGAGTCCAACTTATCTGAACGATAGACTACAAAAGGCTTGTGCCTTTCCCTCCATCAGCCCTCTGTATGCTGTTAATGGCATCTACTCTATTCAGAAAGCAATCCCTAATCATGGTGAATGCTCTCACTCCCACTAAGCTTCAATAGTCCAGATATGCCTCCAATTGCTGCCAAAGTCTATGAAACTGGCAATTAATTTCAAAAGAATTTCTATCAACATCTTAAGGTCAGTCAAAGTGTGGCCATGTCAGCTTACAGAATACTTATGTCCCATTAATTGAAGTGATGTAGGTGATATAACCTCATAACCCTTTTTAGATTGGAATTGGTCTTTCTAATGCTTCCTTCAATATTTACAATAATTTTGAATAGTATTTCTTTTTTGCCATGAATTATGAGACTTGTAGACATCATTGAACATTCTATATTTCTTCTAAAATTCAGACATTGATAGAATTTTATAATCATAGAATCTCACTGTTGGAAAAATATGATTCTATCTGAAGCAGAAACCCTCTCTCTGACATCCACAGAGAAAAGTAATTTGTTGTTTATCTTTGCTAATGCCAGCATCAATTGCCATCACTGAAGTTGGCAAACTGGTCCATCCTAAGTATAAAGTCATCCTGAGAAGGGAATAGTAGAAAGCATATGTCAGGCAAGTCATGTAATGCTGGAGAAACTGAGGCAAGACAATGATTAGAGAGTTTTTAATATTTTATTTATTGGAGAGCTTAATTGATTGACTGGATTAGTATCCAGTATTGAATGTGAGACTCCAAGGATTTTTATAGAACTTCAGTGAGAAGAGAAACAAAGGCAGAAGGCAGAGAGCAGGAATTTCCATGGACAGACCATAAATTCAGTTCTGACAAGTTGGGGGTGAGAAGTATAAATTCTTACAACTGGGAGTGAAGGAGGTAGTCAAACTAGAGCCAGAAAGTCTGGAGAATAGAGGTAGAGGATATCAATTAGGTATCTGAGATAGGACATCTGGAGTCTTAGCTTTTGGAATGCCAGAGCAGCCAGATCTCTACAGCCTTAATTATCTCAGCCCTAATAAACAGAAAAGGGGGAAGGGCCATAGCATACTAACTCAGGGAAATTGAGATATTATAATTGAGAGAAATTAATGCAGGGAAACTGATAAAGAACAATTCAAGGAGACAGTGGCATAACAGTCACATCACCACCACTAATTGCCTCCAAACTTTATCACAACAGTTCAGGGTTCTTTCCACAGAAATTCAGAAATATCAATTTCTCTGTCTCTCAGTTTCTCTCTTTCTATGTGCATCTCTCTGTTTCTGTTTGTCTTTCTGTATTTGTCTCAGACCCTTGGACATATGCTTCCAGCTTGTTTCCATTACCATCATCCAGGGAAGTACATATTATGGAGATGGGACCTGACAAATGTTATCTTAGATGTTATATTTGCAGCTTCATTTGCAATCGCAAGTCCTGAAGGCCCAAAATGAGAAAGTTCTCAATGCCAAAGTCTTTGGAACCATGAAATGGTTCATTATCATAAACAAACATCATTTTATTCATGGAAATTATAATACAGAAGATAAGCAGTCAAATTTCTTTACATTGTACATCAAATATCATTGTGTCTTTCCCTTTGACCTACATCTGAAATTTCCTAAACACATTGTCTTTCTCTATTATAATGTGATCTCCTTAAAATCAGGGATCCCTTATTTTTCTGTCAGGATCATTGTACTTAGCATACTGCTTCGCATATAGTAAGCATTTAAATACTTTTGTTATTTTTACAGCCTTTTTTCACTCATCTGCTTTTGCAGATGCAAATACCTGCAGTTCCTTTAATTCAGTAAATAAGTTTCTAGACTTTTTCATCCTAAGTACTCATCTAGCCCAACCCACTCATTTATGCAAATGAAGAAATAAGGTCCAAGGAAGGCCCTTTACTAAAATCACAAAATAAGTTAGTGAAGCTCCTTCCTGACAACTGCTCAGATTTATCCATCTTTTTATTTCCTCTCCCACTAACCTTTTTAACTTACTCATCAAACATCTTAACCTATTTACAATCTTTATGTTCAAATCTGCTGAAATTTTTGATAGGCAAGATTCAGGGAGAATGAATATTAATTAAAACAACAACAACAACCACAATAACTCTACGATCCATGTTATAGTTTAAAAAAATGAGAGTAGGAAATCTGAAAGCCTTAAATTTCCATCAAACCATAAACTCAATAAATATTTTTAACTGAGATTTCCCCATTCTGAGCTAACACTATCATATGCAACATATTAAGTATCAAAATGAGACTTCCTCCTATGTAAGGGCATCTTCACAACAACTATTTGAATATATCAAGATTATCATACTTCCCTATCAACTCCCTAACTATCAAGGGACCCAATTTGTCCAATTTTTTTTTTTAGCAAATCCTTTTTACCTTGAATCATTTAAAGGTACATATATAATTTATTTTTCCTTCCCAAGCAGCATGCCCCTGATGGCATATATTTGTATAGTATCAAATACAAAAAGGATCCAAAATCTGGGTCTACAATATAGGGATTTCCCAAACTTATCATGTTAGGATCTCTTTTTTTTTTCTAAGCAATAACACCCACTCTCATAGTTTCAACTTGCTCCTCTAGATGGATAACTCCAAAACTGATGGCTCCTTCTCAATCTTCTTTCCAGTCACTTATTTCCAAATTCCTACTGGTCAATTAATAGAGTCACAGAACCTTTAAGTGGAAGCAAGGCTTGGAGACTTTTTATTCTGATTCATATCTGAGCAAGACTGCCCTGACAATAGACTGAGCAAGTAGTCAACTGACTTTTGTTTGAATATGGCCAATGAGGGGAAAATTATTAACTCCCAAGGCAGCTTATTCTACTTTTGGATAGCCTTATTTCACAATACAAAATTCCCTTTCTACATTTTCCTTTCTGTAATTTCTATTCATGGATGCTAAACATGCTTTCTTAGACTGAGAACAGAATCTAAATTCTCTTCCATGTGACTATGTGAAAAGGCACAATAGAAAGAACAGTGACTCCAGAGTCAGAGAGTCTAGATTCAAATCCTGTGTCTGATACGACCTGTATAATAATGTTCATGTCATGAAAGAAAGATGACTTTGGAAGCATTGAATTATATTCTAATCCTGATACTGCTACTTATTAAAGGTTTGACCTTGGAAAATTCACATAAATTCTCTGGATCAGTTTCCTTACTTATAAAATGAGAATGCTTCAGATTAAAATCCATGATTATATTAGAATAAAAATGTTTGTTTTCTAATCATCATTCTATAGATGTCTTCTAACTTTCAGAAAGTCTTTCTTAAAATGTAATATCTAGCATTAAATATAGCATTGAAGATTTGATCTTACCAGGGTGATAAATTTATTTGTATTTCCTTTATTAGCATCTAATATTAATATGACTCCATCTAATGTACTAATATTATATCAATTAACAAAATTATTATTTTTAATCTTTATAATGCACATAATATATATAAAACACTGTGCTATGGAGTAGAAAAGTAAGACAAAAATAAAACCTTTACTTACTGCTAAGAACTTGAGAGACAACATGTATGCACTATATGTGGGCCAATACAAAATTGTTTTTAAAAAACCCCAGAGATAAATTAATCTTGTTGAGAAAATGATAGCAGTTGGGGGGGGGAGGAGATAGGAAAAGTACAGCTTAAGATGAACTTTCAATGAAATAGAGACTCTAAGGAATGGAGGTGTTTGGATGAAGGGTCCTCCAGGAGAGGGAGACTCACAGAAGATAGGACATGGAGTGTTAGGTATGAGAAACTACAAGAAAGCCAATTTAGCTGAATTAAGGTGATTCAAGAGAAGAGAACATAGAATTATACCAGAAAATTAGGTTTAGAGTTGAGGCTTAGTTTTGATAAGCTTTAATGAAAAAGGAGTTCATAATTGATCCTAGAGGTAATATGGAATCACTGGAGTTTATTGAGCAGAAAAGTAAAATGGATTGGCCATCACTTTATCTTTTTTGTTGTTTGTTTGCAGTAAGTTTATTTATTTTTAATACACATTACTTTATGGATCATTTTGGGAGAGAAAAATCAGAGCAAAGGGAAAAATCATGGGAGAAATGAAAAAACAGAAAAAAAGAAGTGAACATAATATGTGTTGATTTACATTAGGTCTCCTTAGATCTTTTTTTCTGCATCCTTTTTTGTGCAAAGACTATTGGGATTGCTTTGGATTACTGAATTACTAAGAAGAGAACCAAGTCTTTCATAGTTGATCATCTCTCATTCTTGCTGTTATTGTGTACAATGTATTCCTGGTCCTGCTTTAATGCTGGTCACTCAGCATTAATAATATTCCATTACCTTCATGTGACACAGTTTATTCAGCTATTCCAACTTGATGGGGATCCACTCCTTTTCCAATTCTTTGATATCACAAAAAGCAAAAAAGAGCTGCTACAAACATTTTTGCAAATGTAGGTCCTTTTCCCTCCTTTATGATTTCCTTGGGATACAGACTCAGTAATGGCACTACTGGGTAAAAGGGCATGCACAGTTTTATAGCCCTTAGTGTATAGTTCCAGATTGCACTCCAGAATGATTGGATAGTTTCACAGCTCCATGCCCATCACTTTAAAAATGAATAGGTTAGAACCAGGTTTATATGAAGAGGAAAGATTTGAATAGTTACAGATTCAAGGAAGGAAGGCCAATTGGAAGGCAGTTGGAATCAGGAGACAAAAGGTAAAGAAAGCCTAAACTAGAGTGTGTAGAAAAAAAGAATGGATTTAAAAGATGTTGAAGTGACAGAAATGACATTTTTATTTTGGCAGGGCAGAAAAGACAGGCTGCTCCTAGTCTTAAGCATTAATCTTCTCTTAATACTGTCCATCCAGTATCAGAGTAGAAGTACCAAAAGGAGGGGATATTGGTATATTTCTTGATTCATATAGAAATTTCAATTATCTGAAACCTCTAAACCACCTAAATATCTTACTAGTACATAAAACCCAACATTCCTAAATCTAAATTTTTATTTTATATCAAATATTCTTTTTTTGCTGACTTTCTTTTTCTTTTTGTTAATGACAATCACTAGTCTTAAAATTTCAGTCATCTTTGGCATTATTTTCTTTTGCATACATGTACTCAGGTATCTCTTTCATGGGATACATTTGAGATTACATAACATATAAGCTACCTACCTTTATATAGTACCCTAAGGTTTACAAAGTGATTTCCTTCTAACAATTCTGGAACTAGTAGTGGAAGTGTTATTACCATCTGCTTAGGTCTGAGGAGACATGCTCAGGGAAATTGAGGAACTTTTTCATGATCACGCAGATATTAGATAACTGAGGAAGGAATCCAACCCTGGGCCCTTGCTTCCAATTATAGCAGTCCCTCCACACTACTCTACCATTACCAATTAGCTCTTCATTATATAATGTATTGTATTGTTCTCTAGAAAGATACTATGCTATAATGGATAGAGGGCTGGCCTTGAAATCAAGAAGCCCTAGATTCATGTCAACTAATCACAATGGGGTGTATAAATACAGGTAAACGACATTGATGTTAAAAGCTTTCAGACAATTCTTTTGAACTTGAGGATAAAACTCCAAATTCAATCTCCTCCTCCCAAAAATATTAATAAATTATTTAGTGTATATTAATTACAATTCTTACAGCACAATTAACATCTCCTGAATGCCATAGGAGCCAGTCTGTTGCAATAAAAAGGACTCTGCCACATATTCTATGACTTTAAGCAAACCACTTTTTTTCTTTTAGTGTCAGTTTCCTTTTCTGCTAAATAAGGACATTAAATCAGAACTCTGTGACCCAATTTGGCTCTACAATTTTCTACCTTAAAGCTGTTTCCACATCTGACCTTCTATGAGGCTATAACTATATAGTGCTTATAACGTGTGTGTGTGTGTGTGTGTATGTGTGTGTGTGTGTGTGTGTGTGTGTTAGGGGTGTATGAGGGAGGCACATGTATCCACAGCAAAGAGTTAGGCACAGGCTTGTTCTTCATTAAATATCTGTTGGCTTTGGCAAAAAACGAGAGAAACTTTTAAAGGCATGGGCCTTTAAGCTATGTTCATTTCTCAGGAACTAGATTCACTTTACAGTAAGTAGTGATAAACTACAAATTGAGTCTGAAGAGCCTCATTTAATATTTTTATCAGTGCCAAACCACAAGTCCAATAATGCTCTTATCCTTGGGGATTAGTACTTAGACCACAGAGGACTGATGTACCTTGGGAATCATTCCTGGAAAACATATTTCTGTTTATATTTAAAACTACATATTTCTTTACCCCTTTATCAGAGTGGATATAGACTAATGTTACAGAACATTATTTCCATTAAGGGAATATTTCCAGTAAGTGAGCCAAACAATCCAGCCAAAAATAAAATCACTAAAGTGAAGGTATTTTTTTTTCATTTCTATAATGCTAAAAAAAATAGAATAATCTCTTTGGCTGCATTAGCCAAACCTTTGATAGCAGACACTAATTATGCCTCTTTTGACCTTATCTGCCACTATTCTTAGACTATATTCTTCTACAATATACTATATTCAACTGGTATAGATTCCAAGGGATAGAGGTAAAGTTCCCAACTCTCTGATGCGATACTTAAAATCAGATCATGGCAAACCAAAAGGGACTTTTGACATTATTACATTCATAATTGTACAAAGGGAAATTGTTATTTTAATTAAAACAACAAAAAAACGTCATAATAGAAAGCCCACTCAAGACCTAAGATATTATTTTTCCTAATTAAATGCCTTATCCACCCAACCCAAGCCCCTCCTCAAGGCAGATATTTATTCACCAAACATTTATTCAATGTTTACTCGTTTCAAGATATGGTTCTAAGAACTGGGGTATAAACTGGGGATGATTAAATTCTTGGATATTAAACTTAAAAACAAAACACTTGCATTCATGGGATATACTGTGGATTAGGGAACAAAATATGTTGACAGTTAACTATAATACATGATGTTATGCAATAAGTGCAGCAATTGAGTAGAGTATGTAGAGTAAAGTGTTATGGAAGGTCTGAAACAAATATTTTTACCATCTGCCAGACCCAGGGAAAGCACAGCACAGGATAGAGTTTTGATTTTGAATTTAAAGGATAGACAGTAATTCAATAGTTAAAAGAACAGAAGGAATGTCATTCTAGTCCTAAGGAAAAATATAAGATAAAGGCATATATTAAGAGCAAATTGGCACATTAACAATGTTTTAAATAAATATTTTAAGACATTTAAAATAAGTTGACTATTAAAACTTTTTAATAATTCATGCAGATATATGTTTTCAGTCAGAAAGGACTTAGAATACATTGCTAAAGATGATTAAATTCTTGGATATTAAACTAAAATACTTAGTGGTATTTCTATAAGTTTTACCAATGGAATATAGAGATTGGAATAGGTAGGGAAAAATCATAACAAAAATCATTTATGTTAAAAGAACATTGTCAGAGTTTACTGTAAAACTACCTCAATAGAAATAAAGAATAAAGTCAAAAAAATTTCCACCACAGAGGTTTTTATGATCTGTATAATTGTAGGTACTCATTTCCCCCTCATTAAGAAGGGAAGCAATTTGACATAGGTTCTACATTTATTCATGCAAACCACATTTTCAAGTGCTGTTCAATAAAAGAAAACACAAGATAATTAAAGAAACTAAACAAAAAATATTTTTGAGCTTTATTCAAGTTCTTCTTGTCCTTTCTCTGGAGAGCATTTTCCTCATAAGTCCCAAAGAATTGTCTTAGATCATTATATTGCTGAGAATAGCTATGATTCATAATATATCATCATACAATATTGCTGTTTTTAATGTACAACGTTCTTCTGCTTCTGTTTATTTCAATTTATATCAGTTCATATAAATCTTTCCATGTTTTTTCAGAGAGTATCCTGCTCATGATTTCTTATATATGTAGTATTCCATCACAATCACATACAATGTTTTGTTCAGACATTACCCAATTAGTGGACATCCCCTCAATTTCCAAGTGTTTGCTGCATCTAAAAGAGCTGCTATAAATATTTTTGTATACATAGATCCCATTCTTTTTCTTTTCTTCTTTTGGGATACAGATCAAGCAGTAATGCTTGATGAGAAGGTATACATAGTTTTATAGCCATTTGGGCACAGTTCTAAATTGCTTTTCAGAGGAGTTAATTCAGTGTACAACTTAATCAATAATAAATTAATGTTGAATTTTCTCACATTCCTTCTAACATTTGTCATTTTATTTTGTAAATCATCTTTTTATCTATCATCTTGTTGTATTATCCAATCTGACAATTTTGAGGTAATATATCAGAGTTGTCTTAATTTACATTTCTCTAATCATTTTTTTAATATAAACAAACCATCACTTTCAACTCATACCTCTGCTTTTTGTCTATCTATACACCTTTTCAGTACCCTAATGATGAAAACATTTTTAGTGACCATGAATATAATTTTTCCATGTAGGAATGTAAACAGTTTAATTTTATTAAGCTCCTTATAAATTCACTTTCCCATTTAATGTTTTACTTTTCTTTCCCATATTGTTTGTGAATGTTAGATTTTTTAAAATTCAGTTCTGTTCTTATCATCAGGAATTCTTGAATATCCTCTATTTCATTGAATATATATTGGGGAGAGTATTTGTTGTAATTCTAATTCCTTTGCCCTTAATAATATGATTTTCTAAGTCCTTATTCTTTTAATGTTAACCCTGCTAAATCTTGTGTTATCTTGATGATATTTAAATTGTTTCTTTGTTGACTGGTTGCAATATTTTCTCCCTGACCTGAGATCTCATTTAAGAGGTGATCTTTTTAATTGTTTAAATTTCTAGTTTATCCTCTGCTTTTAGAATCAGTTTTCCTTGATAATTTTTTGAAAGATAATATCTCAACTTTTTTGTTGATCATGATTTTCAGGTAGTTCAATAATTCTCAAATTGTCATTCCTGGATCTATTTTCCAGAATTTATTTTGTTGCTTTTCTAATATGATATTTCAAATTTTCTTTTTTTTCCATTCTTTTGATTTTGTTGATTGTTTCTTGATGCTTCATAAAGCCATTACTTTACATTTGACTAATTCTAACCTTTCAGGAATTATTTCCTTTGGTGAACTTTTGTGCTTCCTTTTCCATTTGGCTAATTTTACTTTGTAAAGTGCTCTTCTTTTCAGTGAATTTTTGTATACCTTTTTTTCAATTTGGCCAATTCTGCTTTTCAGGGCATTCTTCTCTTCAATGAATCTCTGTTCCTCTTTCATTAGTTGGCCTATTCAACTTACTAAGGTGTTATTTTCTTCAGTATTTTTGATTCTTTTAAAGCTGTTAACTTTTTTTTTTTTTTAATAATTTGCTTACCTAACTCCTAGCTATAGCATTCTTCTTTGCCTTGAACTTAGATTGTTGTTACTGTTCCCTTGTGATTGATTTTTAATGTTTCATTTTGGAACTATAATCTAGGATTTTGCATTGGCAAGAAAGATGAATAACTGGTGCCAGAAAAGAATCTACTATAGTTTCGGACCAGTTTTCTGACCTTTTTACCATCTCTGGTATGACAACTCCCAAGGCTGCTACTACCATCACTGTTGCTGCCACCATGTTCATGTACTTAAAATAGGCCTCTCCCCTCTCCTGAGAACCTCCTAAGTTTTCTTAGGCAAAAAAATGCCTCACTTTGGCCTTTTGCTAGTTTTGCCTTGTGCCCTTCAAAAATTTGATTTGAAAAATTATCTTAGAGATAATTAAATAGCATGTTGAGAGAATTCAGCTAGGATGCTATCTCTAATCCACTATCTTGGCTCTACCGATAGCTATATTATTTTGGCAGATGCTTGATTGATAGATTACAAAAGGGAAAAACAAGTAAAACAATAAAATCAGTACATTTCTGTAATCTATCAAAAAATACAAGTAGTAAGATTGATTGGCAAATAGGTAGTGAAATGGATAAAATACTGAGCTTGTAGTCAGGAAGAACTGAGTTTAAATTTGACCTCACAATTACCAGTTCTGTTATTCTGACTAAGTCACCTAACTTTAATTGCCTCAGTTTCCTCATCTGTAAAATGAGCTGGATAAGGAAATGGCAAAGAAAACCCCAAATAGGGACACAAAGATTTAGACACAATTGACAGATGACTAAACAATAAAAGAGCAATTAAAATTACATTATCACATGCATATGGCTTTCTTCAACAATGAGACAATTCAGGCCAGTTCCAATGATCTTGTGATGAAAAGACCCATATGCACCCAGAGAGAGGACTGTGGGAACTGGGTATGATCACAACATAGGATTTTCACTCCTTTTGTTGTTGTTTGATTGCATTTTGCTTTCATTTTCATTTTTTCCCTTTTTGATCTAATTTTTTTTTGTGCAGCATGACATTTGTGAAAATATGTATGAAGAATTGTACATGTTAAATATATATTAAATTATTTTCATTTTAGGGGAGACAATGAGAGGAAGGGATGGAGAAATTGGAACAAATTGCAAGGGTGAATGTTGAAAATTATACATGCATATATTTTGAAAATAAAAAGCTTTAATTTTAAAAAAAGATATTTTCATAGTTTAAAAGAGAAGAGATGAGGTCTGTAATGTGGTTCTGTGATGGGTGATGTGAAAGATGCAGCCAGAATAGATTTGACAAGACTGGTTAGCTGACAATATATGAAAATGAGTATGAATGAAGAGCTAAGAATGACTCCATGTGTATGAACTGAAGTGGGTGGAAAGATAGTTAACAGAAATCAGGAAGCTAATAATAAAGGTAATTGGGAAATTAATGAGGCTGATAGAATTATGTTTTGCTTATACTGGATTTGAAGTATCTATGGGACAATCACATGGACATGTCCAATGCAAGTTTTCAATAAGGAATTTGATCTTATGAAATAGATTTCTTTTCCTATGAAGACTTAGATTGCATGTGGTTAATGATGACAAGTACGTGGAAACTAACAAACTCCTCAACAAAAATGACATAGGAGAAGAGGGAAGGGCCAATGATAAAACTTGGTATATCCCCCAAGTTATTTGTTGTTATTTTGTCATTTTAGTCATATCCGATTTTTTATAACTCCAAATTGCCATTTCCTTCTCCAGATCCTTTTACAGTTGAGGTAACTGAGGCAAACAGGGCTAAATTACTTGCCCAGTATCACACAGTATCTGAGACTGGATTTGAATTTAGGTCCTCCTGATCTCAGGAATTGTGTTCTATCCATTGTACTAACTACTGACCCTATCCATTGTGCCCCCTAACTGTTACAAAAAAGCTGGTAATGCAACAAAAGATATTTCAAGGTATATCAAAACAAGGAGGATAAAAATGAGAAGAATATAAAGCCATCAAAAATCCATGGACAAAATTTTCAATTAGAATAATTTAGGAGAAGAGAATCATTAGAAATATCAAACAATGTAGAAATATCAAGAAAATAAAGAGTAAGCCATTTCTTTAAAATTCTAATTCACAAGAATGAAGTACCTATTAGGATGTGAATCACAAAAACATCACAAAGGGAGTGGTAGTAACCACTCCATTCATCACAAAATAAGATGGGTGACTGGAATTAGTGTGACATGCAACAGCATTTGAAACTTCAGGAGATAGTTGTGAAGGATGTCATAGATGACAATTCCAATGGGTTAGTCAATTGACTCATCCTTGGCAATAAAGAAAAAAAGAAGAAGAAAGGAATGGACAATCGAATAAACAAACAAATGAATAAAAGAACAAAGGAAAAAGTTCTTTTAAAAAGTGACTATGTTACAATTTCACATCTCTCAGACTGGCTAAGATGACAGGAAAATATAATGATAAATGTGGAGAAGAGTGGGAAAAAATGGGACATTAATGCATTGCTGGTGGACTTGTGAACTGATCCAATCATTCTGGAGAACAATTTTGAACTGTATTCAAAAAGCTATAAAACTGTGCTTACTCTTTGATTCAGCAGTGTTATTATTGAGTTTATAGCCTAAAACGACCATAAAAGAGAGGGAAACACCCACATGAAGGAAAAAAAATGTTTGGAGCAGCTTTTTTATAGTGGCAAGGAGCTAGAAATTGAGTAGATACTCATCAAATGGGGAATGGCTGAATAAGTTATGGAATATTACTGTTCTATAAGAAATGATGAGTAGGCTGATTTCAGAAGAGCCTGAAAAGACTTACATGAACTGATAATGAGTGAGGTGAGCAGAACGTAAAGAACATTGTACATAGCAACAAGATTTTGTGATGATCAACTTTTATGGACTTAGCTCTTTTCAGAAATGCACTGATTCAAGACACTTAAAACAGACTTGGAATGGAAAATGTCATCTACAACCAGAGAAAGAACTATGGAGACTGGATGTGAATCAAAGCATTATAATTTCACCTTTTATTTATTTGTTTTCTTGTCTGCTTTTTCTTTCTAATGGCTATTTCCCTTTTGGTTTGATTTTTCGTATGCAATATAACAAAAATGAAAATATGTTTTAAAGAATTGTATGTGTTTAACCTATATCAGATTTCTTGCTGTCTTGGGGAGGAGGGAAATAAGGGAGGGAAAGACATAAGGGAGTAAAAATCTTAAAAAAAAAATGAATGTTGGAAACTATCTTTACATGTATTTGGAAAAATAAAGTCCTATGGAAGAAAGGCAAAAAAAGTAATCATGTGCTATGACATAAAATATCATAAGGAAATTCAGAAAACAAGAGTATTAAACACATATGTCCTTTATTGAATATAATGATATAAGGAATAATTAGCGAGTCTTTCAGAAGAAATGATTTGAAGTTAAAGAGAGTCAAAAGCATGTTAATTGTAAAGAATAAAGAATCCTAAAGAAATCCCAAAAATTATTCATGGAATCAATTGATAATTCTATTCTAGAAATTGATAATGAATCAAAACACAAAATTTTTAGTATGCAGTCAAAAATGCTTAAAGAAATATATATATATATATATATATATATATATATATATATATATATCACTAAACACTTTCTTCAACAAAAGATAGAAAGAATAGAATGATAAACTTTAAAAACATTGAAGTTTAGGAAAATAAAAGCCCACTACAAATTACAAATAGAAATTATGAAAATTAGGCAAGAGATTTAAAGTGAAAGAAAACATTTTAAAATAAAACAAGTGATGCAACTATAGCAAAAATAAAACTTCTTTTAAAAAAAGTAATAAATCAAATTCCAGCTAATGTGTTAAAAAAAAAAAAGAGAAATCAAATGTTGAAAATTATAAATGAAAAAAAAAAAGATGAATACAAAACAAATGAACGTGATGTAAAGGCTTTTTTGAGAAAGCATTCAAATTATTTGTCAATAAAATTGAATATAGCATTTATATATTATTTATACATAATTATTTACACAGTATTTATAAACATAGTATTTATATATTACAAATATATAAAGTTTTGTAATTTTTATTTAATAAATACTTAATAAATTATTAAAAATAATTGAATGAATTATATTTTAAATACAATATTTATGAATAGAGTAACCAAATTGCAAAGTATTATGAAATTAATTTCTAATGAGAATAGGGAGAATGATCAAAAAGATTTATAACTAAATTCTCCCAAATGTTCATGGATTACACAATTCTAATATTACATTATTTTCAAGAATAGAAAAAGTAGTGCTTTAACCAAATCCCTTTGAGGATGCTGATATAATCTTTGTACCAAAATAATGGAGAAATAAAACTGAGAAAGTTCTATACCAAATTCTTTAATAAATACTGAATGAAAAAGCACTCAAGAAAATAATGACAAAAAGGCTACAGCAACATATTAAAATAATTTCAACTATTACCAGGCTGAATTTATGCTAGGAATACTGAGGTGATTCAATACTGGAAAAAAATGTAAACATAAGAGGACACCATAACAACAACAACAAATAAGAATCAGTATATATTGTTATCAATTCTTCCCCCTGCACACACATAAAAATCTAATACCCATTTCTGCAAATATATTTTTTAAAAAGCATAAATAGACCTTACTTTAATATTATGAGGTCTATCTAAAACCAAGAATCAGTATAATATATAATAAAGATAAACTAGGGGCTTTTCTAAAATTAAATAAATAAAAAACTTAAAACAAGGTTTTCCATTTTCATAATTATTATTAGATCTCATTTTGGTAATGCAACTAGAGCAATGAAAAAAAAAGAAATTGAAAATATCCATATAGTCTAGGAGGATTAAAAACTATATATGTATATATTTGCAGAGGATATGATTATCTGCTTAGAGTACTCTCGGGGCCAGTGAGGTTCTCGTCACTTCATGAAGTATAGTGTTGATTGTTTTCCCTGCCACAAACCTGTCCCCACCCCAGTTCAGCTTCTACTCAGCTGATCTACCTAAATTATAGGTCTAACCACATCACCCTATCTGCCATTCAGTAATCTTGAATAGTTCTTAATAAATTCTAAGATCAGACAAAATTCTCTGTTCCAAAGCCCTTACTAATCTGGCCCCTTCCCACTTTTATTCATCTATTTATATTATGTATCATCTCCATGTAATTCTGTGATCCATACATGCTGATATCCTTACAAAATATTTTATCTCCTTACTCAGATGTATTCATTTGCTGTCCCTCTTGTGAGGATCTTTCCTTCCTTATCTCTACCTCCTGGTTTCCCTAGCAAGGATATACTCATAAAATTGGGACCAATTGAGTAAATGATTCTCTAAAACTATAATCGACTAATATTGATCCATAAAGAAATTATGAATTATAAATTGATGTAGAACAATGGCATCAAATTAAATTTAAATTGGATCTATTTGAAAAATCACAAATTAACATTATTTCTTTTGCATTGTATTTTTGTTTACTGTGTTAAGCATTTCCCATTTAAGCCATTTTGAAACAAAGTCATAAATGCTGGAAAAGAAGAAACTTTTGTTTCTATTGGAAACAAAAAAGAAGAATAACTTTTGGAACTAGAATACTGATTCAATTATATACTTTTAAAATTCTGAAGGGAAGAAGGGAATAAACATCAACACACCTACTATGCATCAGGTTCTATGCTAAGAGCTTTGACAAATACTCTTATTTGATCCTCATAACAACTCTGATTTGTAGATGAAGCAGAAAGAGGTTAAGTGTCTTTTCCAAGTACACGCAAATTGTAACTGTCCCAGATTGGATTTGAACCTAGTTATTTCAGATTCTAGGACTAGCATTATATTCACTGAAGTACCAGCAAATTAATTGTTTAATATATAACAATATATCTGAAAATTACATGTGGGGATACTGATATTCGTATTCATTAAATTCAGAATAAGCAAAAATGAATTATTTTTTAAATAAAAGAAATATAAATTTAGCTCATATCTTTGTGGCATTTGTTCAATTTATTGATTCATGTACCAGCTCTTATGGACAATAGAAATTCTGTATCCATTTGGTTTTTCATATTTGAATAGTTACATTATGATGTTTTGAGTAATCATGGCTCTTATTTAGTAGATTCTGCCAAGTTTTAGCCCTGGAAGAAATCAGTACATGCCACCTGCAAACTGTAGCATCTGGAGAACTTCATCCTCTCTGGGGAATCACTCTGTGATGTGTATCCTTCATGACAGTAACACATATCTTTGGCAAGCATGTGTTTCCTTGTTTTATGCCTCATTTGCTATTAATAAAACAAAGTTATCTCTGTTTTGTAAAAGTTAAATTACTTGGATTTTTGCAAAACAGATTGCAAAGTCCTTCATGCCATTCTTGAGGATAAAATAGAGAATTGTTGGCTAGCTGAAATAGGAGCTGGTTAAGTCACCAGACTTAAACATTAATGATTTGATGTCACTATATAAGGACCACAATCTTTTGATTATCTTAATGCTATTTACATTGTGGTCTTTTTAATCAATAACAAGCATGGAAGGAAAAAGCTGGGAGGAATTAATTAATAATTTTGAATGACAGAATGAGCATCTTGACACACAAGAATATTAGGCCAAATCTGATAAGAATAAATTTAATGAGGATAAATATAAAGTTTCATACCAGAGATAAGAAAAAATAAACTTCATAAATACAAGATGGGGAGTTATGACTAGAGAGCAATTCAGAGGGAAAAAAGTTTTTCAATAAATTCTATGCTCATTATGTGTTTTCAATGTGTTAGAACATGTCAACAAAGCTAATTCAATATGATATTTTATTAAAAAGGCATGGTGGCCAGGATTTTAGATGTGGTTGTTTTGTACTCTGTGACATTGGATTTCAATGTTTTGTTTGATTGTAGTTATGATATTTTGATAAGAACATTAATAAATTGGATAGAATCAAGAGGAAATAAGCCTAATAGGGAGGTGATGATCCTCATGATCATTGCATATTAGATTATGATTTCCCTAAGAGTTTTTTCTTTTGTTTGTTTGTTTGTTTGTGGTTATTGTTGTTGTTGTTTTGTATCTGTAAAATATGCCAGCCAGAATGTAAGGATTTTACAAATTCTTTGTAACCTGAGCAAAAATGAGGAACTGATGGTGAATCATAATTGTTTTCTTCAAGAAATTGAATAGCTGTCATGTGGAAGAGAGATTAGATTTGTTCACCCCATTTTCCACCAGCTACACTACTTTTGTGTTCTTTGGATCTTTTCATCATTCCTTTTCCTCCCAGAAACCTCATCTTTGGGAAATTTCACTCTTCTGCAAGAATATTATCATCAGGTTCTGTAATTGGACCCTATAACTAGAACCTCTATTTAAAGAAGTGCCTCAGCACAACTTTTTTTCCTTCTTCTCCATCCCCCATCAGCTACACTTTTGGACTTCTTTTTTTTTTTTTTAATATTTTTTTTATTCATTTTTCCAAATTATCCCCTCCCTCCCTCCACTCCCTCCCCCCGATGATAGGTAATCCCATACATTTTACATGTGTTACAATATAACCTAGATACAATACATGTATGTAAATACCATTTTCTTGTTGCACATTAATTATTAGCTTCCGAAGGTATAAGTAACCTGGGTAGATAGACAGTCGTGCTAACAATTTACATTCTCTTCCCAGTATTCCTTCTCTGGGTGCAGTTATTTCTGTCCATCATTGATCAACTGGAAGTGAGTTGGATCTTCTTTATGTTGAAGATTTCCACTTCCATCAGAATACATCCTCATACAGTATTGTTGTTGAAGTGTATAGTGATCTTCTGGTTCTGCTCATTTCACTTAGCAACAGTTAATTTAAGTCTCTCCAAGCCTCTCTGTATTCCTCCTGCTGGTCATTTCTTACAGAGCAATAATATTCCATAACCTTCATATACCACAATTTACCCAACCATTCTCCAATTGATGGACATCCATTCAACTTCCAGTTTCTAGCTACAACAAAAAGAGCTGCCACAAACATTTTGGCACATACAGGTCCCTTTGCACTCTTTAGTATTTCTTTGGGATATAAGCCCAATAGCAGCAATGCTGGGTCAAAGGGTATGCACAGTTTGATAACTTTTTGGGCATAGTTCCAAATTGCTCTCCAGAATGGCTGGATTCTTTCACAACTCCACCAACAATGTATCAGTGTCCCAGTTTGCCCACATCTCCTCCAACATTCATAATTATTAGTTCCTGTCATCTTAGCTAATCTGACAGGTGTATAGTGGTATCTCAGAGTTGTCTTAATTTGCATTTCTCTGATCAGTAGTTATTTGGAACATTCTTTCATATGAGTGGAAATAGTTTCAATTTCATCATCTGAGAATTGTCTGTTCATATCCCTTGACCATTTATCAATTGGAGAATGGTTTGGTTTCCTATAAATCAGGGTCAGTTCTCTATATATTTTGGAAATGAGACCTTTGTCAGAACCTTTCCTTTTAAAAATATTTTCCCAATTTGTTACTTCCCTTCTAATCTTGTTTGCATTAGTATTGTTTGTACAGAAACTTTTTAGTTTGATGTAATCAAAATCTTCTAATTTGTGATCAATAATGATCTCTAATTCTCCTCTGGTCATAAATTCCTTCCTCCTCCACAGGTCTGATAGGTAGACTATTCTCTGTTCCTCTAATCTATTTATCATCTCATTCTTTATGCCTAAATCATGGACCCATTTTGATCTTATCTTGGTATATGGTGTTAAGTGTGGATCCATATCTAATTTCTGCCATACTAATTTCCAGTTTTCCCAACAGTTTCTTCCGAATAATGAATTTTTGTCCCTAATGTTGGTATCTTTGGGTTTGTCAAAGATTAGATTGCTATAAATGTACCCTTTTTTGTCCTTTGTATCTAATCTGTTCCACTGATCTACCAGTCTATTTCTTAGCCAGTACCAAATGGTTTTGGTGACTGCTGCTATATAATATAGCTTTAGATCAGGTACACTTAGACCACCTTCCTCTGACTTTTTTTTCATTAGTTCCCTTGCAATTCTCGACCTTTTATTCTTCCATATGAATTTTGTTGTTATTTTTTCTAGGTCATTGAAATAGTTTCTTGGGAGTCTGATTGGTATAGCACTAAATAAATAGATTAGTTTGGGGAGTATTGTCATCTTTATTATATTCGCTCGGCCTATCCAAGAGCACTGAATGTCTTTCCAATTATTTAAATCTGACTTTATTTTTGTGGCAAGTGTTTTGTAATTTTTCTCATATAGATCCTGACTATTCTTTGGTAGATGGATTCCCAAATAATTTATACTCTCAACATTTGTTTGGAATGGAATTTCTCTTTGTATCTCTTGCTGTTGCATTTTGTTGGTGATATATAAGAATGCTGAGAATTTATGTGGATTTATTTTGTATCCTGCCACTTTGCTAAAATTCTGAATGATTTCTAGTAGCTTTTTAGCAGAGTCTTTGGGGTTCTCTAAGTATACCATCATGTCATCTGCAAAGAGTGATAGTTTGATTTCCTCATTTCCTACTCTAATTCCTTGAATCTCTTTCTCAGCTCTTATTGCCGAGGCTAGCGTTTCTAGTACTATATTGAATAGTAATGGTGATAGTGGGCAACCTTGTTTCATTCCTGATCTTACTGGGAAAGGTTGCAGTTTATTTCTATTGCATATTATGCTTACTGAAGGTCTTAAATATATGCTCCTGATTATTCTAAGGAATAGTCGATTTATTCCTATACTCTCAAGAGTTTTTAGTAGGAATGGATGTTGGATTTTGTCAAATGCTTTTTCTGCATCTATTGAGATGATCATATGGTTTTTATTAATTTGATTATTAATATGGTCAATTATACTAATAGTTTTCCTAATATTAAACCAGCCCTGCATTCCTGGTATGAATCCTACTTGATCATAGTGTATTATCCTGGGGATGATTTTCTGAAGTCTTTTTGCTAATATCTTATTTAAGATTTTAGCATCAATATTCATTATGGAAATTGGTCTATAATTTTCTTTCTCAGTTTTCGATCGACCTGGTTTAGGTATCAGTACTATGTCTGTGTCATAAAAGGAGTTTGGTAGGACTCCTTCATTCCCTATTTTTTCAAATAGTTTATATAGCATTGGTTTGGTAGAATTCACATGTAAATCCATCTGGTCCAGGGGATTTTTTCCTGGGGAGTTGATTAATAGCTTGTTCTATTTCTTTTTCTGAAATGGGACTATTTAAGCAATTTATTTCCTCCTCTGTTAATCTAGGAAGCCTATATTTTTGGAAGAAGTCATCCATTTCACTTAAGTTATCAAATTTATTGGCATAAAGTTGGGCAAAGTAACTCCTTATTATTTCTCTAATTTCCTCTTCATTGGTGGAAAGATCCCCCTTTTCATTTGTAAGACTAACAATTTGATTATCCTCTTTCTTTTTTCTGATCAGATTTACCAAAGTTTTATCTATTTTGTTGGCTTTTTCATAAAACCAACTCTTGGTTTTATTTATTAATTCAATAGTTTTTGTTTACTTTCAATATTATTGAGTTCTCCTTTTAATTTTTGTATTTCAAGTTTAATTTTTGGTTGGGGGTTTTTAATTTGGTCTTTTTCTAGCCTTTTAAGTTGCAAGCCCAATTCGTTAATCTTCTCTTTCTCTATTTTCTTCAAATAAGCCTCTAAAGATATAAAATTTCCCCTTATTACTGCTTTAGCTGCATCCCACAGAATTTGGTATGATGTCTCATCATTGTCATTATCTTGGGTGAAATTGTTAATTGTTTCTATAATTTGCTCTTTCACCCAGTCATTCTTTAAGATGAGATTATTCAGTTTCCAATTACTTTTTGGTCTATTTATCCCTAACTTTTTATTGAATGTAGCTTTTATTGCATTGTGGTCTGAGAAGAAGGCATTTATTATTTCTGCCTTCCTACATTTAATTTTGAGATCTTTATGTCCTAATATATGGTCAATTTTTGTATAGGATCCATGAACTGCTGAGAAGAAAGTATATTCCTTTCTATTGCTTTCTAAAGCCCCTGCGCTCAAACTGGGAAGTGTCTGCCAGAAACCGCGGTCCCTAGTTCAAAGGTTCCACTTCTCTGGGACTTCCGTTCCACAGCCCCCAGCCAGCTGAGCCAGGCACTATGAGTTACCGCCCCGCCCACTCTTCAATCTCTTAACTACCCTGAGGCGAAAGCCTGGATTGCCTATGTTGGCCAGGTGTGGAGATCTGCTGAGTCACCCCTGGGATCTGGGAAGATCCAATCTAGTTTTAAATTT
This sequence comes from Sminthopsis crassicaudata, assembly GCF_048593235.1. Lineage (NCBI taxonomy): Eukaryota > Metazoa > Chordata > Mammalia > Dasyuromorphia > Dasyuridae > Sminthopsis > Sminthopsis crassicaudata. Next base: position 69,663,859 of record NC_133618.1, on the reverse strand, counting down.
TAGAGTGGCTTATATTTCTCTTCTGAACTGCTTTTTTATAAGCAGAGAAGAGCTAACAGCCTGTGCCAGATTCTTTTATGTCAGTGAATTCTCTGATCCCAGAGCCCTCCCTAGCGCAACCGGCGCAGTGTGCCACTACCCCACCATCTGCACTGGCCTCTCTTCTTCCTCCCCTGGGAGCTGACCTTTCCTGCTGAAACTCCAGATTCTCTTCAGCTGGTAAGTCATGCTTTCAGTCCTTGTGGATTCTATCAGTCCAACGCTATTTCTGAGGCTGATTAAATCTAGTTGGTTGTGAGGGAAGAAAGGAGCTTACACAGTGGCGTGTATCTTCTCCGCCATCTTGGCTCCCACTTTTGGACTTCTTTAAAATTTTCCATCATTCCCCTATCATTGGCAGGTTAATAGATACCTTCTTCTCTCTTCTAACTCTCTTACTCCTTCTATTTTCATCTTCACTTTATGCATTGTCTTACTCTATTAAGTGTCACTTCCTCAGGACAGGAATAATCAGTTTTATTTGTATTTGTATCCCCATTATTTAGCATGGTAATAGGTGCTAAATAATGCAACCTTTTTTGCTTTTAGATATATCTAATTGAGAATACATACACAGACACACATATATCTGTACGTATTATTGAGCTAAAATCTTTGTTCCTGTAATGTGCCTATTAATCTCACTTATGGCCTCTGGGAGAAAAAATAAATAAATAAATAAATAAATAATTCCCAAATGACAACCCTTCAAGTGCCACTACTTGATATGTAGAATAAAGAAAAAGTTAAAAGGACCTCCATTGGGGAGTGGCTGAATAACCTAGGTATAGGATTGTGATAAAATTCTACTGTGCTATAAGAAATGATAAAGGGAATGGTTTCAGAAAAACCTAGGAAAACTACATGAACTGATGCAAAATGAAGTGAACTGAATGGTAAGAACAACATATATAGTAACAGGAATATTCTAATGACAATTAACTATGAAAGACTTGGCAACTCTGACCAATAAAATGATATACAACAATACTAAAGCAATCATGATGAATAATGTTATTCACCTCTAGAGAAAAAAATGATATATGCTGAATGCATATTGAAGTAATTTACTTTCCCTTTCTTTTTATTGCTTTTTTTTTTTTTCCACAATAAGGCTAATGTGGAAATATTTTTTTTCTGTTTTTTTTTTTTTCTTTATATCTATAATGGGTATTATATTTTCTGTTTTCTCAATGAGTAGGGGAGGTATGAAAGGCTAGGATTTGGAACTTTTTTTTTTTTTAAAGGCAATATATCATTATTTTTAAAAAGGCAGCCATGTTATTCCTAATTTTTTTTTTCCTAGGCTATCTTCCTATTTCCTTCAATTAATAAAATGATATGTAAATTCTAATGATGCTCCTATTGATTTAACATACTCTAATTCTCATCATTTTTCTCTGAATGTATTCTAGTGTATCAATTCATTTCCTAAAATTTGATATCCTGGTTTGAACACAATAATTTAAATATTATCCACTAGGCTAGAGGTTGCATTATTACATTCTTCACTTTGGATCCTCTTCCTCCATTAATTTAGTCTACACCCTACATACTTTGTTTGCTTTCATACCACTCATTGGTCTTGGTGCTTTTTTAAAAATAATGATATCTAAAACCTCTATTTGTTTTTTCCTTATCCAAACTGTTTTCTCATGAACCATGTCTCAGCTATTCCTCATTTGACTTTCTTTGGAAAAGAAAGTACCTAACACATTTACCTATCACATTCTGCTATCTAAACTTTGATGTTCTGAGGACCCTATTGAGTTAATAGTATTCCATGATAATTCACAGAACATATATGCTTAAACTATGGTGTTCTTTTTAAGCATCAATAATTTGGCATAATCCTTTTTTATTACAAAATGGAAAGCCTAATCACTATTTATTTGAGGAGTACTTACCTTTTTCAGATAAGCAATATTTTCTTGAAAGATATTTGCTCAAGAGAATACCTAATAAATGCTATAATAATAAAAATGTACTCTGTTTTTGTACATAAACAAGAGTAACAACTACCTTCCTTTTGTAAGGTAAATGTCTCCAGAAAATGAAGGGGATCATTGTATTTTCTACAATATCTGATATATATATATAGAAAAATCAGGAAAAAAAAAAAAAGGATCCAAACACCACTTAAATGAAATCTCTTAAATCTATGTGCTTTTAAGCTTTAAATTCATGGTTAGTCATTTTCTGCTTCAACGTTATTAGTAAGGAAAGGAGTATGAGGAATCCTTTGGCAATATTCAAATGTTTTCACATTAAAATTTGTCCCATTCCAAGATATAGAAAAATTACTTCTATTTCTGACATCTGGAGTTCAGCAAAGCAAATCCATTTGTTATGCTGTATTATATTCTATTAAATACCCGAGGACAGGTAGTATATTTGTTTTACACTATCTCTTTTCCAGGGTAAACATGTCTAATTCCTGCACCTGATCTTCATGTGGAATTATCTGTTCCCCATCTCGCTGACTTCCACTTGATGTGATCTACACTGTTATCATCTTTTCTCCATTAAAATATGGCATCCAGATTAGAACTTGATATTTTTATATATGGCTTAAAGGAAAAATATGCAGAATCATACCCCATATTTTGTATCACATGATAAAATTAAAATGTAAACTCTATGAAGACAAGGCACATTTCATTTTTGTCTTTGCGTACCCAGTACTAAGAACTGTACCTTACTATACCAAGGACTTAATCGAAGTTTGTTTATTGATTCTGAATATTACATCTCATTTAAAGCTTCTCATGATTTCATTTGCTTTTTGTGCTACAGTGAATAAATTAAGCTTTGTTCCCTAATGGAGGATAGAGAGCATGGTAGGTTAGGAAGCACATGATAGTATCTAAATTAGCAATGGGAAGGATACAAAGAGAAAAAAAACTCAGTAATTAGATTTAATTAGATAAAACTCTCCTGGTAATTCAATTCCTGCTTGGAGACCCCACATAGGAAAGGCTTCCTTTTGTATTAAAACTTCATTGAAATCTGCTAGTTAAGTATCAAAAGCAGCAAAAATAGTGTCCTTGGTATAGAATTAGGGGAAAACCATGAGAAATATGAATTTGTTTATTTACTTGTTTATTTTTGCTCAAGAACCTCTAGTAACTGAATATCAACACAATGATTGGGTATGACAAATGGAATTTGCCAAAACTTTTAATGATGAGAGCTATCATCAAGAACAGCAAAGAACTGACAATTTCCCTACACAGTCTTGGAAATTTTGCAGTCATCTATAGAGTTTGCTGTATCTGTATTTCTACAAATTACCAAGTAGCAGGTAACTTATCACAATGTAAAGATTTGTCTCCTCTAGAAGAATATGAAAAGTCCTGAAAGAACATCTCTCTACTATTCAATTCACCAAAGTGGGGGGAAAATTCCTAGAAAACAATGGAAGGATTGGGGAAGTGCTTTTAGGAGGAAAAAAATAAAAAAATGTAAGGGGTAATCCTAAATGTTATCAAGAGATGAAAATAGTAAAGAAAGTTTTTCAGAGAAACAAGGGAATAATTTGACGTACAGAGAAACACACAGATTTCTAAAGTTACAGTAAAAAGGGACAAAGTTAGACAGATTTCATTACTTCCTATTTGCTTATCATATACTTCAGGAATGAATGAAAGGCACAGTGTATCTTACTAAAGAAGTCAGATAAGCGATGAAATGTATATAACATCATGTCATCTCTTTTAGCCTATCACTGATCATTTTCAGCATGCCATACTAAGGATTTGTTTGTTTGTTTTTTTTTTTCATTTAGGATTGAATTAGGTGTCTATTGAGGTCTTTTCAACTTCAAATTCATTGATAACAAGAATGCTCCCATTGCCTCTGCTTAGAAGGAGGTATTATCTTTTGAAACACAGCAGATGGGTTTTTCTTGCTTTCAAAAAGCATATGCAATTTATTCTGAGTTGAAATTCTATTTTTATTTTACCCTCTTAGCACTTGGTGGTTGAAAGCTGTTATGTAGTTTTTTTGTTTTTGTTTTTGTTTTTTTTTTCTATGATGTATTAACTGACAAATATATAAACATCATCTCTGCTTTCCCTAAAAAAAATAAAATTAAAAAAAAATTGATGCCAACATGATCCATATTATAGATCAAATGGTAATTAGATTAGAAATCAAAAGATTTGTTTGTGTTCGAATCCTGTCTCTGGCTTTCACTACATGGTAATTTTGAAAAATTCATTTCCCCTGTCTGAATGAGTTCCCTAGAAATGGATTAATAATATGGGCACAACTTATATCACAGGGTTTGTTGCAAATAGAATACTTTGACAGCTGTAACAGCAGTGACTAAATGTCAGCTCCTGTTATTAAGCAACAGCTATTTTCTGCAATGACAAGGATGGTAAGATAGATTCATCAAATCCCAGTTCCTCATTATGGTGGCCATGATTCTAATCTTGAGAATTATAAACATCATCAGCATCACACACAACTTTAAACTAATTTCCCTAAATTTTTCCATAAATAGTTCAACTCCTTTCTTAAGTCTATGAATTTCCTTATTTCTAAGAAGAAAGCTAGAGAAGCAAGGGGCCACTGTATCCCCTTTTCCAGAGAGAATGGGACTCAGAGGTGCTATTATAAATTACCAATGCAAATTATCTACAGATTATTTTGCTCTCAGAGGTTAGACCTGTTTCCATTAAAACTGTCATTTTGAAGAAAGAAAATTGCATGCTCCCATTTGTGGACCCAACAATAGCTTATGTGTTTTTTTTTTTTTTTTTCCTTTTCATTGTTGATATTCATGTTTAAAAGCTGTATAAATGCACAATTTGAAGTGACACCCACTGATAGTGGTTACCTTATCTTTTTGACTGACAATGATGAGATTTCTGTCATGCTCGCCTCTCCTACAGTGCTAGTGATGGGATTTTTTTGAAATCTTATTACTGGTTGCACTACCGTGGTCTCAGATGGAACTTTCAATCAAAAAGGCAATCAGAAGGTTATACATTCGTGAGTTTCCCTACAAAGGAGCCCTGCAAAGCAGGAGAGTGTATAATATAACTCTGTTGAAGTAACTGCTTGCTTTCAATCCATTTGCAGTTAGAAACAATAATAGGCTGCTTAGCTCACAGCACCCTCTTCTACTCTACCAAATGTGGCTTCACCTAGAACTCAGTCCAATCTCAGTATGAAATCAGGATGTCATATTTCTGGCACTGGTGAGATTTCCATTTCTAATATAGAGCATCACCTTAAACTGAACAGCTGATTAAAAGAGATTTCTTAAGGATATACTTTTCACATGTCTTCTTTCATTTGAATTGCTTGTGCAAATAGTATTTTTTCCTTCTGCTTCCCTCCCCCATATCCCATTTGTCACTCAGTCATCTTTTCAGTTATGTCAGACTTTTTATAACCCCATTTGGGAGTTTCTTAGCAAAGATATAGTAGTTCTTCGTCACTTCCTTCTCCAGCTTGTTAAATAGATAAGGAAACTGAGGCAAACAGGATTAAATGATTTGTCTAAAGTCACACAGCTAATAAGTGTCTGAGGACAGATTTGAATGCAGGGAAATAAGTCTCCTAATAATTATTCTGATTGTAGCATTGCAATTATAGTTCTGATTATTATAAAGTTCAGATCCTTGAAGATACAGTATATGCCAACAGAAGATCAAAGACTTTATCAGTAGGCATACTCTCTATTAATGAAGATCATAAAGTTAATTTTTGTTTAAAATGGTCTTCGTGTGAACCTGCAGTGGAAAAAAAAAATCATCTGGTGGCTAAAGCCAGAGTTTTAAGCATTCCCATAAATAGTTAAGCTGGTCCTCTATTAACATACACAGAATACCAATGTCTTATGTTGCATGGCTTTACTACATCTGCTCATCAGGCAAATACCTTGATAAATTATTCCTTAACTTCATGCCTCGAGGAGGTATCATAGGAAGATAATGGAAAGAATATTTTACCTAATTACATGAAAATAGAATCAAGTGAAATCTTGGTTAACAAAAGAATGTTCTACTGCTATAATGTAGTATAGGATAATATGACAAATTGTACTAGGAGTCCTGAATTCTACTTCTTGTTCTTTCACTAATCACTAATGAATTGTACAACTTCAAGCAATCACTTCAATTCATTGGTTCTACCTTATCTAAAATTCTAGAGTTCCATTTACAATTGATCAATTGTCTAGGGCATGAACCAGACTAAGAAAAGATAAGACCAGAAGTATTTATAAAAATATATTTCACAAAGTAGGAAACAATACAGGAGTTTCTTTTAATACAATACATGGAGTGAATAAACAAACAATATAGCATCAAAGCAAAGTAGAAAATTAAAATGATTTGCATGTAATACTTGTTTATTTTACAATCTCTACTTCTAAATGGCAAGTTTGCAATATAAATTGAGTATGCTTGCAGCTTCTAGTGCTGTCTTGTCTTGGAGTGCAAAAGCCCCTGTGCATAACCATGAACATTAGATAAAGAAATGCTAATAACATAAGTAGTAAAGTTATGTACAAACTGGTTCCTTCTCTAATACATTGGAGAACTATAAGCATGTTTTACTTCACTGTGTAATGTGTGGGCTTCTAAAAGGCTAGAGTTTAAATATTCACATGAACCAGTAGATTTCCAGATGTTTGTGCTTGTAGTAAAAACACCAAATACTAGAGTTATGAACAAAATAGAAAACTGTTCAAAAGTTTCTCTGGGAAAATGTTATTACTGACTTCATCAGTCACATAAAGCTTAACCACTCAAAAGAGATTGTTAGCTTCCCTTTTTTAATACATCATCTGAAATCATCCTTATATGCTCATCAAAATGTACATATATTAAACATTCATTTTATATATATAGAAAACAATCTAAAGGATTATTAATGGATATAATTTTTTTTCATATAGTCCCTTAATCTATAGATTACCAACCTTAATAAATAAAAGCAGTAATGGACATCAATAAAATATTTATCTCAAGGATTAAACAAATAAATTCACTCATCAATGATAAAACCAACCATCTTTTATGTAGTCCATCCATTCTGTGATAAAGTTCATTTTGTGTCCTTGTGGAAGATGATGAAGTGAAAGATAAGAGTAATCCTTCTTCTAGAAACAAGCCTATTTTAATGGGATTTCTCCTTTCCCATCATTGAATGTGCAACCCTCCCCCCACCCTTCCCTGGAATGAATTAAGAACATGTGAATATTTTAAGGCTCGACACAATATTTAAAGATGAGAAATAGTCTGTGGTTATTGGGCCAACAATTATGTACAATGGATGGTCACTGCACAGTAGAAGCTAGTAGGTCTTAACAATGCTCCTCATAGCTAGCATTGTACAGAAGACCAGGTATTGCTTTAAAAATTTTGGTGACGGGATCTTTGTTGGCATTGAGGAAAAAAAACATGTTACTTTCTACACCCTGGCAGACGACATTATTAGCAGCAATATCTCTGCAGGTCCATTTCTCTACAAAAGCACCATTTGTTTTGATTTTTTTCCTCTATTTCTTACATTGAAGACTAACCAAGATCCCAATCTCCATGTCCATGGTGGTCAAGTGACTATCAGATATCCAAAGACTTCTAGACACTCCACATACTTTACTTCACACTCCACAAGACTTATAAACCTCCTAACATATACTTTTGTAATTATTATTATTTTTTTGGTTCAACATTACAATGTAGTTGATTTCATAGATGACTGGCGCTAAACTTGCCTCTAAAACAAATGACCACATTGGTTGTAACTAATAGGGAGGACCCTAGAATATTACATGAGTTTTGAGTTTCATAGGGAAGTTTATAATCCACTGTCAAGTTTCTTTGTCACTTTCTCCAACTGAGTAGAGTTCTCCGAGTCTTTTGAACCGAGGACCCCATTCACTGAGGTAGTCAAAATTCTGATCTGAGTCTGATGTTGAGGACTCCAAGGAACTGAGAGAGCCAGCCACTGAGCCCCGGCCTTCATAGCCATAAATCTGAATGGAGTCATATGGCGGAGCTGTAGGATCATTATCAGCCTCATGGAGCCTCACGTTAATAAATTCATCAACATCCACACCATTTGGAACAGGTGCAAGTCCTTGTCTGGGCATAAATTGCAGATCAGGTTTTATATCTTTCCGGGGCAAAAATCCATTTATTCCATCTGGATTCTGTAAAGTTGCAATGTCAAAAGCTTCTGTATCTTCTTCACCACCTCCTTCATCATCATAACGGATGATATTTTCCCTCACATCTTCATCATCTTTAATAATCAGAGGCTCATTTTTATGTCTTCTCAGAGTTACAAACAACACCACAATGACTGAAAGGAAAATACAGGATCAGAAACAGATTAGTCAAAACAAGGTACAATCAAAGAAAAATATGCTAAATGTTTTTCAAGAGATATATTCCTTATTATCTTCCAAATTAATTTAAAAGATCTTATAGATGCATGGTAAACCAGGGGGAAAAAATTCTGTGAGAATGACCACTAGTTTCTGTCTCTATTTCTTATATTTAGACTTTAATATACTATCACTATATTTCATATCAAAGGAAAACAGAAGAGGGGAATGGAAATATCAGAAGACTATTAACTGATAGGGAAGAGGGAATGTATAGTGGAGAACAATGATATAAACTTCAGAGTCATGAGAGATAAGTTCCACTTTTTTAACTTCTACTTTGGTTTCCTGAACATGTTGTGCTCATTAAGCCCAAATAAAATATTTTACTTTCACATTCTAAAGTCAATTTATTTAAAGATATTCCATTCCAATATCATAGATGAATCATATGAAGCAGCCATTTTTTTGTATAATATGGCATGTTTATGTATGCTTATATACATTTAACATATACAATGTAATAGTTTCCTAGTATAATTAATATTAATTTTTGTACATTTCTCCTCATCATTTATAAAATGTTTGGGAGAAACGGGACTTAATTTCCAGTTTTGTTATTCCATATGTGGAAAAAAAAAAAGTGTTTTTACAATTTGTCCAGAGATATCCAAGGAAAAGACTAATCTGGGGGATTTCTAAGTTGATTCTCACAATCAATTCATCTCTCTACCATGCCTTTTAATTCCATGTTGCCAAAGATTCCAGTTTAAAACACAGAATCCAATCTATGCTATTTCTATAACTCAAGAATATTATTGTTTTCTCCTGATATCTGCCCCACTTGCAAAATACAGACCATAATCTCAAATATTTGAGAAAGGGAAAAGTAGTACCCCCCAAAAAAAAATTTAAAAAACAAAACATTGTGAACCCTTGGTCTAGAGAAAATTAGTGTGCTTGGGTTATTTCTATTAATTTATATGTCTGACAGATATTGGTTTTCAGATTATAAAACAAAATACATACCTAGTAGTAAAATGATGCATGCTAATATAGCAATTAATGCTCCCATACTGAGTCCAATTGGAAGTACATAAGCTTCAACATTACAAGACTGTACAACTCCATCACTGCTGCAACCACAGACACGAATGGTTAGAGTGCTAGTACTACTCAAGGGAGGGTTTCCACTATCACTGATTATGATTGGTAAAAGATAGACTTCTTGCTTCTGGCGGTTGAATCCACTATGTTTTGCCAAAATGCTGAGAGAATTATCTGGGAAAAAAAAAAATCAAAAGAATTTGCATCATTTAAAATTTAGCTGCTCTTTTTTTTTTTTTTTTTTTTTTTTTAACTGTGCCATTCCAGCTGCTAAGTTTCCCCTTGCCTCCTATCGAACAGCATCATTTTTGTTCATTAATTTAAAAGGCATTTATTAAGTAGCAATAATGTGCCAAGAACTGTGTTGGGACCTAGGGATATAAAGATAAGACTGAAACAGATTATGCCTTCAAGGAACTTGTATTCTATCTAGAATAAACACACACACACACACACACACACACACACACTCACAGACACACTCACACACACTCATACACACACAATCACACTCATACTCACTCACATACATACTCACACACACACTCACACTTACACACACACTCACACTCACACACACACTCATACACACACTCACACACACTCACACATACACTCACACACACACACACACTCACACACACACTCACACACACACACAGAGACACATACACACACACATTCTCAAGCACACACATTGTCTATGACTTTTCAGGCTCCAAGATCAACAAGTTGATTATGGTCCCCATACCCTGATAACTTTAGCAAATAACTTTTAAGAACATGATCCAAGTATATTTTTTGTTCAAAGCAGCACAGCATAGAAGATAGAACATCTACTTACTTTCACAGAACTGGGGCAAACAAGAAATAGTATGTAGAGAGTTTTGCAAAATTCCCCATGCCATATAAATATGAATTACTATTATTATATATATGACTATCATTATTAATTATTATTAGTAGGCATTCCTAGTAATCCAAAATTTTATCAGATTCCCAAAGTACAGTAAAACTAGCAAGAAGGCAAGAATTAGAACTTGGAACAAGAAAAGCAAAAACATTGGAGGCAAATGTGAGGATGAGATATATTTGAATGCCTTGACAAATGCTCCATCAGAGGGAGGTTAAACAAAGTCGTTAGATCAGCCATGCTGCCTGGCATTAAGATTTCAAAGAATGAGTCACTGACAGTATGATTTTCACATCCATTAAAATATAAACATGTCTATAATGCCTTGCTGATCAGCAGTCAACCTTATATGATGTGCTCATTTGTTTAATATGTTCTATGGATTTCCTTTGGTTATGCCCCATTATACAATGCTTTTGGGAAGAAGGATATCTACAAACGATATTAAGCCATGGTGTTCCCAATGATCCAAGGATCTTTATTTTACATGACCTAGAAGGCAGACACAGCATGCAAGGGAACAGTCCCTGAGAGCAGACAATAAATAGCTGTGCTCTATTTGGGGAATGTCTGTGACACGTTGGAGCACACTTAATTAGCTCATGGAACATTGGTAAAAGATTTCACATGCTATAGTTCAAAACAGAAGATGTGAATTGTTCTTCAAAATGTAATTAATACAAATCATAATGATGCTTGTGTCTTTTGGTAGTTGACATTATTTGTATGTAATGCTATCTTTGCACAATCTTATTTCTTTGACATCCATAATAATAACTTACAGACTGAAGCAGGAATATAAAAATGAATGTAATATGAGATCTATTTCTTTGACTGCCAAGGAAGCATTATAGTATTTCTAACAATAAAATCACATTAGATCCCTTTATCTTCCTACTTTGGAGTGGGGAGGAGGATTGGAAGAGGTGGGGTATTACCACAAAAACAGAAACCTTCAAACAAACAAACAAAAAAAGACAAAATAAACCAACAAAAAATCCCACAACTATTGTGCATAAGTTTGTGTGTGCCTGTGTGTGTGCTCCTCATTGCAAACTCTCTTAAAGACCAAGGTATTAATACCTTGTTATTTTGTTATTATTATTATGTTATTATTATATTTTGTTATTTTTTTCAGGGGGGGGAGGATAATAAGGATTTGCTCATATGGAGAATGAGTAGGCTCTCTTCGATCTATTTTGAATCTCAGTAATAGGGGGAAAATAATGAGATTGCATTAAGTTTGTGCAACAGGTTATATCTCTCTCCAAGTGAAGATCTTTTTTGAAAAGAAGGGAACAGGGGCAGCTGGATGGAACAATGGATAGAGTTCTGGCCCTGAAGTTAAGAGGTCCTGAATTCAAACATGGCCTCAGATACTTAATATTTCCTAGATGTGTGACTCTGGATAAGTCATTTAGCTCTAATGGCCTCAGCAAAAAAGAAAAAGAAAAAGAAAAAGAAAGAAAAGAAAGAAAGAAAGAAAGAAGGCAACAGGGAGAAAAATTATGAGGTCTAGTGTTCAAATACTTGAGTGAAAGGTTATTCTATATACATAGACTTTTCATCTCATCCCTCTATCTGTGCCTTTATACATGCTGTTCCCATGCTAGGAAGAATTTAGAGCCTCAATTTCACCTCTAGTCTACTTTAACACTGTGTCTCTGTCTTTGGGTTATTTTTTTTTCTGTCTCTGTCTCTCTGTCTTGTCTCTGTCTCTTTTTGTCTGTCTGTCTCTGTTTGTGTCTGTCTTTGTCTCTGTTTCTCTGTCTCTCTCCTCTCTCCATACATACATATACACACACACATACAGAGGCAGAAAAGTTACTCAGCATTTGGAGCCTTAATTTGTTCATCTGAAAAACTGACCTAAAACAGTACTTTTGTATTGTCTTGTAGTACTCATCTGATAAAAAGTATTTCATAAATTGTAAAAAGTTAATGAGTGAATTATTATTTATATTAAGAATAGAGAAATATATACTAGGAAGTAACTTACTGGGTTGTGATCAAATTTCTTGGGAAATTGTATATTTTATTTGGAATATGTTTTTATTCAACAACAATAATAACACAACATAAAAATCTATCCAAGTGTCCACTTGGCACCACTAAGAGCCTAGAGGATAAACTAGATATGATTATCATATCACTTTCTGGGAATACTATCAACACCTTCTCTATTATTCAAAACACAGGTGAAATATAGGAGGAGTTGCCCTTTTCTTTTTCTTTTCCTTCATATATTGTGAAGTTTCTCCACAGTGTGACTCCAGAGATAGGCCCTTGGGTAACTCAAAGATTATTGTGGCAAAGTAAAGCTTTGATCCCGGCAAAGTATAAAGGGTTCAAATATAGTTTGTGAAAAACAAAATTGCTGTCAGCTAACAACAAATAAAACCACCTCCAGCAGTAAGTTGGCTAAAGGGTGATAATTTTTTGGCAGAATAGCTATTGAAGCAGATATTCAATGCATACTAAATCATGATGCAATTTATTATATGTGGCTGGAGTAGCCCCAACTACTACTAGGTACTATTATTATCACCTTCCTACAATTCTGGCAGCATTGGTTAAGTGACTTGCCTAGAATCACTCAGATAATACCTGAGGCCAGATTTAAATTTGAGTCTCCTTGACGACAGGTTCAGCATTCTATCCATTTTACCACTTAAGCTGCAAAGATCAGTTGACAGATCTGGAAATATTTAGAGTGGAGAAAATAAATAAGCTACCTTTAAAGAGGTATAGTTTCCAGAGTGATAGTATTTAGAGTACTGCTCTTCAGTAAACTGCTCTGATTCCAAGTCCTATTTATTCAGTTCTGGCTACCCTATTCCAAAAAATAAAAATAAAAATCATTGATAAATTGGAAAATACACAAAGGACAACTAGGAAAGTGAAGTTTTACCTAAATCAGTCAGTTGAAGGAACCATGATGTTTAAAAAGCTGGTATATGAGATTTCAGAAGTCTGGGTAATCCTTCCACTCTTGCAATTAATCAATGCCCAGAGTATAAGACAAATCAAGTTTAGTTTGGTGAGATATTCAACTGATAGAAGTTGTGACAAGCATTATTTATGTTTAAGGTAAAGTGAGGAAAAGCTCCGACCATTAAATATTCTGCCAAAATCTAATGTAAGGTCTTAGGGAGCAATTTCTTTTCATTTCACTGAAGGTCTCCAACTAAAGATGGGAAGGCCACTATGGCATATTGTAGTGAATATTAATTTTCATGTTTGAATAGAACTAGAGTGTCTTTGAGGTACTTTTCAATTTTAGGAAAATGATTAAGTTAGAATATGCATTTAATATACTAGCATTCACCATGTTCAGAAAGAATATGAGGGATGGAATAAAGCAATTAAAAACAAAAAATAAGAAATAAGAAGAAACCTATAAAAAGGCAATGTCTATGGAAAGTAGAATAATACATAATTAATTTATATATGCACATATGGACACATGCATATATGAAACACAATACCATGTTGCCAGTTCAGCTTAATTTCTTTAACTGCCCTATAGTACTCATTTTTCAGTGACTCTTCATGGTGACAGTATTCCTGCTCTGAGCTCCACAATTCTGTCACTACTTTTGAGTCTTCCTCTCCCTTCTTACAAATACTTCAACATCCAGCAGTAATTCAGCTGAACTCATCTATCCCTTGATAAGAAGAGGCTGGTTAACTTATCTAATTATAATGATTTGGATGGGAGAGTCAATAATGTAAAATTAGGAGAAATTATATTAATGTTGAACTGACTCAAATAATTACTAACCATTTATGTGCCTACTAAATGCCAGGTACTCTCTGAGGCACTGAAAATACAAATGTAAAGATATAAATAATATTTATTTGCAGGAAATTTATATTTTAACACCATCTTAACAGAAAAAAAAGAGTAGGCTTCTAGGAATACAGATGAATAAAAAGTGGGTTAGAATCATGAGTTACTTTCTAAACCCCAAAAGTAAAGGATACAAAGGACACCAAAAATAAGGAAACAACAAGAAATCAGTTAGTGGACGGTAAAAGTACAAAGCAATATAGCATAATGAGAAATGATGTGCAAGCAAATAATGATTAAACTTGGTCCATGGACCAAGCAGAGTGTAACAAAAAGAACTACCAATGAAGAGGAGATGGTTAAGATTTTCATAGAAAAAAAAAAACAAAACTCAACAATGAAATTTACAGAAAGTAAAAACAAGAACAAAATAAACAAACACTTCTTAAGATGAAATGTACAACTATTTTAAAAGAAAATAATGAAATATTTAAATGAGAGAGATATTGTAATAATATTAGAACAGATGAAACATTTTCAAAGAAGAAATGTTTGGAAAATGGAATTAAAATTATATATCTCAAAGATTAAAAAAACAAACTTGATAATAGACAATTTGTAAAAATTATTAGAGACCATTTCAAAAATAAAGAACTCTTTGAAACAGATAATAAAAGATGAAAATTTTTAAAAAGAAGTTATAAGAAAAAAAAAAGCAAATCAGATAAAACTAAATTTACAAATGGGAAAACTGCATACATTGTCTACAAAGCAAACTAATTGACCAGCATCCTAGAAATCATAGAGATAATTGCAGGATTACTTTCCAGAAGAATAATGCTTAATAGATGGTGATACATTGGTTGAGCAATTAATACCTATGCTTCATGTGTAGTTCAAACTTATTGAAACTGAAGCAATGTTATTTTTTTTGATGATTAAAAAAGTAGTTCCTGTAACAAAAACATGGGTAGATGAATCAGAAAAAAATAGAATTATAAATCCATATTAGAAATGAGCATACATACATCTAAGACACAATTTTAGCAGAGACTAGAGAATTATAACAAGATAGGACCAGACTGGACTTAAATGAAAATTGAAAGGATGGGTCAACACTTGGAAACATTTGGTATATATATAAACACACAAACATATGCACATATAGTATATGCAGAGAAATATGTATATGTATATAATTAAGGTCCATATATATATATTTGTATATATTTATATATATATTTGTATATATTTAAGTGTCTGTGGGGGGAGAAGCCATTTAAGGGAAAAGAAAAAAGCCAATCTAGTAATAAGCAATTTATTGAGCATCTACTATGAACATTCTGCTATATAGACATTCTGCTATATAGAACATCCTATGAACAAGTCAAAGTTGTGGAAGTCAGGGGAAAATCAGAAATGTAAATAGAATATTGATATAGCTGTGAGGAGATTCAGAAATCAGGGAAACAAATTAGATTTATACGGAAAAACTCATTTTTATACTGTTTGATCTAGCAGTCTCAATTCCGTATAACCCCAATAGAGAGATAACAATACAAATAAAGGCCTACATGTATATCAAAAATATATTACCAATATTTGTAATAAGAAAGTTTGAAACTAACTGTATAATTATCAATTGAGAAATACCTGAACAAATGGTGGTATATTACTGTAAGTGAATATTATTTCACCGTATAGAATTCAGTTACATATGAAAAAATTTATATGACATAAAAAGAAAAGAAAATAAAGATAGCAAATATAGTTGCTATAACATAATTAGACTATATAATAATAAAAATGCATCTAAATGTAAAGATCAATGTTGGTGGTTAATGTGATATTGATATTCATTTCTTACTTTCAGTTAAGAAATATTAAATCATATTTGCAAATATGTATTCTATGGGTCACAAAGGCTTTTTCAAATGGTTTAACTCAACTTTTTTGGAGGCATAGAGATAGAGAAGTTTTATTGTTGGGGGCAGAGTGGGTTATTCAAAAGTTTTGAATGAAAATAAAATGTATCACATTTGGGAGGTAATGTCTATTTTCAAAAATCAGAAATACTGTCACAGAATAGTTTAAAATAATCATCTGTATTGCTTTAGATTTCAGAATTGGGAACAATGGAAGGAAGTTATAGGGCAGAAGATTTCAGTTTCAAAATAAGGAAAATTTTAAAACAATTACAAAAACTTAAATAGACCACAACCTCAAAAAGCATTAAAAATTCTCCATCTATGCAGTAGATTCAATAATAGAAAATGAGCTGGAAGGAATTTTGCAACGCAGAATGTTAAAAAATAGAATGTTGAAACTGGAAGAGAGCAGAAAAATAATCCAGTCAAATTACCTCATTTAATAAATAATAGAATAATTGAATACATATTAATTGTAAGGCATAAGTATTAGAGACTCTATATTTTAACCTTTATTTTAATAAGAAACCTGAACAAGCATCCTCTCTATATATCCCTCCCACTTTTACCCCCTAATAAGTGGTCACTGAGCCAAACTCTATTTGAAGATGTCCCATGAGGAACAAATAGATGTCTCCTATGACTTTTTTGGCTGGCTTTTTCTTTTAACTTTCAATTTCCACCTTACATTGAGCTTAAATCTGTTGCTTTCAGGCTTCCATCCATTGTATCTAGGTCTGAACTCTGAGGTCACATAATCAGTCTCTTTATAGAATTATGGAATTTCACAGAAGAGATCTTTGAGACTCTATAATCTATTCCATACATGAAATGAACATTCACTGTACGTTATGATAGTAATTCAAAGTTGGTAGCTATCATCTTTCTCCTTTCCCTATCTTTTCTTAATAATACTTTCTTTCTCTATTTTAGCTGCCTACTAAAAGTATCATGTATCTTTCAAGCAATTATTGTCTATACATGATTCTCAGAATTATGCATAATTCCAGAGCAATAATTAAAAGTTTGTTTTTCAAACCCAAATTAAGAATTTTGTTTTTCCCAATTGCATCTTGATAAATGTGTCCATTGCTCTAGCATGTTAAAGCTTTTGTGAAAATTAATTTTTAATGTATTAGTCATTCTGCCTAGCTTTATGGTATCTACACATTTTTATAGGTATATCTTTTATGTCATTGTCACTTTTTTCAATAAAATAATATATTTACATGAGATTGATCACTGAAGGAATCTATGAGAATCTTCCTCAGCTTTTTTGTTCAGTCATCTTCAGTTATGTCCATTTCTTTGTAACTTGTCTGGAGTTTTCTTAGCAAAAGTAAGTAGTTTGCTATTTCCTTGTCCAGCTTATTTCACATATTAGGAAACTAAGGCAAACTAAGTGAAGTGACTTACCCAGCTACTAAGTGTCTGAGGTTAGATTTAGGCTCAGGTTTTCCTCACTTGAGGCCCAGAACTCTATTCACTAGGTCCCTTAGATGCCAAGTCTCTCAACTTAATACTGCCCATATAGAAGGGTCTTTCAACCAATTCAAAAGTCAACTAACTATATTAGTATCTTGCATATAGATCTTTATTTTGTATAAAAGTATGTCACAAACGATGACAAAATAAGAAAACAGAGGCCCAGCAAGGGCAAATAAAATACATAATAAGTTATAAAGTCAGATTTCAACCCCCTAGCCTTCTAACTTTAAATCTAATATTCATGCCATTACAGCAAACCAAGTCATAATTCCCATATATCACAGAGTATATAAATAAGTTTTTGCACTGCATTTGAAAGTCAAATTGAATAGATTTTGATTTTTCTTCCAACTCTTCATTTCTTATATGCTAGGAGGAAATATCTATATACAGTTGACAACTGTGAGATATACTTATTGAAAAACTAAGCAGTGGGAATCAAGAAATAAATGTTATTTTTTTACTGTTCTTTTGTAATGTAACACAATCATATGACAATAATTTTAGGTTTTGGAGTATTAAAGTAGGCAGACAGCAATACAAGTCTTACTAAGTGTGAGAGACAGATATTGTCCAGGGGATTAAAAAAATAAGTCTCTCTCCCACACACAACACAAATACCATTTCAGTACTAAGACATATATAAGTTCATAAGATAGTACATCAGTGACCTCATTTAATCATAAAGTCCAGATCCCTCATTTTAAAAGTAAGAAAATCATGTCTTGGAGAACAGAGAGATTTATCCAAAAGCATAATCTGGTATAGTTGGTTAGTTAATGCAGTTCAAATAACTTCAACTTCCTTCTAGGTATTAAATGATTAAAAAAAAAATTACTAGAGGAGTGAACAAATATACACTGAGATAATCATATGTCTGTGAAATCAGACTGTTTGATTCCAATGATTCTTGAGAGTCAATGGACTTGAACTCAGAAGATTTAGGTTCAAACTATAGTTCTATAACATGAAAATGGAGCAGCCAGGAACAAATCATTCTGATCGCTACATCTTATTTGCCATACATGTACTAGATGGTGCAATGGAAGGAATGATAGACCTGGGGTAAGGAAGACCCAAGTCTGAATCTGGGCTCACACACTTATTAACTGTGATCCTAGGCAAACCTGTTTGCCTCAATTTCCCCATCTGTAAAATGATCTGGAGAAGAAAATGGCAAACAACTCTAATATTTTTTGCCAAAAAGACCCCCATTGGGGTCAAAAAGAGTTGGACCAAACTGAAACATAACCAAAAAAATGAAGGTAATAAATCCAGTTCAGCCAACCTCAGATAGTTGTAGTGATCAAGTGAAATATTGAATATAACTGCATTTGTTTCTACTGGGCTTATATCCCAAAAAAATCTTAAAGGAGGGAAAGGGACCCACATATGCAAAAATGTTTGTGGCAGCCCTTCTTGTAGTGGTAAGAAACTGGAAACTGAATGGCTGCCCATAAGTTGGAGAATGGCTGAATAAATTGTGGTATTTGAATGTTATGGAATATTATTGTTCTACAAGAAACAATCAGCAGGATGATTTACATGAACTGATGCTAAGTGAAATGAGCAAAACTAGGAGATCATTATACAAGACAACAACAAGATTATATGATGATTAATTCTAAAGGACATGGCTCTCTTTAACAATTAGATGATTCAAGCAAGTTCTAATTGTTCAGTGATGAAGAGAACCATCTATACCCAGAAAGAGGAGGAACTGAGTTGGTTCACAACATAGTATTTTCTCTCTTTTTGTTGTTGATTGCTTGTATTTTATTTTGCTTCTCTTTTTTTTCTTGTGTGGCATGAAAATTGTATAAATATATATACATATATTGTATTTAACATATATTTCTATCATGTTTAGCATATATTGGACTACTTGCCATGTAGGAAAATGCATGGGGGAAGGGAAGAGAAATTGAAACACAGAGTTTTACAGAGGCTAATGTTGAAGAATTGTCCATGCATATGTTTTGAAAAATAAAAAGCTTTAATTAAAAAAAAATAACATAACTGCTTTGTAAGCTTTAAGGCACTAATTAATGGTAATTATTCTTTTTGAAAGATACATGTTAACTATCTCATTGATCAAATTGTATGGGTAATTACTTAGATGTATCTTATATTTGGGATAATTTTATGTCTGTTTGGCTTAATTCACAACTCATCTGTCTTTTGGTATCCAGATCCAGAAGTCACACATTTAGTATGTGTATGAAAAAGTGATCTCCTTTGATAGTGTGGTACTAGTCCAATTTGTCTGAAATTATTAGCTGTGGCCTATGACTATAAAGACAGTCTGAGAGGCCTATGGGAAAGTGGCAAGGAACGTGGGCGAATAAAGGCCCATGCTAGACAAGAGTGCTTTCTTTTATGATCAAATTAATGGATGAAGAGAAGATCAGTAGATATTATGTCTTTTTGAAAAGTGGCTCCTGACATTTGACTTGCAAATTGAATCCAAATTGTTTTAGTTGAGTCATATGGAATGCAAGTGACTAGAAGGTCAAAACCAAGGGGAAATGGCAGTCTATTTAGTCAAGAATGGCACTCTGAATAGGGAGAGTTAATTAAATGATTATTCTTTATAAATAAACAACAGAGAGAGCACAAAAGTCTAGCAAAGAACATAACAATACCAACATAAATACTTGCACACACATTGGGAAACAGTTATGTATACAATCCAGTATTAAGGATTTAAGGATTAACAATAAAAGAAGATCTATAGTATGGGTGTTTTAAACAGTAGTATATGTTAGAAGGAGAGAGGCAGTAATGAATTAATAAAAACCAAGAATATGTTAAGCCAGATTCTCCCAGAACCATTATAACTTCTTGCATAATTCAGTGACAATATACAAGCCATAGTAAATATGCCATACGCTACTGGATATTTCCAGCAGCCTAATTAGATCACTAGTTTATTTGTTGCTACCTTCACCCAGTCCTCTACCCATCTGAATTAGAATATCAAACATTTAGCCTGATGATAGTGAACAGTAGTTCTCCTACAAGGGGTATTGTATAGGAGAATCTTGGAGACAGGGAACCTACATCTGAATCTCAGCTCTGACATTAGTTATTATGTGGCCCAATGCAATTTTTTTCACTGCTCTGGACATTACTTTTATTCTCCTTAAAAAATGACAATGGATAAACAAAGGTCTCTTCTAAATCTTATAGTTTCACTTGATGCTGTTTGCTTCAATTGCCATATTTATATTTTCTCTCAGTACTTCCTTATATAGATTATAGAAATTTCATTAAAGTCATCCCTTCAAAAATCTTCAGATCATTCTGAGGACCCTAAATTCCTGATGACTAAGGCAGTAGAGATTGATTTATCAAACCAGGAAAACTTTTAAATATGGGCTTAGTAACAGACATAATAGTCTAAATTCTAATCTTCAATTTGAATCAAAGTAAATGCCCATTAATCAGGAAATGCTTAAAGAAACTGTGATATGTACATATAACTAAAGCAACTATATGGCAAGAAATGGCATTTATGAGGAATTCAGGGAAACATGGGAAGATTTATATAAATCCATTGAGAGCAAGGAAAGTAGAAGCTGGAGAACAATACAATATACTCAATAACTATAATGATGTCATTAAAAGAACACTAATTAATTTAGTGTTAAATGCAATGAGTAACCTTTTTCCTAGAAAACAAATACAGAAACACAATTTTCTACTCTCAGTATTAATATGACATCTATAGCTATGGAATTGTTTTATGTTAATCAATAGGACTATGGTGCCTATTGCTTTTAATTAGTACTTTTTTTAAAAACGAGAGTGCTTTTGTTGGGGGGAAAAGAGACTGAAAATGAGGATTGGAAATGTATTGTATTGGATAAAGTGACAGTCTCTGGTTCCAAGAGATATAGATCTAAGGTCTACTTGTAAAAAAGACTGACTGTGTGATAATGGAAAGTATATTAATGTCCTTCTGGAACTTTGTAAGTTACAGAATACTTAGTCATCTGAATCAGGAGTGGGAGTTTCCTTATCAGGAATTTCCTATAACAATAAATTCATAGGTCTGGACTAAGATGAAAGCAGTTACAATTTTTAGAGTAAAGTGTGCACAGTGAAAATATGTGTGTGTACATATGTATATGCATGTATATATGTATATATCCATAATACATACACATGTGTATATGCATATCAATGTATCTATATATATGATATTTTATATGAACATATGTGCATATGTATATATACACACACATAGAGAAATAAAAAAAGAAAAAAAATTATAGATTTATTGCTAGATACCTAGGTAGTGTAGTAGATAGACTACTGGGCCTCTTATCAAAAGGACCTGAATTCAAACCCAACATCATAGAAATCCTAAGAGATACATGTTATAATTTCCCCCATTTTACAGATGAAGAAAACCAAAATAGACAGAGTCAATAGTCTGTCCAAGATCTTAAAAATAATAAATGCTTGAGACAAATGTTAAATCACATCCTCTGCATGCTAGGCCCTGGGATCCAGACATCATGCCCCTTAGCAGAAGGAATGAAAGATTATATTTGTTATCAAGGCAAGATAAATGTTAGGATGAGGTAAGAATTTAAATGCTAAAACATAAGTGTTTGCGTTTCATTATACAGGTAATAAGGAGCCAATGGAATTTCTTACAAAAGGAGGAATGTGATCAGACGTATGTTTTAGGTTAATCATTTTGGCAATTGTGTGAAGAACAGATTGGAGTGGGAAAATATTTAAGGCAAAGGCATCAATGAAGAAATTTCTATAATAGTTCAGATAAGAGATGATGAAGGTTGAATCAGGAGAGTAGTTGTGCAAATGGAGAAAAAAGTAACATGCAATAAATATTACAAAATTAAAAGATTTGACAATTAATTGCATTTGTGAGGTCAGTAAGAGCAAAGAGGCAAATGTAATGTTATGATTTGTAACGTAAGTTACTGCAAGAATGATAGTGTCCTTACTCTGTACTAAATGAACAGGGCATCTAATTTACAATGTCCATTAGAGAACCTTTGGTATAAATTCACAATTGAAGAATATGTTATGGATGATGCTTTCTGAAAGGAGATAGAAAAGTAATCAAATAGCTAAGAGAACCAAGAGTAAATAGTAACATGAAAACCTTGAGAGGAAAGAAAAAAATAAATACTCCCTTCCCCTCTCCACCCCAAAAAAGAATTGTAATTAAATCCTGCAGAGAAATCAATAGAAATGATAATTAAGAAAAGGACCTCTGATTAAGAAATCATTTTGAATTCAAAAGTCAGGTTGAGAGGAGTTCAGAAGTGAGTTAGAAAGGAGAAAGTGGAGGTACCAAGTCCATACTGTTTTTTGTTTGGTTTGGTTTTTTAACCATAGGAGCTTGATTGGTAAAGATTGCAGAAATATAAGATGGTAGCCTAAAAGTTCAAGTGGATGGTTAGTAAAGCAGGAATGGTGCAAAAGAGAAAGAATCAGAGACAGAGACACAGAGAGATACCTAGAGAGATAGAAACAGAGATAAACAGAAAAAGGCAGAGAGAGACAAATAATTTAATAATAGGAAAAAAAAAAGAGGACATAGGGAGGTGCAATCTGTTATAAACTGAATTATACTGTAAGATTTCTAAAATTGGGTTTTACCTCCTCTAGGCTTACTCATCTATACATGAATTTTATTTTGTGAAATTACTACTGAGATTCCCTAATAACTATTGTTATAAATAAAATATGCCCAATTCCAGATGTTTAAGCAAAAATGGGGAATTACTGTTATTTTTAATGTGCAATCTTTTAAATACCTACTTTCACTACTAAACTTTAAAGTGAAACCACAAACATCTTCCTTTGAAGGCAAAGAAAACAGAATATAAATATAACCAACTCTGGAGGATAGAATGTATTTCTACTTGTATCTATGCAGGAAAGCAAAATATAACCATAATATTGTTTTCCATGCGAAACTTTCCCCAAATGGAATAACCAGGGTATTTAATATGATTTCATGCTAACATTTCAGAAAGAAAACAACTCCAAATTATTCAATAGCTATTTGTTAGGATATCAGCAATGTGTCTGGAGGGTGAACCCTCCACCAAAGCTTTACTGAATGAATAATTTCTTCTAAACATTTAACATCAGAAGAGTTAAGAATTAATTAACACTGAAATGGATCTGATAACTATCCTCATTACCATGTTGTATAGATGGTATACTACATACAAGGTCAAGGGTACTGGGTGGAGCAGGAAAAGAAGCAAAGAAGCATTAGGCTACATTCCCTCAGACTGCCTTAAAAAGGCTGAGAGAGATTTAGAATGGAGAGAAGCATAGAGTCCCTGGTAGTAGGACAACTGGGTTAAATGCCTTAAGAGATGCCAGCTGTAGGGCATTCATCAAGTTGTTTTACCTCTAAGAATGAAAGATTCCTCATCCGAAAAATGTTGATAAATGACTAACATCTCCAAGTTGTAATGAATACATGGTGAAATATGGGTTATTACTTTGACCTCTTCCAAGCTATAAAAGTGACAATCTTATGATTTATTTTTAAGATTGATTGGAGATTATGGGGATTTTTTTGAGCACACCAGATACTACTCTATTACATAAAGATACCCTCCAAGTATTCATTTGCAGATAAAGGGGAAAATGAAAGCAAGGGGCCAAGCATATACTAAGCACCTATTATGGGTTTGGTATTGCATAAAGCACTTTATGTATCTATATTGTTATCTATGTCTGTAAATATAAATATATATATGTATAAAATTATCTCACATGAACTTTGAGAAGCAGAAATATAGCTACTTTGCTTCTATATGTAGTTAAAGAGACTGAGCTCCAAATGAATGCTTCAATACCCTCACACATTGAAAATCTGCTCCTTAATTCTGTACTCATAGCTGCTATGAAAAAGTGTCATCCACTGCTTTCCAGTGTTACAAAAATACACACATGTGCACACATACATATATATGTCTATGTATACATACATGTAAACATGCATGTATATTAATGTTGTGAAAAATATTTTTGTTGGTAAACTGTTTCAGTCATATCTCACTCTTTGTGTCCCCACTTGAGACTTTCTTAATAAGGGTACTGGAATAGGTTGCCATTTTCTTCTCCAGATCATTTTACAGATGAAGAACTGAAGCAAACAGTATTAAGTGATTTTCTCAGTTCACACAGTTAGTAAGTGCTTGAAGTTGGATTTGAATATAGGTATTCCTGACTCTAGATATGGCGTCCATCCATTGTGCCATCTAGCTGCCCCATAATATGTGAAAACAGAAATTTGAGCTAGATGTTCTGTGGCTGCTGGCCACTGAATTATGGCCTTTAGAAAACCTTCATTTTATTGATAAGCCCAAATCTGTTAAATAAGTTGCTTAGGCAATAAATGAAAACATAATATCTTACATTTGGTTTAAAAAAAAAATCAATTCCCCAAGCATAAGATAGGGGAGTGTACTTAGAAGGTAATTTCAATGACTGTGATTTCACTCTGAGTCAACAGTATGATATGGCAGCCAAAAATAAACAAATCAACAAACCAAACCAGAAGAACAATTGGTTGAAAACAGCATTAAACTTATAGAGTTGGATGGGGGTATTACCAGATCTCAGTGTGACTTCCATTTCTAGAACTTACTACCTCTTGGATATTTGGAAAGACATTTAATGTCCTTGCATTTCATTTTCATTATCTTTAAAATTAAAAGGTTGGACAAGGAAGCCTCTGAGATTGGTTCCAGCTTTCCTTCTGTAATCAAGAGTGTGCTGGAGCCAGATGTTATGGGCTTGAAAGAGTAAGTTATTAAATTTTCAATAGGAGAGTTTACACCTCAGGAATAAGCAAGTACTCCAAATTAAGATTAGTTTTGTTTATTATGTACTTTAAAGAAAACAATTTAAGTTAATGATGAAGATTAACTTTACAAGTGTCATAAATACAGTCTTCTTTTTCTCCTGCTCCTCCTCCTCCTTCTGTTTCTGCTTCTTTTACTTCTTCTGTTTCTTCTTCTTCCTCCTTCTTTCTTCTCCTCCTTCCCCCCAGAGCTGATTTTAAAAACATTTTATATAATACTATGCTATAATCCTTCAGTTCTAAAGCTCAGATTGAGGAGAGTTCATGAAGGAATTGTTAAGGACAACTAACTTGCAAAAAGGCTAAGTTAAAGTCAATATACAAGGAAAATCTTTTTTTAACAATTGAAACTCTCACAAGTGGATTGAGAAGGCTCAAAAGCAGTGAAACTTCAGACAGAGGATAAGCAGCTACTTGCTAGTAATGTTATCAAAAGGATTTCTATCCAGATTTAGGCTGAACTCAATGGTCTTTGAGATCCCTTCAAATGGGAGAGCATGTGAATCTGTGAAGAGAAACAAGGCAGCTTATTTGCTGAAAGTAAGAGTGTTAACTAACAAGTTCCATGACATTTTCATAAGTGCATTATCTCATTGGTTTTGGAGCTTTTTCCATGGATACAGCCCCAATCTTTTCACAATTTCCTATATTATATAATCCTTCTTTGTGTATTTTCAGAGACATTTCAGGGAACCCTTTTTTCTTCCTTTTTTTCTGCCTTCTGAAGTATAAGCATAGGTTAATTACTCTGCCCAAAAATTCAGAGACTTTTACAAGGGAAGCCTCTTGTCTTGGTGACATTTGAGAGAAATGTACCCTTACATATTTCCCTCCTCTTGTTTCAATAGTAAAATAGGTGCTTCAAAGGAGGGATATTATGCAAGGAAATTCAGCATCCTACAGGGTGACACACAGAGTACAGAGACGCATGTTTGTCCTTGAATCATTTTAAAGATTAATACATTGCATTAAACAGCTTGACTAAACATACATCTGCGGATATAGGTCTTAATATACTTTGGAAGAGAAAGAGAGAGAAAGGATGCAAAATAGCTATGCGGATACAATTATCATTCTAGCCATGACCACATTATCATTCCTCCCAGGTCACTGAGGGTGGTACAGACCTTTGAATCTCAAAAATTCAGAAGGATCAGAAATACTACATACAGTATTCTTTTGAGCATACATATATACACATGTATATACATATATGTGCATATGTATACATACACATATGTATTTGTGTGTGCATATGCATATATATGTATCCATGTATATATTTAAAGACTGTACAATTGAGGTCAGCCTTATTTGATTCCTCTTAAATTCACATACATATTATCTCACTATCAAAGCAGGAGAATTCAAGGGGCATGCTAAGAGCTTCCTTTTGTTTAGGTCAGCTTCATAATAGAAAAAAAGAATCAGGGGCAGCTAGGTGGTGCAGTGGATAGAGCACCAGCCCTAAATTCAGGAGAACCAGAGTTCAAATCTGGTCTCAGACACTTAATACTTCCTAGCTGTGTGACCCTAAGCAAATCACTTAACCCCAGACTCAAAAGAAAAAAAGAGTCATTTTGAATTCTCTCTAATTCTTTGTTGAAAATGTAATCTGATAAAAAAAAAAATCCCTATTGTTACATCTCATAAGGGAATTGAATTGTATGGAGAAGAAATGCACAATTATGCTCTAATTCCTTTTGCAGAATAAAATGATGTTGGTTGTTTTACAATTTTTTTTTTTGATTTTGCTTTTTCTAACTTGTCATCTGAGTTGAGAAAGTACAAAATGAAGCAGCTAGTAATAAGAAATTGAGGACATATACCATTGCCATCTTATTCTCTGCAACTCAGAAGTACAAGAAGAATTCTTGTTCACTAAACTTGAGTTTCAGGTGTCAGTACTTCAAAAGAAGCTATCCCAAACAGGGGCAAGTTCTTTAATTTAAACTCTCCAGACAGTATACTTCAGACTGCTAAAATAAAAATTTTGTATATGGGTGGAGTCACTAATTAGCCATATTTTCAAATGGAATCATTAAAGAACCCCATAATTTTTCAAAATAAAGTACTCAAAAAAATAAAACAACCAAATTTCAATTAACAACAAAAATCTTATAGCTTTTTACTCCAATTTTAATTTTTTTCTAGTTGAACTATGATTTCCAGATATATATTTAGTATAAAATCCGAGTGAGGACTTCATTTCCAATTTTGCTGTCTGATACACATTTTGATGTGGTTTGAATCTTAAAAATAGTGGAAAGCATCATCTCAAGAGATTTTCTTCTCCTTGTTTTACTTTAAATCCAGTGGTTCATGGTGTCAAGCTTTCCCTTACTTGAAAGAAAAGACTTTAATGAAAAACAATATTGCCAAGTTTGATCTGCTTTTCTACTAAATCTCCAAAAGAAAGGCACAGAATTAAAAAGAAAAGTATGTCCATCTTGCACTCCAATCACTGATGGTTTTAAGCTTCTTAATGATATTTCAGACTATGAAGATTGGGTGTTTTGGATGATCAGACAATAGTTTGTTCTCTTTTCTTTTGACCTGTTGTCATTAAATTATCTCTATATCTCTCTGACTTTCTCTCTCTCTGTGTGTAACTGTTACCCAGGATTTGTCCTAGCTAGGCCCAGTAGGGATTATCATCAGAAGGTTGAGTACTAAGGGATTTTTTTTTAAATTTCTCACACTAAGTCATGAAAATATCCTCCAAAAGGCATGATCAAAAGAAGGCCCACTACTTATGAAATTATTACAAATCAGTTTTTTTTTTCATATAATGATAGACAAAATTTCTAGCTTAGATGTGGTTTTGTCTGTAAAGAAAGACAAACACAAAGTTAGGGACAGAGGGAGAGAGAAAAGAGAGAGGGGAAAGAAGGAAGGAGAGAAAGAGAAAGAAAATTAGATGCAAAGAGTAAGCAGAGTATTCAGGATGTTATATTCAACATATTAGAGTGGATAAAGATAGGTTCAAGCCCTGACTTTGATATATCCTGACTCTGTTACCCTGGGTATGTCATTTCCCCCAACCAAACTAGATAAGTCTCTGAGAATATAAGTTGAGGTAAAAGTACTAATTTATTTTAGTTGAAGAAATTTCTTTAGCAGAATATGTCTTAAAACAAGAAAATCAGAATTATGTCCTATCTATATATAGGTAAATAGCACATATTGCTTTTATTACCATTGTTATTGTTGTTATTGTAACACAGTATCTTGATACTGGGATAATTTGGTCTTTTCAATGGAGCATTTATTTATGTAACAGTGATTAATAACTGAGGGAAATTTTCTTCATTGCATCAATGCTGCCTCCTTTTAATTTATACATCATTAAGTTGAAGGGATTAATATCATTCTATATGACTCCTGAAAATAAGACTATGAGAAATATGTGGAAATTACATAGATATTTTTGTTTTTTGTCATTCCCATATCTTCAACAACATTTCTAATCATGTTTCTGAAATAAAGCATTTAGAAATTATACCATGGGGGCAGCTAGTGGCTGAAGTGGCCTTGAAGTTAGGAGGACCTGAGTTCAAATTTGGCTTCAGACACTTAATACTTCCTAGCTTTGTTACTCTGGAAAAGTCACTTAACTGCAATTGCTTCAGAAAAAAAAAAAAAAATTAAAAAAATTATACCATGGGTACTGATTCATGGTCAGTTCTCTCACTTTGAAAATTCTTCTTTCCACTGGAATTTATGGCAGGTAAAAAGTCTTTTTTTCTTCCTTTCTTTCTTCCTTCCTTCCTTCTTTTGTTCCTCCTTTCCATCCTCCCTTACATCTTTTCTTCCTCCATCCCTCTCTCCATTCCTTCCTTCCTTTCTTTTTTCTTTCTTTATTAACTAAGCAAAAATGTCTCTTCTAGACTTTGAGAAGGTCTATATGCATCATGTAAAACACATTAATTCAATTACACTTTATATGTTGATTTTTCCAGCAAACTATCACAAGCTAGATAAAAACACAGACTATGGACACTAATGAGTGAAACTTGGGATCTGACTTGAAAAAAGTCATTCTACATATCATTTGTTACTTCTACCCATTCTGCAGAGGCAGTCCTCTGGGGACATAAAGAACATTCCTAATTCTACTTTCATGTCACAACTATTTAGGCTTGTGAAGAAAGATATCTTATCTCTCTTAGCCTCCTATTCTCTAGTTTAAATTTTCTTAGTTCCTTCAAATACTTGGTCACCTTTCTTTTGACATACTCAGAATGTATTACTCAGAAATGAAGACAATATTCTAGATGTCATCTGATCAGGGCAGGAATTGACATAGAAAATACAATATTGACAGGTCTTTGACAATTCCCAATGTCACATAAGATGCAAAAATCTTCCCTCAAATAAAACTTAATGACTTAATGACTCTTTCAAACTCTCTGTCTCTGTCTCTCTTTGTCTCTGTCTCTGTCTCTCTCTGTCTCTCTGTCTCTCTGTCTCTCTCTCTCTCTCTCTCTTCACCACTTGATGTTTGATTTAATCCTAAATATTTAATAAAACAAAAATTTTATCAGCTGAAACAAACATTAATGGAAAAACCTACCTTTAAAAACTGACAATATGTTGGAAAATATAAATCATGTTCTTAAACAGCAATATAATTTAAAATGAAACAAATGCATGAGACTGTAGACTATTATATGATTTCAAAAAGAGGATGAATCATTTCCAACTCAGGGGAGGGAAAGTAGAAGTGATATTATCAATGAAGAATTCTTGGTGAAAGTGACTGATCTTAGAACCATCTTGACCAAGTAGTCAAAAAAAGAGTATACTCTGAGTTTTAAAAAAATGTGATAACATTAAGTAAGATTATGGTGGATGAGGGATGTGTTCAGAATGTAGAATCTTGAATACCAAGTTAAAGAGACTGAACTATTTGGTGAGTGATGGGAAAACCACTGAGTGTTTTGGGGGTGACAGAATTACTTTATCAGAAATGTACATTAGCAAAAATTATCTTATATTACACTGGATGGATTGGAAAAAGAGACTGAAATTGAAGAGATAGGTTAGGGAGCTATTCATGAAGAAAGGAAATAAAAGCATAATCTAGTGTAGTATCTGGGCAGCAAATTAAATATGCATGAATAATTGATAGTAGCATGATGAAAGAAGAATCAAAGATGAATCTAAAGTTTGTAAAGGAAGGAGATTAATAGAATCTTGTTGCTATCAATAAAAATAGGAAGTTTAAGAGGATAGATGGACTTGAAGGGGAAAACATTAATTTTAGTTTGGAAGATGTTGAGTTCATAGTCAAAAACAGGATATTTAAGCAGACATAAAGGTCTGGGACTTTGAAGAGAGGCTGTGTCAAAAGATAAAGACAATGGCAATTTGTAGAGAGGTGATGGCTCAAATGGTGGGGAAAAAATTAGACTATGATGGAGACAAAAGAATGTTGAATTCTTGTATAATGACATTAAAAAGGACTAAAAGAAGTCTACAAAAAATGAATACCGGACTGCCAGAGAATTAAAAAGTAGATTGAGAGGCAACATAATATAAAAGAGCATTGAAATAAGAACCAAGAGCTCTAGCTTCCTACTCTGACTTTTGTAAAAGACATTCTAGCTTCCCTTCATGCTTTAGTTTTCAGCTACGTTATTGTTTATATAGTCTATGTCAGACCTTTGAAAAAACTGCTTACTTCCAACTTCCCCAATTTAATTCTTCCATTTCCTAGGAGTTAGCCTTGTAGGTCATTACATCTACTGCCTAGGACAAAGCTAACTACATGAGAGAATGATTTCTTCCATTCTTTATGCCACATTTTCCCCAGATTTGTCACTAGAAATAAAAAAATAGTCTTTGATATCAAAAAAGGTAATTTCATGGAGAGCATGAGACAGACTCTTTGAGAGATAGATTACAGCTTTCCCAATATGACAGTACCAGACTGAAGAAAATTGTGTGGAATGGGACAAGTCGTTTCTCTATTCAGATTTTCCATTTCTTTGTAAACCTAATAAAAAAGTTAAATCTAATAATCTAAAATATCCACTCCAACACTCAATGGACTCTGGGTTTGGTTCTCTAGGAACTTTTCATGATAAACCTTCTTGCTTTCTAAAACTCTCTATAAAATTTATCTTAAATTCAACTCTAGGGCATAGTTAACATGTCTACTCTGCTTTATTTATTTATTTATTTATTATTTTTATTTTTTTAATGATAATCAGCATTATGTTCTGGAACCCCTATTTCCTATTCCCTGAAATCCAGGGTCCATTTCTGATTTTAATATGTATACTCTACATTCAAGTATCAGCTACCGTGGAGGCTTTTACATGTGACTTCCTATGAGCTCAGATATGGCTATAAAGATAATAACTAGATTTTTCTGCCATATATACTGTTGGTGGAATTCTAAACTGATTCAACCATTTTGGAGCATTTTGAAATGATGCTCAAGGGGCTATAAACTTTTTCACCAAGCAATATCACTACTAGGTCTCTTTCCCAAAGAAATAAAAGGAAAAAGACATATATTTGCAAAATATGTCTAGCAGTTTTTTAAAGTGATGGCAAAGAATAGTGCTGTTTAACATGTTTGTGGAACACTATTGTGCTATAAGAAATGATGAGCAGGATGTTCTCAGAAACACCTGGAATGACTTACATGAACTGAAAGAAAATCAAATGAGAAAAATCAGAAGAATATTGTAGGGCAGCTATATAGCACAGGGGATAGAGCACTGGCCTTGGAGTCAAGAGAACCTGAGTTCATATCATCAGACATTTAAATCTTTCTAACTATATGACCCTGAGCAAATCACTTTATCCCAATTGCCTCATTATAAAAAGAAAAGCCAAAAAAAAAAAAAAAAAAAAAAAAAAAAAAAAAAAAAAAAAAAAAAACACTGTATATACTAACAGCAATAATGTATTATAGAGGGCCTCAGACAGTGGGAGAACTCTGGGTGAGATATTAGACCCTTCAGCCCAGAGTGATACTGCTGACAATGTCTGGTTTGGTTCCCCATTTCCCTTTGGTGCTTTCATCCTTCCTGAGAAGTCAGGGAGGGCTTGACCACTTGTGTACTACTTGAAGCAAGGGAGACTTACAATAAGAGGAACTTACATATCAATATCAGGGTGGTTAACACACTCAGTGTGCTGTGGTAATATAATGCTACAATAGCACTTGCTCAGTGTCCTGTGGTGATGTGGTGATATAATGTTTTTTACAGCTGGGACATGTTCAGTGTACTGTAGTGATATAATCCTATTAAGGTAAGTAAGGGCTGAGTGGACTTGAAATAAATGGACTCCATCTTTGAGGATCCTCATAGGTCTCTTGCCTTCTTCACTCCTCCACTAAGACCAAGGACTCCTCCAGAGAGTTAGTCTGGATGGTATATTTTGACACCCTAGCATGGGGGCTCTAGAAAGCATAGTATATTTTGGCACCCCAATTTGGGGGCTCTGGAAACCATATTACATTTATGATAATTAATTGTGAATGATTTGGCTATACTCAGTAATTCAATGATTCAAGACAATTTTGAATGACTTACTAAATGCTGTCCATCTCCAGGGGAGGGGGAAACCAATGGAGCCTGAATGAAGATTAAAGCATACTTTTCCTTTATTTTATTTTATTTTGTTTTATTTTTATCTATGTTTTCTTTAACAAAACTAACATGAAAATAAACCAAATTACTTCCCTTTTCAGTAAGTGGTCATGAAAAGTAAGAAAGGAAGAGAGGAAGAGAAAATGGAATTCAATTGTTTAAAAATGTTTGGTTTTTACATGTAGCTGAAGAAAAAAAATATTATATAAAATATAATAAAATATCATTACATTTTAAAACCCTAAAACTTGAAAAAGAAGCCCTCCAAGCAAAGAAGATAAGTAATCCCATATTTAAACCATAATATATAAAAATACATATGTATATGTATAAATAAGCATGTTCATATGTTTTTGTACATATCAATACAACTGTAAGAAGTCCTTCCTGTTTTACTTATTTTTCCATCTCAGAAAGAGCTTGTTCAATATTTTTTTCAAGTGTAAAGTGAAATTGAAGCCAATTTTATTGAAGTAGAAAGAGCAATTTACCTTTAAAAAAGCCATTCATGACTCAAAACAATTTCTCTGGACTTTTAACAGCTTTTTAGCAGCTCATTATCGTGTATGTGCAGAGACATATGAACACATAATCAGAAGCAATGGGAATTTGTTTACTAGGGAAACGAGTCATTTGGATTTTTAAAAAATTGTGGCATAAATTATTAAATCCAAAAAGGACTAAGATGTGTCTCCCAAAGGATGCTCAAAGGGGATTTAGCTTGCTTTTATTTGGCAATTGTTCCACTTATGCAATGTTCACCTTCTAATCATTCCACCCTGTCATCAAAGGTGAGGAAGACAAACTTAAAGGTTGCCTGTAATTCCTTTTCTTTTTGGTGGAAGAAGATGTATTTCTTTCTGATTTTTAGCATCAGTTTCTCATAATAGTTTTTTCAACTTTTGTTGTTTTTTTTTTGTTTGTTTGTTTGTTTGTTTTGTTTTTTGGTCTGGAATAATTTAACAATTACTTTTTTTCTTGTTGGCTTTTAATTAAATGTATTTGGGAAGAAAAAGGTTCATAAGTTTTCTGTTTAGATATGTGTTTGTCTAAATGTTGGCTACTGTGCAAGAGATAAATTCAATATTTTAAATGGAGTTGCAAAACTTTAAACTCTAGGATAATAGACAAATAAATCATCATCATTTGTTGCCACTTTTGTGTTAAAAAAAATCATCAGTATTTCCTTATTGATTACAGGGCATTAAGTTTATTCCAACCTCTTCTTAACTTTATTTCACTTTTATCTCTCTTCACATACTCTAATTTCTGGCCAAATTGGGATTGGGCCAGTAGCTACTCAGTGATCAAATTCTGAAGGTTATCACCTCTTTGCAACCATGAAGGTTTTCTTACCTATCTGAAACATACTTCTTTAATGTCTCTTTCTTTAAATTCTTCTCTTCTATCAAGGCTGAAGCTTTCTCCATAACTTTTCTCTTGATCGCTATATAGAAAGTGACTTCTTAGCAAATATTCTCAAAGGATTTTTTGTTGACTTTTCCTTGAACACCACTGCATTTATATATAAAGTAATACTTATACATATTATAATCACAAGTTTCTTGTTTGCTTCTTGAGGGCAGGAGCTATTTTTGATTTTTCTTTTTTGTATGTTTGATACTTAGCATAGGAAAACATAGCCAGTGATTAATAAATGAATGTTAAATTGGATTTTTGTGTTTAGCATATCATATTTCCTGAAATCAAAACTCAAAGATGGAAGATGGCTATTAACTTCACATTTAGAATCTTACCATTGGTACTATAACTAATTTTTGGCCCCAAATAGATAAATTATGAATTTGAGATTATTAAAGCAGATTCACTTAAATGTAATACTCAAAGAAGACATTTGGCTTAGTGGGATTTTTTTTTTTTTCTTCTTTTTTTTGCTGAGGCAATTGGGGTGAAGTGACTTACCTAGTATCACACAGCTAGGAAGTATTAAGTGCCTGAGGTCAAATTTGAACTCATGTCCTCCTGACTTCAGGGCTGGTGTTTCTATCTACTATATCACCTAGCTTTCCCTTCAGGATATTTCAATACTCAACAATCTGATATTTCTTTAGTGTAGTCATCTTCTCTACTAGTAGAGACTGCAAACCATGCACTAGTTTTTTTTTTGTTTTTTTTTTGTTTGTTTGTTTGTTTTGGTTTTTGGGTTTTTTTTTTTTTTTTTTTTTTTAGTTTGTTTGTTTTTGCTTTGTTTTGTTTTGGGTTTTTTTTACTTTTGTTTTTGTTTTTTTGCAGTAGTTCTTTAAGAATTTCTATGGCCAAGAATATTGTGAGCTTTTGGTCATTTTGAAGATGAGCCTCTTGAGATTTAACTAGATTAGTTCTTGAACAGAACCATAACTCATCATGAGGGCTAAATTTGAGGTCTTTTCATCCTGATATGGACTATTCCTTAGTGTTCTAGTGAATATTTAACACACAGCTTACTAAAAGCAAACCAAAAAAAATTATATATGATTCACCATTGTGTTTAGTGTGGATAAATTACAATTTCTCCATTACCTCTTTTAAAAGACATAATAATCAAAAAAACCCAATAAATCAAGTCCTGTTTTGTAGCATTTGCTGATTTCCAAAATATAAAGCTCATTTTACTCATTGACTCAGGAGGCAAAACAAGTTGGATCCAGTAAACTTGATCTGGTAGAGCATTTCCTATTCTGGTTTGGCCTTGGAGGGCCTAGTATCTTCTACACACTACAAGCAAACACTGGAATATAGTAGTAGAGAATGTAGTGAGAGATAAATGAACAAATCATTAAAGTCCCTCGGCAGACATGATTCAGTAGGTTTCTGGAGAAGGGTTACAGTTGTTTAACTCTGACCATATCTACTATTAGCTAAGAGATGAAACATAGCTGATGATTCCAAACTGTGACTCAAAATAATCTGAGCAAGGAAATCAATTCCAAACCCCATGAAGAAGTTTGCTTTCTCCTGTGAATATATATCTTGAGTTGTTTCAACACTGTTGGCTTTTTAGGTACATAGACAAGTGGCTTTTCATTTCCTGAAGATTTTTCTTCATTACTTACTGAAGCTAATTTTTGGTCCCCTAACTTTAGTTCACAGTGTGTGTATGTGTGTGTGTGTGTGTGTGTGTGTGTGTGTGTGTGTGTGTGTGTGTGTGTGTGTGTAACAAGATTCTATTATTATTAACAAGATTCTAAGCTATTTCATTCTGGAAACAGATTTCAAACAGGTTTGTGTGGGTGATAATCAGATTATTTCTATTCTCATCAGATATTTCAAGAAGCCTACTTAAACAAGGAATTGAAGGGGAAAAATGTGAAATATGGCTTTTGTTCTTAGCCCAATTCAAGCCTCAGATCAGAAATCTCCATTGATGTTGTTATCCTAACCAGTAAGACACAACAAAGACTCATTCCCCCCCCCCCAATTTAGAATCTATTCAATATATAGAGCAATATTTTGTCCAAGCAATTTGGGGTACAGACATATGATCTCCAACTCAAAAAGAAAAAAAAAAACACCCAAATCTTGAACACTAGTTTTAGATGTTTCAATCAAGAATAGAGGTCACAATTTGGAGCTGGGGCAGAAGTCAGCCTGAATGGTAAAGTTATCTGAAACCATAGCATAAGATACTAGGTTTACATGTAACTAAATAACTAATAAAAACAAGTACAACTACAGTAACAAAATGTATTTAATAAATTAGGATACATTCAAAGAACTATCTAGGTGCTGGTGAACATCTAATGTTAAATAAGACAAGATCCCTGGCTTTGTATTATAGCTTAATGGAAATGGAGGTGGGAGAGATAGTCTGGAGAAGATAATATTTAGGATAGACAAAAGTAATTGTCTTCAAATACCTCAAAACAACTAGATTTGACTGCACATATCCACAAAGTCATACAGTCCCATGTTTTGAAAACACCCTTAGGATTAAATTTCAAACTATTTCAGTATGGGACATATTCCAAAAGAATTGCACATATATCATGAATAATAATTTTGACTTTCCTTCTCTAACTTTCCTAAAATAATTAAAAAACGACTGGAAAGGTATTAATAACTAATGACCCATATATGAAGCCCTTCAGAAATAATTTCTATAGCAGGCTTTATAGTAATATAATTAAGAGTTGTGAAAAACAAAAATTCCTTTTATGTTTATCATTTGTCATTATAAAAAGCACCTTTAACTTAGTAGAGCAAAACACAGCTTTAAGCAATCTCCTTCAACAAAATCTCTCTCAAGCATATGTTGAGATCCTACAAAGATCTTTGATACAGCAACAAAGGCAAATTAATTCATTGATTTTCTGATTATCTTTATTAAGCAAAGCATTAAACACAGGTAAGAATGGTTCCCAAAGGTGCTTGCTAGTCTCATAGAGAATGTCTTGGGCAAATCCCAAATAAGAGAAAGATCACCTAAAAGTTTTTCCAGATGTTTCAGTTTGCTAATAAAATTTTGTTGACTACATTACATTCAAGAATACTACAGGGATTCCTCAGTGAAATACGTGACAATTAAGAAGGAATTGCAACAATCTACCCAGAAAATATTATATAAATGAAATATATCTAATTTCTAGATTTGTACACACATCAGTGAGGGGGAACCTCATGAGTTATTTCATCAGCCCATTTATCTCAGGAATGTACAGCAGGTTGATGACAGCTTAAACAAGAATTGAATAGAAGAAAAGTGAGGAAAAAGTAGAAAATTTTACAGCAGTTTCAACACCTTAAAATATTCTTTGGAGTCAAAGCACACACAATATATTTTTTAAATAGAAATAGTCTGTTGGAAAGATTATATAGCTGTGAATCATTAAACGCTACAATCTTATAAAATTCAGGCTTTCAAGTGAGCCAATAAGCAATAGAAAGAGTCATAGTAGGTACATGTAGATAGTACCATATTGCCCATGATTACTTGTAAAACAGTTGTTGGTGTTTTTTTTTTTTTTGTTTTTGTTTTTGTTTTGAAGCATGCCAAGATCATCTTTAAAAAATCCTTGTTTCTGAGAGAATTACTGTATTTTCTTACCAAAAGAATGAGGGCAATCTCTTTTGAGGCTATGCATCTGGAAGAGGCTGTTTTTGTTTGTTTGTTTGTTTGTTTGTTTTTTAACTGTTCAACTGAGACAGTCTTGCATTCTTTTCAGCAATATTCAAATAGTATGAAGGTCACAGTTCACCCACAGCATGAATTAAGTTGGTGAGGAAGAATGGATGGGATAAGGGTTTTGTTTTATTTGTCCTTTTCATTTCTGGATATAGGCTGGTAGAATTTCCATTGAATCTGAATTTGAGCAATGGAAACTTTTGTTGTTGTTGTTGTTGTTGTTTACTATATAATGCCTATGTTGTCTTTTCCTTATAGAGATCAATAAATGAACATCCCAAGGCTAATTGTTTAAAAATGGATTTTACAAGCAAAACTTTTGAAATCTCCTGGGCATGCTTAGGCTACACTGACTTACTGAAGGTCTCCACATTTTGGACGATACTTACTCAAGGACTGACAACACAGTATCACTGAAGCTGACTGCAAAATGTATATTTTAGGAAACAGCCAACTCTATGTAATCATTGCAGGATAATCTTAATAGTCAGCCAGCCAGCCAAGGAGGGAAGCCAGAATGCTGAGGAATCAAGCCCA
Organism: Sminthopsis crassicaudata; assembly: GCF_048593235.1. Classification (NCBI taxonomy): domain Eukaryota; kingdom Metazoa; phylum Chordata; class Mammalia; order Dasyuromorphia; family Dasyuridae; genus Sminthopsis; species Sminthopsis crassicaudata. The sequence continues at coordinate 69,625,093 of NC_133618.1, read as the reverse complement.
AGGGAATGAGGGAGAATGGTGCTTCAGACTTGCAATTTGGAATTTTGTTAAATAGAAAGGAAACTAAATTATATATATCTTATCTCACCTTTTGTGGAGTAGGAGGTGGTAGAAGCAACAGATTATGACCTGAGTATTTGTTCGTTCTATACTTTGGAGGAGATTTTTTTTTTCATAAAAGCTAATTAACTCCTAAGTAAACAGAACTGTAGTGTAGGAGAAAGAAAAATTAGAAGAAAACCATTGATAGGGGCTAGAGCCAGTGACAGAAAACAGCTATCTTCATGTAATAAAATACCTTTCATGTAATAAAATCAACCTAGGGGAGGCATAAAATTTAGTACTCCTGACCTTTAGGAAGTAGGGACCAAGGTAAATATGTTTATGTTTATATGTAAAAATCTTATAGAAGACATAATCAAGTCCACACATGCCCACATGTGAGCAAGTCATTTGATGAGAATAAGAAATAAAAGAAAGAACTAACTGGTGTTAAATTATTATTGAAAAATCCAAAGAAAAGGTCTCTGGTGTATTGAGAAGATCATCTATGTAAACCAAGACATTATGGTCTCCTTGTCTTGACTCTAATTGATTCATTATTCAAATCACTCCCTTGCCAAATCCACCATTTATAAAATTATCAAAGTAACTTTACAAAATCAAATATTTAACCATACCACTTTCTCAGTTAAATCCAGCACCTTTCTAGTATGTCAAAAATCAGATACAAGATCTTTCTTGTAGAAAGAAATGGGTAACCTGATTCCTATTATCATTCCAATATGCATTATGCTATTCATTCATTCTATAGCTCATTCATTATGATTTAACTTTTTTTCTCAAGTACAACATTGCATCTCCTACCTCTATTCCTTTGAAGTTAAGATCTTAACTTAGAATTCTTAGTTCATTCCATTGCTCAAGCATTGCCTTCTATGGTCCTAGATATCAAGTATTTTCCTTCAAAATTACTTTGCATTTTTTTTGCATATTTCTAGATATACACATGGCTTCTAACTGATAGTTGGTCATTAAATGATAGCAACAATTTCCCTTCTGTTTTTGTAACTTTTAGGATCAATCATGGCACATGGAAAAGAATTCCATATGATTATAAAAAATAAATGAATTGTGAAGTAGGATCATGGTAGAAGAGTCCTAAGTCTAATTATAGTTGGTCCCATAGGACAAGGCAACTAATATAAAGCCAGTATTTGGGAAGCATAGTAAAGTAGTAGATAAAATGTTGAATTTAGAGACATTGAGTACTATTTTAAAATCCTGTCTTAGATAATTAATAGATATTTGATCTTATGCAAGTGATTTAACTTCTTTATATATCAATAGCCACATCTGTAAAATGAGTGGGGTGTTGTAAGAATTGGGCTCAATTGCTTTCTGTTTTAGCTCTAAATCTATAATCTAATGGTGAAAATGAGGAGATTTAGGTTTTTGCATCAGTTTTATATCAGCTCCTAAAATTACTCAAGTGAAAAGAGCCATTTCAATGGGAAGTGACCACCTAATTATTGAGAGTCTGCAAAAGGAAAGTAGACCCCAATTTGTTTATGATTTTGGAAAAGAGATTGGGTTCCTGTTAAATTCTATATAGATTATACAATGATCTTTGAGGTCTCTTTCAGCTAGAATTCCATGACATAAATAGCAGCTATAAGAAAAACATTTTTGAGCTTTATTCACCATGATTTGTAAAATTGATGCTTATGCACTCAGCAATTTCCTAATAACTGAAAAGTTTTAATGTGTTTTAACAAGGATGTATGTAGGAAAAGGAATGAAAATGTCTGATCAGATTTATTCCCTCTTATGTAATCTTATAGTAATGCCAAGTGTTAGGTTATAGAAACCCCACCTCAGCCCCCTTGAAGACCACAAAAATTTTTTTTCCCTAGAAAAGTTGGCCTAACTGAAAACTATTACTCTTATAACATAATGCATTTTAAAATAGTTTCAATTTCCTCATAGTCACACACTTAATGAAGTAATATTAATTTATTGTCATTGTCTCTAGAAACCTACCTTCTTGCAAGATCACATTAACTCTGGGACTTACACCTTCTCAATACTTCCTGCTCTTGGTCTCCGTTCCTTATCAATGATTAGAGAAAATGTACAGTGAAAATCAGAATATTTCCAGGTCCTCCATTTAAGGAGGGAGCCGGGGACAGACATTTTATGCTATTTTAATTACTACTTAAGGAAGGAATAAGAATATGTGGATATAGCTGGGAAGAGGAAGATAATAATGATATTTCATATAAAAAATAACTTGATATGAATCGTCAGTTTCATATGAGGAAACTAACTGATCAGTCAATGAAAATGTAATAGGAGCCAACTCTATATAATGTGCTAAACACTTTATTAGATACTAGGGGTAAAAAGATGAAAGCAAAAAAGTGTTCACCCTCAAAGAGCTCATATTCTACTTCAGGAGTGGGAAACATCTAGTCAACAGTTCTTGTCATTTGCTAAGGCAATTGATGATGAGCTGAAAGCTAGATATGTAGAATTCCCACTGCTTCTTTTGTATAAGTTTATAATTTTGTATGGCCCACAAGGGATATTATAAATATCCAAATGGTTCTTGGCAAAAAAAAAAAGGCTCTTCTTCCCTGTTTTTCTGGATGGATAGGCAATGGTGATAAATAAATGGAAGACAGGTAAATTATACATTTAAAAAGCAATCTGGGGAATAGATGGCTAACAATTTGAAGAATCAGGCAAAGCTTTTAGACTCATTTAGCTCTCCAGTTGAGCTTGGAAGTGAGATAAAGAGTGAGAAGCAAAGATGAGAAGAGAAAGTACTCCAGGAATGAGGGACAACCTATACAAAGGAAATTGTGTCTTGCATTTATGGAACCACAAACAGGATAGTTTGTCTGAAATGTAGTAGAGTATAGGAGCGAATATAGTATATAATCAGTCTGCAAAAATAAGTTAGACTTGATTTTCAAACAGAGGTGTACATACTTTATCTTATAAATAATGAAGTCTCTGAAGTTTAGAATTGAGGAGTATTATGAGTCTAACTTGAATTTTAGGAACTTCAATTTAGCAATTATGTGGAGGATGGATTTGAATGGGAGGAAGCTGTAGGAAACATTTGCTTTAGGTGCATACATATCGTGAGGCAGCTAATAAAAATAGTTTTACACTGAAAGTCAAGAGACCTTGGTGTGAATTCTGTCCATTATCCTAATTAGTTCCATAACTTTGTATAAATCACTTGTTTGATTTTTATTACTCAATTTTCTCAATTCTAAAATGAAAGAGTGAAGTATGTAGTAACCTAGGTTCTATCTGTTTTAATCTATGAATTTAATTTAACTCTTAGGAAAGAACATATCCTTAATCTCAAAGGAATTCATATTTCTATGCAGGAACAAAATGATTTCTAAGTTCCCTTTCAATTTTGAGATAACTAGTTTAAAAAAGCATATCACTTGGAATCTAAAGTTCTAAATTCTAATCTAATCTATTGTACTAAAATGATAAAAGAGGAAGGAGAAAGAAGGGAAAAAAGAAGAAGATGATTTATATAGTGTTTTAAGGTTTGCAAAGACCTTTAGCTTCACTTTTTCTGTCTGTAAAATGGGACAGACGTGATATTGGTTTGAAATGAATCATGATGAAGTAAATTGAAAAGAATGAAGACAAAAGTAGACATGGATGTCATCAATTTCCAATAATATTCTTTTCTGATGTTTCTTTGTTGTGAGGAGATCATGTTGGTTCCTTGAATAGAGACAATCAAGTACAAGGAATGGTTTTACAGAACCATTTGCCTTGAAACATGGATTTAGCAATGCATGGTATCTATGGTCTGAGAACAACATAAGTGATTTTTGAGAGCTTTAGCAACAGAAGCTTAACTATCAGGGAAAAAACAATTTGAGCTAGAGCACTTAATAAAGATAATCTACTAAGTTGTGGGAAGCCTTACAATGTGCATAGGTGGTAGAAGCACCCATTATGATGAAATCATAGATTTTTTTAAAGCACAGATATGAGATGCTAATGGAGATTTTCAAGGAAGTTAAATAAAGGAATAAAGAACATATGGAATATATAGAGTCTCTGTCTTTAGAAGAGGGAAAATAAGATAATTGGTGATTTTTTTTTGTCTGTCCTCTGAAGAGTTACAGGATCACAAGATTGTAAACTTAGAAACTGAAGTCATCACAAGGAACAAGTCTAGTTCCTTCATTTTACTTTTGGGAAAATAAGTTCCTAGAAGTTCAGTAAGTTATCTGAGATCACCTAATTAATAAAAATAATAGCTAACATATAACATCAACTATATGCTAGGCACTATGTTAAGGAATTTACAACTAAAATTTTATTTTCTTATTATATTATATTATTGATTATTGATTACATCTTTACAATAGCACTGGGAAGTAGGTTATTATACTTATTTTATAGATGAGGAAATTGAGGTAAACAAAAGCTAAGTGGATTACTTAGGTTATACAAATGGAAAAGTTAAGATTTTTAACTCAGGACTTCTTACTCCTAATTGATCAATTAAACCATAACTTAAATAAAAAGGGAAAACTAGAGGAGCCCTCATTTTTCATCTCATAACCTGGGTTCAAGTTGGTTAAAATCATCTCTAGAGATTTCTACAGACTGTAAGAAGCAAATAAGGTTTCCTCTTTATTTTCTGGTCTTTTGATTTATGTAAGTTTTTAGGGAAAAATATTTAAACATTACCACATATATCCTGAATGATAAAAGTCCTATTCAGAATCAAGAAGACTGAAATGATTTTATCTTCCTGAGATCACTGTCAGGCCAAGAAACTGTGCCCTCTGGAACCCCAAAAGAAGAATAAGATAGAATTACTTTTTTTTTTTTTTTCAGAATAGGTATGGCATGTATTTCACAGCATGTGGCTTATGAAAGAACATGAGGCTACTGTCTGATTGGTAGGAACTAAGGTAATTAGCAATAAGCCTAGCAGGTTAATAATGGTAACCCTACTCTTTTCCCCAACCATGATTGGCATCCAGGAAATCCTATACTTACACTGAGCAACCTTTTCTCCTGGATCAATATGGGTTCTAAGATTCAGACAGTCAAATCTTTACTCATATTTTTTATTTAGTTCATAAAACTTAAATCTCACAAATACATCATCTTACCAACTGATTAGTAATAAATTCAATTTATATAATTTGCTTTTTCTCCCTGTGGACACCTTCTTTAAAGTACTTGTAGCTGGGGAAACAGCAGGTGGCCAATGCTGCAGCAGCAACCAGAACTGCTACACGAATTAACTAGACAGCAGGTGCTCAGCAGGGTGGAGGAGGCTGGCTCTCCACTCATCTCCCTAATTAATCTGCTGATCCTTCATTTTAGCGCTGGTTTAGGGTATTTATTTATCTGGGCTACTGTTAACAAAACAAAGAAATTACATGTCAAATCCCCTCATTTCTTTATGAATGAGATTGAAATCAAATCAAGTTGAAATGAAAGAATAAAGAGGTAAATTGTTTCTTGGTTCTGTCTTTAGCTACTCAACTTCCTGCTATTATGCTTGAAAAGTTCTGAACCCATCCCTGACTATAATGATCTTATGTGTCATCTGATGCAATGGACTCTTAGCAAACCTCACTGTCACCTATTTTTTATCCTTTCAATATCCTGGGCATATTGCTAATCTCATATTGTAGCAATCCCTTTAGCCAAGCAGTTTAATCCAGGGTCACCATGGCAGTCCACTTAGCACACAGTTTCATTTGTTAAACTTTGAATGGTGCAGATTTAATTGGTGCTAGTATAGTCATTATGGCAATTAGGTGACAGTCAATAGATCTGAAGTCAGGAAAACACATATTTCTAAGTAAAAAAAAAAAACAAAAAACAAAAAAAAAACCTCAGACATTTATGACATACATTTAACATTTAAGTTTGCCTCAGTTTCTTTATTTGAAAAAATGATCCAGAGGCAGACATTGTAAACCACTTCAATATCTTCGCTAGCTTAGTTGTTGTTGAGTCATTTAGGGCATATTAAAAAAAATGTGCTCCCATTTGGGTATGTCTTGGCAAAAATACTGGAGTGATTTGTCTTTTCCTCTCCAGATCATTTTACAGATAAGGAAACTAAGGCAAACAGAATTAAATTACTTATTTGGGAGTCACATAGCTACTGTCTGAGATCAGATTTTAACTCAGGTTCTCCTGACTCCCAGGAACAGGACTCTACTCACTGTGACACTTAACTAAAACACAAATGGGGTCACAAAGAATCAAACATGAATGAAACGACTGAACAACAAAAATATCTTCATGCTATGCCATCCTATGTGTGATCCTTAACTATGTTTTTTAAATAAATACTTCATGAAAAAACTATACAGTATGCTGAAGGTTCTCCTCTAGTTCTTAGATAGTTTTTAGGATACTAATATCCCACTGTGAACAAATTGATTTTTACTTTGGCTCAAAAGTAAAACATGATATTTGTGAGAGTGATTCTAAATCTATATGTAAAATGGAACATCTATAGTTCAATAAAAGTAGATGCCTTCAAGCAACACTATTTTTAGCATAAAATAAGAAGATGCAATGTACTTTAATGAAATAGAAAGATACCTGTATTTATGCTCAGAAGATCTGCATCTGAACAACTTATTAAGTGACTATAAGCAAGTCTTATTACCAATTATTTGAAAAGATAATGTGGTATAATGAATGACACGATAGATAAGTGGCATAAGACCTGAATTTCAACTATGAACATGACAATTCATTGGTCTGTAATTCAGCATGAGATACTTCATCTCTCTAAGCATTGCTTTCCTCATGGGAAAAATAAGGATGATATCTATATTTCTTACTTCAATGGATTATAGAGATTTATAGCAGCTCTTTTTTATTGTGGTTATGAATTGGAAATTGAGATGATGCCCATCAACTGGGGACTGTACTAGCCATGATATATACTTGTGATGAAATATCATTGTGGTATAAAAACTGAGAAGCAGGGTGATTTTAGAAAAATCTGGAAAGACTTACGTGAACTGATATAAAGTGAAATGAGTGGAACTAGAAGAATGTTGTACAAAGTAACAGCAATATCATACAATAAAAAAATGTGCGGATTTAGCTATTCCTGAGCAATATAATGATCTAAGACAATCTCGAAGGAATCATAATAAAACATGCTATCTACCTGACTCAGACTGGAGCGTTATTTTCTTCCTCCTTTCCTCCTTCTCTCTCTCCCCTTCCTTCCCTTCCTTCCCTTCCTTCCCTCCCTTCCTTCCTTCCTTCCTTCCTTCCTTCCTTCCTTCCTTCCTTCCTTCCTTCCTTCCTTCCTTCCTTCCTTCCTTCCTTCCTTCCTTCCTTCCTTCCTTCCTTCCTTCCTTCCTTCCTTCCTTCCTTCCTTCCTTCCTTCCTTCCTTCTTTTTTTCCTTCCTTCCTTCCTTCCTTTCTTCCTTCCTTCCTTCCTTCTTTCCTTTCTTTCTTTCCTTTTCTCCTTCCTTCCTTTCTTTCCTTTTCTCCTTCATTTCTTCTACATTTACAAGATGATTAATATGGAAATGTTTTGCATGATTGCAACTGTGTGGCCTATATCAGATAGATTGCCATCTCATCAGGGAGGAAGAAGGAAAGGAGGAAGAGAAGGATAGGATTTGGGATGAAAAAAAAAAAACAAAAAACAAAAACAGAAAAGTCATTTTACCTGTAAATGGGGAAAATAAAATTTTATTTATAAAAAGGTTATAAGGGATATATAACAAATAATATGAAACTTCTATGATCAATTCAAGTCTGCCTCTTCTTACTTGTACCATTAAGAGGCATAGTGACTTTTTCAGGGTCATTCATCCAATATATATCAGTGATGAGACTTGGCTTCAAGGCTGGTTCTCTATTATGAAATACCATTTCTCCACAAGGTCCACAACTTATTGGTGTGTTAATTCCTGCTATTAGTATTATTTTCATTGGTTAATTTATTCATAGACCATTAGGACAGGAAGAAACCTTAGTCCAACCTTCTAATTTGATTGAGGAGGAAACCAAGGTCAAGGGAATGGAAGTGTCTTACATAAGATAAGTGGGTAAGTGACTTACCCTTATTCCTCATAGAATGTAAGTTTTGTGGAGATTAGGGACTATTTTGAACTTTTGTTATATTCTCACTTCTTGGTAGAGTGCCTAGTATACTTGCCATGATACTCTATAAAGAGTTTGTTGACTGAACATTAGAAATTCCATAATTGTTCCACATAGAAATTTTGAGGAGCACTTTAAATCTTTTCAAAATATGAAGGAAAATATTTATTTAAACTGCAGAAGAAGAATTTCATAATAAAACTATAATCTCATCCATTTCAATTACATATTGTTTAGTGGATTCAATAGCCTAACAAACATCCTATGCATAATTTCTGGTTTTCTCCATCCTCTCCTCCCTAAAAAGAATAGGATCTTATAAAATACTAAATAGCCTGAATTCTAATATATTTCTTTTAGTCAATTTTCTCAGTTACTTATTGTATCCTAATGAGAAAACCCAATCCAAATATAAACTTTTGTAGCCCCAAGTTAAAAGCAATTTCATAATTTTCTCTGTGCCTCTAGAGAGAAAAAACATCGGTCTAAAAAGCTTGGACAAGAAGACTATACTTTTAAAAAGTCAAATAATTAATGCTATTATTTTTAAAACAGCTGTTTACAGATATAGTCTAAAAGTGCACTTAAAATGCTAATCACAACATCAGAGGAGCAGGATCTACCAGGTACTAGTTGTAAGATCTTAGTTGCTTAACTGATTTCTGCTTTAGGTTTCTTATATTTAAACTAAACATAGCTATATATACAAAGATAGATAGTTATAGATATATGCTATTTCACAAGGTTTGGGAAGGAAAATACTTCAAAAACATAAAGCATATAACAATATCAATCTTCATTTTATAAATATATTTCTCTTGATAGTTTCATATTCATTTTTAAAGTTTTCTGACTTTGTAGCTTTAAAAGACTTAAAACTCAATCCTTAGTTTAGTTTGCTCTTGCTTTCTCAGATCTTACTTGTCATTCTCATGACTTTAACTCTTCAATATTAATGTCTCCAAAATCTTTATCTATAATTTTTTTTTCTTATCTGAGTTTCAGTGAATTAAAATTAAATCAAATCAACAACTCCATCAAAATATTTAGTACACACTTTGTACATCCCTGTCATGTTCCCCATTAATAAGAATCTCCTTGAGAATAGGCTCTGTGTTACGTCTTTTAGATCCACACAGTAAGGAGCAGAGCTTTGCACAAAGTTCCCAGTCTGGGTTTGAATCATGGCTTGGTTGCTTACTATGTGTATAATGCTAATTAAGTCATCTTCCCCTTTAATGTTTCAGGTGACTCATTTGCTTTAGTTAAAGGGGAAAGCTATAATACCAATTTTCCATTTTGAAATCCTCTGAACTACAATATACAAAATTATAAGCCTTTATCTCAATTTATCTATTTTATTAATTGACTCACTGTCTCCTGAATTTCAATATGTTCCAAATTTAAATTATCATCACAGAATCATAGTTGTGAAAATTTAAAGTTTATAAGATACTCCAGAGGCCATATAGTCCACTATACTATAAAGAAAAAAAAATACAGTTTAATTATGTCATTTGTTCCTTGTTTTAGGGCCTCCAATGTGGCAGAGCTCACTATTTCCAAACTTTTCCTTTTTATGGTCAGCTCTCAAAATTAGGAAGTTTGTATTGTTATTGTTTGTTTTGTTTTTCCCTCATCACTTCAACCTAAATTTGCAACCTCTATCCTTTGGACAAGGTCTTCTCTCTGCATCCAAAGACAACATAACTAATCTTCCACACTGAAGCCTTTAACATATCTGAAGACAAAGATCAGGATGTCATTAGCTCTCTTCTTCTCAATGCTAAATATCCCTATTATTTTTAACTGATCCTAATATGACTAAGCTACTTTCTCATCCAAATCCAATCTCCAACAGTATTAACATTTTCTTAAAATAAGGATGTACTTATTTTAAGAATATACTATTTTCTTAAATAAATTATTTTCTGTGTTTTGTCTCCCTCCCTGTCCTTCTTTCTTACTCCTTAGATAGGAATAACCATTCATCAAATCACAGTGATCTTTCAAATATTTGATAAGACCTTTGCTTTTATCAGTGTGGGCACTTTCTAACTAAAGGGGATATCCAAAATTTTCTTCCTCTCATGGTCTGTCTTGATAATGAATCTTTCCACACCTTGAAAGACTTGCTACTTAAATGACAGAGGATCAATGATGGACCAGTTCTTGAAGATGTTCTAGTTTAATTGGAACTGCCCCAACATGTACTCCATTGACATAATCTTCAGAGAAATGAATTACCTCCAAGCCATGATGTAGTATCAGAGGAAGATTTCTCATAATCATTTCTTTTTCTGAAAGAAAACATTGGTCTAATATTTATATCTTTCTTTAATCCTTGACTCTCATAACCTCATGTGTTGAATAATTGCAACAGCTTTCTAATCATCCTTTCTGTCTTATCTCAAATATCATCAAGCCATCCTGCACACATAGCCATCCTTAAATCCTTAAATATGATTTTTATCATATCATCCTTAAATATGAATTTTATCATATTATACCTTTTTCTCGAAGTGCTTCACTCAATAAGTCTGAATTGATGACACCATTGAGGTCTGAGTCTTTTTATTTCACTTTAAAATCTCTTTATGAGACAATCATGCTCCCCACTTACCCTAAAAACCTCTTCTCCTCTAAGGTAGTTGGTTTTTGTAGGAAATTATGGGAAGGTATCACTGAATATGAAGTTCGAGAATGGGAGTTCTTATTCCCTCTGTAATCTCAGCCAACTTCTTTTTATCTGTATAATCTCAGACAAGTCCCTTCTTCTCTGGGGCATAGAATGCTAATTTTTTTTTTTTTTTTTCATTAAGGGGTAAAACAAGAAAACCTCCAAAGTCCCTTCTAGTTAAAAAAAAAGTCATCCTACATTAACTTTTTGATCATTGAAAAACAGTTAGGATCATAAAATTGTACTTGTTTTATAATGATATGACACATGCCTATTTATATACCATTTTATTTGCATTTTATCCCTCTCCTGAAGCTAAGTGAAGTGTGGAACAGGTATTTTTTTAATCCCCAATCCATAGAACACTTTCTGATATATGATAGAAATTCACTCTGTGGAATTGTTTCTTAATATTCAGTTTCAGATTAGAAGAAAGCAGTGAGGTTCTTTTTCTTTATGTATATAGGCTAATTAGGTTCTCTTTCAAAATCTTAAAGCCATTATTTTGATTTTGCATATATAAATTTGAGATAAAAAAGAAGTAACTACAAAATACGAATAGTGTCTCAGAACATTTGATAATATAATCTTGCAAGAAATTTTGTTTTGCTTTGTTTTGGATTTTTAAATACTAGATATTTTCTGGAAAGTGAGACACTAGACAATCCATTTCCCTCTCTTTGTAGGAATGAGATTCATAAAATCTCCAATAAACAATTATCAAGATAGTTTCCAAAGACTCCAGTAATGGAAAACTCACTATAATTTGAGAATATTCACTCCACTATTGAGAAAGAAAAAAATTTCATAAATAATCTTAAGATAAGTAGAAGGATAATATTCTTCATTAAATCTAGTATAACAACCTAATTGTACAAATCAGGAACCTGAGGACTGGAGAAAACAAATAATTAACTCTTGAATTTCTCTGCTACATGACTTTGTACCTACCTCCTCAGTGCCTACAGTGTCAGGTGTCAGATTTGAACTAATGTCTTCCAACTTTATTACAGTCTTCTCTCTGTTGATGATCTATCATTTATTCTGCATAATACTTATACGTAGTTGTCTGACTGTTGCCTTCCCTATAAAATTGTGAGCTCTTTGAAAGCTGTGACCGTTCCCTTTCTTTGTATGTTCAGCTCTTAGCACACCTTTAGTTTTAAATTCTCTGAAGTTTTTTGGTCCTTTCCCCCTTTAATATGTGAAATGAGTAGGTTGAACTGCACCATTTCTAAAGTCTATTCTAATTTTCCATTATGGGTATGACTTCAGGTTAAGGCAGTGACTGATCATTTAAACAACAGTGAACTTCTTTCTAAACAAAAGAAAAAAAAATAACTGAATATGAAAGGAATAACATAGATACCCTAATCACTGCAAACAGTTTATCCAGAAAATTCAGACTCAGTCTCCTCAATTTTCTTCAAAAGTAGACATCTGGGGTTGAGTTATTAGGAAATCAGTAAAACTCAAAGTTTCATTTTACAAATGGATATAAAAATGTAATTTTTGGTTTCTTCAGTTTTATTTTGTTTTAAAAAAAGCCACTTATTCCCATGTGACTTTATAAGTAACCCTTATCCTGTTTCTTTAACTCAGGCATTCACTCTTTAATATTTCAGATCACTCATTTTCCCTGCTGTGTAACCTTCACCTACCTAGATCTGTTTCTGTCTCTGTCTTCTACCCTCTTTCATAATATCTGCCCAAAGATCAAATCATTAATGGTATTAAAGCCTTCACCATAGAAATTGTTATCTATGCTGGAAATGTTACTTGTGTGAAGAAAGGGGAAAAAAAAATTTAATTGGAAGCTTTGCAGCTGGAAACTTCAACATAACTGGGTTTTGTGTTTCTTTATGTTTATTGAGGCTAATGTACTTTAGGTTGGTCAGGACCTGTTTAGAAATCATAAGACCATTATTTTGATTGTATATATACAGTTTCAACTAAAAAGAAGTTCCTACAAAATCTGAATAACCTCTTGGAACATTTTATAACATAATCATGTAAGAGTTATTTAAAATGATCACACTTATTATTTTTTTTTCAAAATGTATTAGGGTTTTTGTTACAGCAAGTAAATGATGGGTGTATTTGGGGGTTTCCTAAATAAAATGGAGACATTATTGGGAACTTCCTACCCTAAGTTCTAATCTCCCTAAATCTGGAATCAGCATTGAAATTCAGTATCCTGGAAGGAAAACCAAAATAATTGTTTAACCCGTTAGCCATCTCATGAACTCATTTGGATCACAAAATTCTAACCTTCTTTATGGATGAGGCCATTGAGACCCTAAAAGATGAAGTCTCTTTTCTGAGATAGAAACAAATTGGCATAGTGAGGATCAGCACTTGGGTCTTTTGACTCCCAATCTATTGTTCTTTCAATCATTCAATAAGCATTTAATAAGTGTCTCCTATAGACAGGCACTGTCCTAAGATCTGGAGATATAAAGAAGCAAAAAACAGACCTTGTCCTTAAGGAGCTTACATTCTAATGAGGGAGACAACATGCAAACAAATATATACAAAGCAAGCTACAGAAAAAGTAAATAGGAAAAATTAATAGAGGAAATTGTTCGATTATGGCACACTGCCTCTTCTCTAGTTTGCTATCTATTGCCATTAACTCAAAGCCTATGCAGCCAATCTAGCTTGCACTAGTGCTTGTTGAAATAGAAAGAAATGGCAAAAGCCAGTTGAGTAAAGTATTATGCACATGCTCTTTGAGGTTACAAATAATAATGCATTTCTATTAAGCCCTATAGTGTATAAAATACTTCATTCAGTTGTTTTCATTTCTTTTCATTTCAATTTGTATATTTGTTTGTTTTGTTTTGCTTTTGCAGAGATGCTAGACTGTTTTTTTTTTTTTTTTTTTTTTTTTTTTTTTTTTTTTTTTGCTTCTTCAGCTCATTTTATAGTTGAGAAAAATGAGGTAAGCAAGGTTAAGTGACTCACCCAGAATCACACAGCTAGTAAATGTCTGAGGCCAAATTTGAAATCTTCCCTACTCTGAGTCTGACTATCTACTATATCTACTACACTCTCTAACTATTCACAAGGCATTAATTCACAATAAATATGAGAGTATATATATTAAAATATGTCCCAATTTTACTGATAATTATAATAATACTATCTAGCATTATATTATATACACATATATCATTATAATAATAATACTTCCTACTTAATATTGTGAGGATTAAATGAATTAATATTTGTAAATGCTTTCCAAGCCTCAAAGGTAAGTATAAATACTAATTATCATTATTTTTCTTACTATTATTATCATCAATTATTCATTAATTACTGAGTAATTACTACTATTACTATCATTACTTTAAAACTGAGGAAACTGAGGAAACTAGACAGAACTTGTGATTCATCCATGGTACAGTTATTATGTGTCTGATACTAGATTTGAACTCAGGATTTCCTAATTCCAGGTATAGCACTCAATCTATTGTCACTTATCTGTAGAACTTGTCTGGAAACTGAGCCATAAGTTGTCAATGATTTTGTCAAGGATAAAATAATAGTAAGGGTTGTGAATGGTATTCAGACCCAGGTCTACTGACTTGAAATTCCTCACCATTAAATCATATTATATTTCTTGACATAAATCATATGTCAAGAGATTGAATAAAAGGCCCAGAGAAGTCTTTAGACTGAACAAATATATAATCATACTTTTCCATGTTTCGACCTCCTATGATGCATAGCCCAGACATTTATTCTACAAAGAGTCTTGTTTTCAAGAACATCCAAGGAAGAAGTGTTTTGTTCCATTTAGAAAAATACTGTATTCCCTCCCCTACTTTTTGATGGGGAAGTATAGTGAGCAGGAGAACATAAGCAGCCCGCTGAGCAGGCATAGGTAATAAGAAACCATTATTCTAAAAGAACCCTAAGCAATAGGCCCTGAGGTCTAAAGCCACCTGCTAGAATTCCCATATGACACTCTGCCTTTCATAGAAATAGATCTAACTTAGAATAATCCCACTGAGATGGAAAGTGGGAGTTTGAAACTTTGAATGGTATAAATTTCCCCACTCTGCCCCCATTTAGAGAACAGTCTACACTAAGGGACCTTGAGTTTATTGATAATAAAAATAGAAAATGATTTAAAAATTGTGTTGAAAGTAATTTAACCACCAGAAGTGGAAAATACACACAATTCCAGTGGGGACTTGCACATTGGAGATGATAAGGAAGTCATGACCTCCTTCTTCTTTTCCTGTCTATTGTTCTGCAGATGGACTGGCAGGGAGCAATTTTCCTTTGGGCTGAAAGAAAGGAACCCTGATTATTTTTCTTCCTTTTCTCTCTTTGCCCAGGTCTCTCCAACTCCCCAAACCTGCATGTATTAGGTTCAGCCTGGAGAGGTCTGTGAAAGAGAATATGTCTCAGCTTGACAAGAAAGGAGTGATGAACTTGCCTAGTTGGAATACTTGTGTTCCAGAATTCAGTCACTCATAGAATCACAAAATACTAGAAATAGAAAGAAACTTAGGATATAGAATTCTGGAACAGAGTTCTTAGAATAACAGATGGGCTATCTAATCTAATATCTTCAGTACACAGAGTGAGGATACTGAGGCATAAAGAGGTAGTGACTTCTCCACAAAGTTAGAAGGGTTTGGCTCCAATTCCAATATTCGTTCTGCTATATCCCATCTGCACACCCTACTTCTAGAATATTTAAAAATATATGAATTTTTTATGTGAAGAAAAGCCCAGAATTCCAAATCTACCCTAGGGAAAAACAGGACAAAAACAAACCATCAGTTTTTCTTTGCCTCGGGGAACTGTAAAGATTCCAGTTATTACAATACCTAGCTGACCAACTACTCATGCTATTTCCCCTCAAAAAAAAAAAAAAATCTTAGTAATTTCAAAATTGAACACCTTTCCTAGTATTATCCTATAAAGTCCCTTTTATTCCAAATATATTTTTAACCTTTCTGGATTTTTACCAACTTTCTATATTTCTTCAGGCACAAGGCTGTAGAAGAAATATGTTTGAGTATGTTTGAGAAAGTTTTATTATTTACAAGGGGACATCTTGACCAGGTAAGAACCCTTAGCAATCAATCTCTGTATCTGGTCTCTTTTAATTTACAAATGAGAATACTGAGGACCTTTGAAGTGAAAAGTTTTGCTCCAGGTTTCATAGTTAGTAAGTGACTGGGATATAAGCCCAAGTTCTCTGCCCCCAAATTCAGAGCTTTTTCTGCCAACCTACATTTCTATCAATGTACACAAGTACAAAATGATACACAAAATTAGAAAAAGTTAATTATTTATCAGAAGCAAATGTGTCCAGAACCAGGGTTCTTTACCAAAACTGTGACTTGACTGTCTAATAAAACTGATTCATATGTTATGATTCTTATTAAGTCAACTCCCAACCCCAGTCTGCTTCTCCTCTGAGAAGACAAATATCTCTATGTGTCAGGCATATTGATCTCAGGCACCACTACTCCCTATCTAATCACAAAACCCCATGCATTCTTTTTCTAAAGAAATTCTGGGAGGTCTCTTAACACTGTTCTGCTAGTATACTTTTCTTGGCTCATTGGTATGGTTATGACCAGTCATTCTAACTAGGTCAATCATAGAAATTCTTTTCAAAACCCTTTCCTATGTCTTATCCATACCCACACAATCCTTATCTCAATAATTTTTGTTAGTATGATTATAAGGCAATATGACATAATTTTATCTTCACAATAACACTAAAAAGTAGATGACATTACTATTTCCGTTTGACAAATGAAGTATGCCCAAGTCATATATATATATAGAAAGTTTTGGAGACCAGATTTTAACTCATGATTTCCTGATTGCTGACCCAGCACACTCTATGGAATACATCACCTAGCTTCCAGATCCTGTACTTAAGTATCAGTTCTAGCTTTAAATCATTCTCACACTTATTAGAGGCAAGTAAGTGACCCAGTGGATGTAATACTGGACCTGGAATCCAGAAGAACTTACTTCAAATCAAATTTAGTCTGTGGCAATTAATTGCTTTCTTCTTAGGTTTTCTTGTCTCTAAAATAGTAATAATATAATAATACTTATATAATAATAATAAAATAATAATACTTACACCACAAGGTGGTTAGGGATTAAATGAAATCATATGTGCAAAGCATTTTTTGAAAGTACTATATAAAAGTTAAATATTGTTGCTGCTGTTATTATCTGTAACGTCACTGTTTTTTTGTGCTATGGACTTGTTTGCAATCTGATGAAGCTTATGGTACTCACTTCAATAAATTTTAAAATAATGTTAAATAAAACATAGCATATTACAAAGAAAACCAGATACATAGAAATAATTATTAAGATACTTGTAAAACACCAAATTCACAGACCCTACATGGAAAAAAATCTCTGATCATCCTCTCCGAATTTTCAACTTTTTCTTACATAAAACAAAATTAATAATCCTTGTATAAGCTACCACATACATCATTGATTCAAATTTGTCAAGAAACTATAATTCTAATATGGTAGTTGAACAGTGGGATTGGGCAAGAAGCTGCTGGTACTAACAGCTCTAATATGGAACACAAACATGTTTGTCACTCTTCAATGGCAGTATTTGAAAGGAAGCTACCCATTTATACCACTGTGGTAGAGTTGTATGATTCACATGGAGGGAGAGTCAGAAAAGTAGGGAGGGACTGCTGTGGCAAAGGAGTGTGACTGTGTCTTGCAGTTAGCTGAGAATCATTTTCTCTGTGTCTGCATGTACATAGATTTGTAGTTCCTTATATTTATTATTATATTTATGGATCTCTGGGGAAAGTTGTATACTTTAATCTATTTACAGTGAGCCATCTGAGATCTCAGGCACAAGGACAATCAAAGCCTTTGGCAATTATGTCATAATGTCAATGAGATCTGTACCCCTATAATTTCTTATCATAACTTTCCCATTCTCACAAGCGTATCCACATCAGAGACTATAGGACATTGGTACTGAGCAGTCATGGGAGTATGATTTACTTCCATATTTGCCCCTTCTACTAGAGATGCAGCAGAAAAATCATATGGTTCATAAACATGTTAATAGAGACACAATCCACTCCCCACATACACTAGAAATAACATTTCGTTACAGCTTGTTAGGGAATACTATGGGAACTACAGATATGAGCTGCATATGTGGCTATAAAAGTAATCGGATGCCATTTCTAGAGCCAAAGGAAATTCAAAAGTGGGGAGGTACACTACAATATGTGTAATTTTCCTAGGGCAGTATATGCAATGACTTTATTGATATTTTGGCAGGGTAGCATCCATATTTGAAAGACAATAAAATCGGCCACTTCAAAATGGGCTCTGCAGTAGCACTATAGCAGTAGGGCAGTCATTGTGTGGGAGGTATAGAAATGGATTCTAAAGGTTAATGATGCTTCTCACTCTCTTGCTGGCTCTTCTGCTCATATATTGATCTCCATTGCAATTTTGTTGCTATTGGCTTTCAAAAAGTCTGCTGAATTACTCAACACAGTGGTAAGTAAGTAATAAAAATTCTCAAGCTTAATGGGTTTCCCCTATGTCTAGATGTTCCCAAAATGGTCTACCCCATCTATATATATATATATATATATATTTTTTTTTTTACTTGACTACTTCATATAAGCAAAAAAATGTTCAAAAGAAAACAGTATCCATCAATACATATGATTCTCTGAGCTTGGTGAGGCTTTGCAGAAAGGGGAACTATGCAATATTTATGTTTTGTCAATAAGTGCACACCTTTAAGGTTGTTATTGATTATACATTTGAAATAAATTGCTTAGTGCTATGACCGTTTTATATGGTTTATTATTTTTTTGCCCTGAGCAACATGTTTATTAAAGGTATCATATTTTAAATTGAAAGGAAAATGGAAAAATCTTATAAACTTTCCACATATGATTTATAGAAAAGAAGTTATTATTCCATGTTATGTGAATAGTACCTCCTTCAAGAGTAACCATACAGTAGAAAAAAATTTAAGCTTTATCAAAGGAGAAAGAAATACAATAAAGATAGTCATTTTATAAATAAAAAGAGAAAAATCATGCTGTCAAAATTGTCAAGAGAAGTTTTCCTCTACCCCTTGGGATCATTTCCTTAAGTAGGAGAAGGGAAACCTCATATTCTCTCAAATATAAGTTTCTTGTCCAAGAACTTGCTGATAAACTTCAAACCCCAATTTGCTTTGTGATCTAACCAATCCAGCCTTTTTGCTAGTTCAAGCAACTCATCTTTGTTACCCAAGACTAGTAAAAGATATGCAGCTTACTTCTCCAGACATCTCTACTGCCCTGTAAACTGATAGGACTCTCCTCTTGGTCCTGAAGTAGAAAAAAAAAAAATCACAAAGTACTCTGAAACGTAAATGGTCAGGAACCGGAAACCGAGTGCCAGAATCCCTGGATCCAAATCTTTAGAAAGACTTATTTTGACTCACACCAGAAATAAGTTAATTTCCAAATTACCAATTTCAGAGCAACCCCTGTTTTGTCTTTCAATATTTTTTCTCAATCTATTACATGAGATTAGAAAACATATGCAGTTTGTCTTTGCTGGTGTGCCTTAATAATAAGCTCCATACTGACTATCCACATTCTCTGTCATCTTCTGATGATGGCTTTTGCTGCCCAACTGTGACCTGATTTATGTAAGACTCTAGTAAAAATAGAAGAAGCAGTTATCATGTACCTTCTGAATCTTCTTTTAAGTGAAACATTTCCAATTGACTTGATTCAATGGTTTCTCATAAGAAATGGACTGAACATCCTTCACCAATTCAGTTGCTTTCCTCTGGACATTTCAATTTATTAATTTGCTTTTTAACCTGTGGCACCTGAGCTGATCACAGTACCCTTGATATGGTCTATCCAGGGCGGAATACAATGAATACTATTACCTTTGATTTTCTAGACTTACTCTCCCCTTAAGACTAACACTGTTATAAAATAAGGACTGATAGTCTTGATAACATTCTGACTCTCTTCCCTTGTGTAAGGCTATAATTTATAGAATCTAGGCATAGAAAAATCTAATAGTGATATTTGTGTACCGCAAAATAATATTTTGCCAATCATCAGGACCTTTTCTCCATGAACTTTCATGCTAGGAAAAAAATGCCTTGTGTACCCTGAAGTTTGACATGAAAATTGGCAAACTCAAGGAAACCATCAAATTTGGGGCTTAAGATTCAAACTCTCAGAAGGATATTTAGGAGCATACCTCCTTTCCCCGGAGCATGCTGTCCTATGAAAATAAGTCTTCCCAGCTGAATAGACTAGTGTCTTTGTGTCCCCCAACATAGTGCTACCCTTTTATAAGTTTTACTCTATGTTAATTCTAAGTTGTATTTTGAGTCTTCACTATTTCTCTCTTTCCTTCCCCCTTTCTTTGACTCTTTCCTATCATTTGTCAATAAAATTTTGCATTTAATATTTTTCCTTTGTCATTGCATATTATCCTTGGCTTCCAAATTCAATAAGGGACTTGTTTTCCCCAACATCTCTGGATAGCTCAGAAGTCTTTCTTTAAACAAAAACTGAATTCCTGAAAAAAAAAAAAAAAAGTATCTTTTGAAAGGATTCAATGCTAGAAATTGAGTCAATCTGGGAATTCAATCTGGGAATCCCCTCAGAAGGGGATCCCATATACCAGAGAACTGCCACATCACATTGCTGACATATGAGGATATTGACTATTACATGTTCATATCTCCTTAAAATTCAATAGATTCAAGTATACTT
Organism: Sminthopsis crassicaudata; assembly: GCF_048593235.1. NCBI lineage: Eukaryota > Metazoa > Chordata > Mammalia > Dasyuromorphia > Dasyuridae > Sminthopsis > Sminthopsis crassicaudata. Next base: position 69,604,462 of record NC_133618.1, on the reverse strand, counting down.
TGGAGGTTTGTCTAATGTCTGGGATATACCCCTAGGAGACAGCAGATTTTCCTATTGTTATCAGGCTGACAAATTGATGACTTAGTATGCTTCAGCAGAGAGTGAACAATTGCTACCATTAATATCTTCAATTTCCTCTCTTATAAGGAGTCTTTAACTCTCTTCTCTTTATGTCATTCTTTTATCTTCCAAAATTAGGCCAGGCATCCCCTCTGCCATTTCCCCCCCTGGTTTTCATACTGAAAACATTATTTAATTTTCTTTGATAAGGTTTTCATTGTCAATCTTTGACCAATCACTGGACACAGAACTGCAAATATGATATATTCAATGAAGATTGCTCTTCAGATTCTCCCATACTTGGTAGTGCAAAGCTTACCAGGTGATGCTTTCTGAATATTGAAATGAGAATAGTAGAAGATACTATCTATTCTACAGCTATGTCCTGCCAATAAGCTCCCCTATTAGACTGTGAAATCCTTGAGAAAAAAAAAAAAAAAAAAAAAAAAAAAGTACTATTTTTTTTTTCTGTTTCCTCAGTGCTAAGCACAGGGTCTAGCACATAGTAGGCAATTAAAAAAATGATTATTGACTGCTTGTCATTGGAAATAGTCTCCAAATAGTGACTATTTGAAGCTTCAGCTTACAATTAAGGGTATGGGGAATGATCTCATTGATCCACAGTTGTGCTCCCCCAACATTGTGTCATGTTGCCTGGACTGAGGAGGTAACTTATTGATGCTTAATGGGCTGAAAGTGGAGTTCATAATTAGAAGCATTGACATGCTTGGCAAAGAGAAATAAGAGAAAGGAGCTGAGGAGCTGATATGATTAGAAGAATCTGCCCTACTTTGACTAAAGTAGGAATTGTGGTTTCACCCAGGCCCTTTAGATATTGATCTCTACTTTTTTTTTTTTTTTTTTTTTTTGTTTGTTTGTTTGTTTTGTTTTGTTTTGTTTTGTTTTGTTGTTGTTGTTTTCCTTTCAGTAATTCATGAGTCAGGAGACAGCTCAACTAGTTCTCCATTCTGAATTTTTCTTACAATGGAGCAGAAGGAAACTTGAAACTCTTCCTGTTCTCACCAGGACAACCAAATTTCCTAAGTCCTTTGTGAGGTTAAGTATGCAGAAGGCTACTCTCTTAAGGGATAATCTAAATCAATTTCTTCTTTCTCTTTCTCTTAATCTTTGTTGGGTTCTGAGAAGTCTATGGATTCTCATGCCTAAGTAAGGTCTGTCTGATTGAGGACAGATATCGTATGTAGTAATTTTTATGAAATTAACTGTTTCTTATTTGTTTAGGATATTGCTAATAATTGTTTTCATTATATGAGAGTCCTTTTAGATCGGTATATATCAAACTAAGAATTCTTTTATAGACCATGTGGTTTTATACTCTCTATTCAAATTTCTTCTTTTTCATGCTAAGTTGCAAATTTATTTTGTACATTCAATTCTAAATGTACATAAAACCAAGGTCAATAAATACTAGGAATCCTGGAACTTAAGACAGACTTGAGGCTCCGTTCTTACTTACAAAGCTAAGAAATCTCCTATAGAATATTTACTAAAAATCCCCATTAAACTTCTCTTTCTCAACTTCAATGATGGATTTAATTGGTAGGTTTAACTTTCCACTGCATATTAAGAATACAGTAAAAAACATTTTCAGGAATACTGAAATTTGAACAAAACATGGAGCAATTTGGGGTGGAGACTGGGTTCTCCTCTTCTAGCAAGGATATTAACACCTTTCATTTGTTGTGAGAAAGATCATCAGTCTAGAATAATACCTATTTCTGGGTAGTTTTAAATTGTAGTTCTTAGTCCTTTAGCATTTTATTAGCATCTTAACAGCTTGTTAACACTGAAATAATCATTTTCAACTTATTTTCCCTTTCCTTCTTCACTTTTTGTTTAACTTCATGTTGCCAACCTGTTTTGATTTATCATGATTTACCAGCTATTTATTCCTTCATGCAATTTCTCTTTCTTCATGTCCTTCAGCTCCTTTATTTTCAAGTGAAGTCATAGTATTATAGATAATGAGCTGGTAGACATCTTGAAGACTACTGAATTCAATGCCCTCCTGACTTATATTAGGAAACTGAAACCCAGGAAAGCTAAGATTTCTCCAATATTTTATGGTTAGTAAATAGAAGTAGAATTTCAACCCAGGTCCTTTAAGTCTAAGACTCCTAGGAGTCAGGACATGAACCAAGGTTTCCCAATATCGAATGAACTCAGGGTCTTGCTAACTGCAAGATGAAATCTCTTCATTCATTTTAGTACTTTCATTTACAAATTTCTTTGTTCCTTAAGAACAAAAAGGCTTCATATTTTTCACATACCCAGATTTTTCATATCATATTAGATTTTATGTTATTCTCTAGAACATTAAAATAATTAGAGGAAAATATTATTTCATATCCAATTCTATTGCATATCAAAATTGTAAATGACAACTTTAAATTCAACCCAAATACATTAGACTTTCATAGCCATAAAATCAGTACAAAATTATGAATCAGCATTGTGTACATGTTAGAATGGGGATTCGTTAAATTCTAATAGTTTTAGATTATATTCCTATGATATTGTAGATCAAATATGGATAATATCCAGATACCCCATATCCAGTTATCATATATCTTTCTTTGATGCATTTGAAATATCATTTAAAGCACAGTACACATGTAAAATCACTCAAAATCAACTGTGCTTCAGGCTTATCTTCCTAAAAACAAAATCTTTAACCTGGAAAGAGTTATGTGATCAGTGATAGTTTAGGGTATGAATGAAAAGCAATAGGAAGGATTCCTGTCTTATTTCAGTATAATTTATCCCATAAATACTAGCCTAACCACTATAATGAAAATGATTAAAAATGAAGAAATAACTATGTACTGAAAAGCAGAATTTAAAAATTTGTACTCAGAAAGTAAAAATCTTGAGGTCATAGATTATTTCATTTTTTTTTAATCTGTATCCCCAGTACCTTCTAAATTGCCTGCCACAAAATAGAAGCATTAAAAATATCCCACTAGTTGAATTTCATTGCTATAGGTCCCTGTTCCCTATTCTGTAGTTTTCAGATCACTGTGGACAAGAATAACAGAGTCATTGCAAGGCATTTGCTATTTTATGTGAGAAATGAGAATTGTCAACAATTGTTTTTTTAATCAATAGTAACTAAAAATACAAATGCTATCATAAAATGGTATCCCTTCATTTTTAATGAAGAAGAGTTGTCATACTCAAAGAATTTAGGAATCACTTTTTCCTATAAATAGGAATATATATCCCTTATATTCATATATGTAAATTTATATTTATATACATATATAAATATATACACATACACATACATATGTATATGTATATATATATATATATATATATAGAGAGAGAGAGAGAGAGAGAGAGAGAGAGAGAGAGAGAGAGAGAGAGAAGTAGCTGGATGAGTATATATGTGCATATGCATGTATTTTCATATGCAATATGAAGACAAATCACATAATAACTAGTGTATTTTATTGTTGTTGAATTAAATTTCTTAAAAGAGTGAATCAAAAAACGCTTTTGACTTTCTGATACTATTGGTTAGGGATGAGAACTCAAAGCATAGAATTAAAAAATTAGCAATAATTGATGGTTTTCTAAAATGTGAATATTTACAAAGAACTTTTTAAAAGTATCTCCATTCAAGTTTTAGGGGAAATTTATACAAAAATAATGGGGGGATAGAAGAAAGGAAGGAAGGAAGAAAGGAAGGGGAAAAGAGAACAGGAAAATGATAAAATAAAGAAAAGAAAAAGAAAGGAAAGATAAAGGAAGGAAGGAAGGAAGGAAGGAAGGAAGGAAGGAAGGAAGGAAGGAAGGAAGGAAGGAAGGAAGGAAGGAAGGAAGGAAGGAAGGAAGAAAGAAAGAAAGAAAGAAAGAAAGAAAGAAAGAAAGAAAGAAAGAAAGAAAGAAAGAAAGAAAGAAAGAAAGAAAGAAAGAGAGGAAGAGAGGAAGAAAGAGGAAGAAAGAAGGGGAGGAAGAAAAGAAGGAAGGAAGGAAGGAAAGAGCAAAGGAAGGAAGGAAAGGAAAGGAAAGGAAAAAAAGGTGAGGGGGAAGGAGGGAGCAAGGAAGGAAGGGAGAGAAGGAAAGAAAGGAGGGAAGGCAAAGGATGTTAAAAAAGGAAGAAAGAAATATATTTAACAGTAGTTTTTGGCAGGTAAAAAAAAAAAGAGAGAGAGAGGGGGGACTATCTAAGCAATAGTCTTGGAAGATGAATTTTGGAGTGAATTATGCCAGTTTTACTGTATTTTTACTGATTTATTATAACTGAGCTTTGCAAGCACTGAAGTGTTTGTGGATGTTTCAAAATGACCTGCTTTTCATGAGCATCAAAATTTTGATCTATCTACTAAAAAAAAAAAAAAAAATGGATTGATGGCTGCTATCAAATTTGATAGCAGATCCTGGATATAAAAAAAGTTTTCTTGCTGTAAAATTTTAGCTGCCTGTCACTTACATTATATTATGTCAAATCTCACAGTGACATATTGCAATGTAATGCAATGTAAGTTGCATAATAGACAACGGCAATACATAACATTTCTAACAGTGAGATCCATTAGACTACTCAGTAGTTTCCCAAGGGAAGTGAAAGGAATCCCATTGCTTAGGTCATTCAAAATAGATGAGAGTGTATTTTGTTTTTAATTTTTTTTTCTTTCCTTCTTCCTCTCAATATTTTCTACCACCTTTCTACATATAGCCAGTGGAACAAGAGAGATTCACATTCACCTTATCATCTAGTTCACAAATACTTTCTTCCGTTTTCTTTCTTTTGTTTTCTCGATTCTGTTTGTCCTTAATTAGCAGTGTGTTTATTCCTGGAGGAAATTTTTTTTAAAGTTTATATGATACATTATCCTGGTCTTCATGTTGCTAACAGTTTAGTCACAGTTAACACACCATATACACACATAGCTAACAATCATAAACAGTATAATGTGAGTCATGAATTTATTCTAAATGTGTTGTGTCATTCCTGTATTCTTGGTTCCTAGCTGAATCTTCTAAATCACTTGAGCTTAGGAGTTCTTTCTTGCTATACAGCTAAAGTTACCATGTATTTTTATTAAATCATTCAGCAATACAGTTTTCCACTCCGTAGGAACAGGCTGCCTAAGGAGGGCCAAAACACTACAAGTTAGAAAAAAGTTTCAGGTAAAGCCAAAATAGTATTGGGCTCATGAGTGTCTGCTGTGACAACAGCCTAGAAAAGACAAGATGATCCAGTCTCATAAAATAAAATAAAATAAAATAGTTCATTAGACATAAGCAAAACAAAACCTTCCTTTGGTTTTGGGGACATAGTTACTACTAATTGCAAGATTCAGGGAGGGCTCTTGGTAGAAGTGATATTTTAGTTAGTATTTATTGAATTAGTAGAGTATGAGTAATACTGAAGGCTGATAAATAACTAAAATTTATGTTGTGAATTAAAAATTATAAGGTATGAGATAATATGAGCAAAGATATGATGGCCTGAGAGAAGAGGATATTCCTGGAATTAGAGAGTACTTTAATTTGCCTAAAGCATACAGTATATTGCTCATAGTTAGACCTAAAATGATATAGTACTAAGACTTCTAGAACAGAAGTTTGAAAATATATATTATAGTATTGTCAGGCTGGGGAGGATTGATGGGGAAGTAGTAGAAACATCATGTAGGAGTGAATATTTTATAAAAGCACTGAATTCACATCAAAAGTTTCAACAAGTCAAGCATAAGGGTGGAGTAATTCAGGAGGGAAAAATACTAATCTCAGGGTAGAGGTAAATATAGGGCAACAATTTGGGAAACAATGAATATTTTAATAGGAAAGGGGTTTTTATCCTGTGGTCAATACATTTCAGGAGATAGAATTTTAAAAAATATCTTAATAACTATTTATATGTAATCGGTTTTATTTGTAATCCTATATATTTTGTTTTAAACATTTAAAGACTTTATTTTAAGAAGGGACTCTATACTTCACTAAACTGAAAAATATACAAGACACATAAAAGGTTAAGAACTCTGTCATAGAAATAATATATAGAAAACCTGGTGTGGGTGGAGAGAGGTGGTAAAGCATATTTTGAATGATATTTAGAAAGATATAGTAGGACCAGATTATCAAAACTGAGCAATTTGAGTATTAAGGAGCCCCAAAAGGTTTTTGTAGAAGTGAAATGTTTTGATTTGAACTTTAATTTATTCAGGCAATAGCATGTGCGGTGAAATGGAAGAGGAAGAAATTAGAAATGGGAAGACCATTTCACATTATAATTTCACATTATAACAAAGATGTTGTCCTCCCCTCCATTAAGTTCCATGAGGGCAGGGACTGTATGTTTTTAGCTTTGTATGTGTGTGTGTGTGTGTGTGTGTGTGTGTGTGTGTGTGTGTGTTTTTTCTTTGTATCCTCAACATTTAGTACAGTTCCTGGCATAGAGCAAGCATTTAATAAATCATTGTTAATTAGTATTATAGAATTAGCCTATTAGTAGAATAGAATTAGTTTTAAGAGGGTCATTGGCAGTGTGAATAGAGAATAAGAATATACATGCCAGTGATATTACCAAAGTAGAATTCACAGGGTTTTTTCCAAAAAATTGAAAGCAGGACTCCATATATAGTCTGACAAGGGCAAAATGCAAGGAGATGATCACTATCCTATTCTTGGAAATTTTTCACTTCTTATTTGAGTATCAAATTACATTAGGATTCTGGGCTGTTTAATAACTCAAAATTTATTTTTAGGCCACTAAAGCCCCTATATTATTTTCACAACAACTTTTGGCTCTCCATGTTTCTCCTAGATATTCTTATGAAGATTGTTTTTTATCATTGTACTTAATTGCAAGAAAATCTTTATCTTTATAGGATTTAATGTTATCAGGCTCAGCCTAATATTCTTCCAGCCTATCAAGATGACTTTGGTTCTTGATTTTAATATTCACTGTGCTAGCTTTCACTTTCAGCTTTGTGTCAACTGCAAATTTAATGAGAATAACATCTATATCTTAATCCATGTCATTGATAAGCATGTTTAAAAAAGGAGTTTCTTTTTGGTGGGAAGGAAACAAATCTGTTTTTGTACATACTGACTTGCAAGGCCAATTAAAAGTTACAGAAACCAGTGAGATAATTGTCAACTAATCTGCTATTAATCAAAATATAGCAACATCTCATTTATCTAGGATCATTAATTAAAAAAAAAAAACTAAGTTATTTTGTATATATATATATATATACATATATGTCCTAGATTTAGAAGAAAAGGAATCTAGCTCATATTTAAAGTTAAAATGATATCTTAGTAGTCATCTGTAGATATCAATATGGGAAGATTGAGAACCAGGGAAGCAAAATAATCAATCAACAAGTATTTGTGAATGTTCCTTTGTGCTCAGATCTCTGATAGGTGTTGTAAATTTAAAACAAACAAACAAATTTTCAAGGAGATTACATTTCATCCTTTAAATGTACCTAAGAAAACACAGATCTTCCTCATCTAAATGCAATGTTCTTATCATTGTTTTACAACTTTTATAACTGAAAAAACAAATGTTTGTTTTGGAGTAAAAAAAAAAAAAATCTGGAGTCAACCCAACTCTTCTATGGCTTCAGGCAAATCACCTCATCTCTCCAAGGTACAGATGAAGTAATCTATGAATAATGTAATAAAACAAACAAATGAACACATATTGTAGCACAGGACTCAGGATTAGGCAGATGAGAGTTCAAATCCTGTCTGACACTTGCAAGTTAAATGACCCTTGACAAGATACTGTGATTTCTCTCATTTTCTGTTTCCTTCCTTGTGAAACAGAAATGAGGATTGTTAAGAGGATCATTTGTAAACCATAAAGCACTTACAACTGCTGACTATTGCTCATTTATAAGGACTTATAACTCTAGAATTTTGTATTCTAAGGTTTCTTTCTTATAGCAGCAACCTTCTAGATCTTTCAATCAATTTTTGGTTCCCAGCTCAAGCATTGTAAATTTTTTGTTTGCATATTATATAGTTCAAGGTCCTTTCTACTTCTAATATATATTGCAAAGTATTGTTAGAAACTTTTCTCCTCAATGTTTTATTTTATTTTATTTTATTTTAATATTGATTGTTTCTTTTACATGCACATGCAAAAACACAGGGAAACATACATTCATGTTCCTGCTCTTGGTTTTCTTTTTGGGAGAAAAAAAAAATGTGAACTTTAATTAATTAAAAGATTTTCTGTTCTTTTCCTTTGGAAAAATAAATTAACTTTTTATATAATTGTCTCTTAACTATTCTAAAATGTTCTTTTTGACCTTTAGCTAGCCAAGTGTCATAATTAAGGGAAACGACAGGGCCATTCACAATACATGTTGTCTTCCTGAATTAAAATATAAGCTTCTTGAGGAAAAGAACTATCTTGCTTTCTACATTTAAATCTCCAGTCTTTAGTACAATGCCAAGTATATTTAAGTGTTTAATAAATGATTTTTCATTCATTCTTGTATCTTTTCTTTCTTCCGTGGATTCCTCTCTCTCTTTATTTTTATTTCTCTTTCTTTCTCTTTCTTTCTTTCTTTCTTTCTTTCTTTCTTTCTTTTTATTTCTCTTTCTTTCTCTTTCTTTCTTTCTTTCTTTCTTTCTTTCTTTCTTTCTTTCTTTCTTTCTTTCTTTCTTTCTTTCTTTCTTTCTTTCTTTCTTTCTTTCTTTCTTTCTTTCTTTCTTTCTTTCTTTCTTTCTTTCTTTCTTTCTTTCTTTCTTTCTCCCTCCATTCCATCCTTTCTTCTGTTCCCTTCCATTCTCCTTTCTTTCCATCCTTGTTTCCTTCTGTCTTCCCTCCCTCTTTTCTTTCTTCTCATCTCCATTCTTTAGATTTTCCTTCCTTTCTTCCCCTTCCTTCCTCCCTCTTCCTTTCTTATTCTTTCCTTCTCTCCTTTAGCTCTTCCTGCCCTTTCTCCTGTCTTCCTTTTATCCTTCCTTTATTCCTTCTTCTTTCACCTTCCATTTTCCTTTCCTTCTTTCCTTCCTTTTTTCCTTTCTTCTATCTTCCTTCCTTCCTTCTTTTATGTATTCTTTATATTTTCTTTCCTTCATTTCTCCTCCTTTCCTAATTTCCTTCCTTATTCTCTTCCTCCTGCCCTTAATTCCTATTCTTTCTTCCTGTCTCTTTTCTTTCTTTCCTTCCATCATGTTAACTTGATTCTCCCTTAACTCCCTTCCACTTCTTTTATCTGACTTCCTTCTTCCTTTCCTTTCTTTTCCTCTTCCTCTCATTTTTCATATAAAATATAGAATTATCAATAATGTCTTTTTATTTATTTTTCTTAATATCCTCTTAGTAAGTAGCAGGAAATCCATAGATATTATTTCTATCCCTGAATCTGATCATGTTCACCATGTTCAACCTATAAGATCTTACCACTTTCTAGGTTTTGTTGTTGAAATCACAGGAAAAAGAGTGAAATCAGAGGTCAACTCTTTAGAGCTGACCTTCCTCTGAGTCTATATGAAATGTACTTATCATAGCCAGCTTCTAATAGTGAGGTCTACCTAACTGGCTATGTTTCCTGAATCTATAATTTTTCAAGGTAATTGACTTCGACTAAATAAACAGCTTTCACCAAAATTCAGAACTAAGATGAAAAGGAAGAAACAGAAGAAAAAATATTTTGTTTTCATTGCATAAAGACTAGATTAGGATTAGATCTATTTGTGAAGAGCACCTTTAAGTGAAAGACTTTACCAATACAGGTCTCTGATACTTGTTTATAACTTATAATCTTCAATAATTACCTAGAACATTTAGAGTTTAAGTGACATGTCTAGTTTTATCGCAGCTAGCATGTGTTAGAGCCAGGATTTAAATATGTATTCCTGGCTTCAATTTTAGTTTTTCCTTCACTTCATGTTATCTCCCTCCCTATGTTATCTCTCATGTCATTTTGATATAATGGAGTAAATATTAAAGAAAGCAAAACAATAATAAACTTCCTAAAAAGCTGTTCTTGTTATTCAGTCATACAGTTGTGATCTAATGTACCATAGAAGGACTTTCCACTATCTCCCAAAGTCTATACAAGTTTATTTTGTTATATCCATGACACCATCTGTCCATCTCATCCTCTGTCCCATTTTCCCTTTTTCCTTCAATTTGCCAACATCAAAGTAGAAAGATTTTAAGGTTCATCTTTAATATTTGACCTTCCAGTGAATAGGTTCAATTGATTTCTTTAAGTACCAACTGATTTGATCTCCTTTCTGTTCAAGGGGCTCTCAAAAATCTTCCAGCACCACAATTCAAAAGCATTAATTTTTTGGCACTAAGATATCCTTACAGTTCAACTGTCACAGCCAAACAATGTTACTGGAAAAAGTGTAGCTTGGATTGTACAGAGCTTTGTCAACAAGATGATGTTTCTGCCTTTTAATAAGCTGACTATATTTGCAAGAACAAGTATATTTTAATTCCAGAGTTGCCATTTGCAGGATCTTTGAGGCTAAGTTTATGAAATCTGGCCCTGCTTCCATTTCTTCTTCCTCTATTTTCTAGGAAATAAAGGGACCAGGTACTAATTTTGTTTTGTTTTGTTTTAATGTTAAACTTTAAGCCCATTTTTACATTCTTTTATTTCACCCTCATCAAAAGACTTCAAAATTCTTAATTTTCTACCATCATATGTCATCATCTGCATATCTGACATTATTGATATTTTTCTCAATATCCTTAATTCCAGGTCTGGAATTTTGCAAGATGTACTCTGCATATAAGTTAAATAAATGACACTACACAGTCTTATCATACTTTTATTTTTTTTAACAAATTTTAATCAGTTGTTTCATGTTTTGTTCTGTTACTCCTTGGACTGCATAGAGTTTCCTCTGATAGTCCCATCTCTTTGAGGAAGTCACACTTTGTTAGGTCTACACGGTCAAAGTCTTTAGTGTAGGCAATAAAATGGAAGGAATTCCTTTATTTTCTCCATAAATCAGTAAAATATTGGCAATTTGGTTTCTAGTTCCTCTGCCTCTTCAAAAACCAATGCGCTCTTTTGGTAATTCTTGTTGTATTATTATTGAAGCCTAGCTTGCAGAATATTAAACATAACATTGTTGATATATGATATGAGTGCAATTCTTCAGTTATGTGAACATTATTGGCATTACCCTTTTGTTAGGATTGGGATATAAACTGATCTTTTCCAATCCATTGTCCTTTCTTGTGTTTTCCAAATTTGCTGGCATAGTGAGTGCAACACTGTTAGAAAGCAAATGTTGAATGATCAATTGTCCAGAGTGTTCTTATTTGGGAGTATGTTGGATGCAGTGACCACAGATGTCCCTTCTTACACTTGAACTGTGATTGTTTCCATGGTTACTAATTTTTTTTAATGTAATTCTCTTCTTGTCTATGTACTACTTTTTTTATAGATTTTTTAATGTAATTTTGTCTATGGACTACTTTCTTTTATAGATTTTTGTAGATTTTATAGATTATTGCTACTATTCCTAACCTTGACTTTTGCAAAGTACTTTATATGTATCCTCATAAAATGCACACAACAATATTATGAACGAGGTCCTAAAAACAACAAATATTAATAACAACAAGAAGTAACATTTATAAAGTACCTTTTATAAGTTTGTAAAAACTTTATGTAACTTATCAATCTTTTAGGTTGGTGCTATTATTATGCTTATTTTACAAATGAGGAACCTGAAAATGAGAGAGTTTTAGTCATCTATGGTTATGCAGCTAGTTAAGTAGCAGTTAAGTTCTTTCTTGATTAAAGCCTTTTCCAGTCTACTTATACAGGTTCTAGTCATAGCAATAATTACAGTAACCATCTCCATCTCTTGTCATTTCCAGTTCTCTTATTATCTAGTAATTTATATACTATGTTAATTGCATGACCATTACCAGTTTTACTTTTGTAATGGCTTTTTATTTTTCTAAGTATATTCTTCTAAACATATTTCCATATTTATTATGTTGCACAAAAAAATTAGATAAAAAAAAAAACAAAAAAAACAACACCACCGCCAAAAAAAAAAATGCAAATACTATTCTTTGATGCACACTCAGTCTCTACAATTCTTTCTCTGGATGCAGATGACTCTCTCCATCACCAGTTTATTGGAATTGACTTGAATCACCTCACAATTGATCATCACAAAATCTTCTTGCTGTGGACAATGTTGTCTTTGTTCTACTCACTTTGCCTAGCATCAGTTCATGTCAGTTTTTCTAGGCTTCACCTGCTAGTTATTTCTTGCAAAACAATAATATTCCATTATATTCATATACCATAACTTGTTCAATCATTCCCAATTGATAGGCATCCACTCAACTTATAGTTCCTTGACACTACAAAAAGAACTGCTAAAAACATTTTTGCATCTATGGATCCTTTTCCCTTTTTTATGATCTCTTCAGTATACAGACCCAAATGTGATTCTGTTGGATCAAAAGGACTGTCCAAATTGATAGTCCTTTCTCACTGTTCCAAATTGCTCTCCAGAATGTTTGGATCAGTTCACAACTCCACCAACAACACATTTATGTCCCAGTTTTCCCACATCCCCTCTAACATTCAAAATTATCTTATTTCCAGTCATCTTAGCCAATCTGAGAGATGTGAAGTTATTACAATACTTTCTAGCAAAAGATCTCATTTTGCTTTAAAATAATTAATCTCTTTCACCATGTATTGCTGTCAGTTTGTATTTTTTCTAATGCTGTCCCTGTTTCTAGAGTTCTTTCTATCTATATCCCGTTGTGCAAGTGTCATATTTCGGAAATATTAGATAGTGCAGTGGATAGGAAATTGATATTGAAGTTAGGAAGCCAAAACTTCAATTCCAAACACTTTATTTCAGATACTTATTCCAGATATTTATGTGATCTTGGTCAAGTCATTTAATCTCATATTTCTCTCAGTTTCTTTAATTGTAAAATGGGGAAAATAATAATACCTGTCAGGTTTTTATGAGGTTTAAATGAGACAAGATTTATAAAGTATTGAATAGAATACCTGGCAAACAATGATCAACAATTATTATTAATGTTATTGCTACTGTAACATACTTTTTTGAGCTATTTTTCCTACCTAACCTATCATATTAAGCCTTTAAGTTTTAAGAATTCAATATATACTTTGAGCATTCTCAGTATTGCCCTTGAGTATTTTGGACATAGAATCACTCTATAGGACTTTAAATATTATATAGGCTAGCTCTCTCATTTTACTGATGAGGAAATTGAGACCTAAGGAAGTAAATTGATTTGCCTAAGATCAAATGGGCAGCAGAACTGGAATTATACATATTCATAATTATACAAATTCATACACATATCTAAGGCATTGCTTACAATGCCTTAGATAAGCCGGTACTTATTGGATTTTATAAATCCAATCCAAAATAAATCCAAAATATTTATAAATATTATTTCATTTGAACCCTATAACAAGCCTATGAGGGAGATAGTGTCAACATAACTGTCTCATTATATACTTACAGCAACTGAGAAGCAAAGAGCCCAGATAATTTCCCAGTGCAATAAATGAGTAAATAATGAAGATTCAACCAGAAGAATGAAAGCCTCTTCACTCAGAATATACCACTTTTTAAATTGATGCATTAGAAGCCAAGTCAGTAAGAACTGCTTTTGTAAATGAAAAACTAAAATCAAGAGAAAGGGAGATTATTGCAAGCAAGACTTCTATAAAATCTACTTAATGACATCCCTGAGATAAACAGAAATAATAGGACCCAGTATTAAGAAACTAGTTTATGGTTTACAAAGCTCTTCATTACCACAAGTCAATACAATCTCATGAACTCAGTGGTGCAGAATAGTCCTAAAAAAGTTACATTTATTTAGTAAGGATATGTTTTTCCTTGAAGCTAAAACTACTTTTAAAACACTTTTTTTTTTTTTTAATTCAGCCAAAGGGCTAAATTTTATACTAAGAAGATCCAACTATATTACTTTAAGAGCAGCCATTTTGTTTTCTTTTTCTCAAATTCCTAACATATAAAATTTGGAATAATAAAACCTTCATTCTCTATTTTACAGGCCTCATATGAGGATCCAGTGAGAACATATTTGTAATATCTTTGCAAATCTGAAAGCTTGAAAATATCTTTTATTATTATTCATCCCATGTTTTGTTTTATATTATAATTATTTTTGCATTATGAGCTCCTCTATTAGAATATAAATTCATTGATAAAACATAATATATTTTATTTAGCATTATATCCCTTAAACTATGAACTACATTTTAAAATGCCTACTCTATTCTAGGCACTGTGAGGGTCTAGGTCACAAAGAAAGAGGAATGGGGAGAAAGATAAAGGAAGAGAGAGGGGACAGAGATACAGACATAAAGAGAAATAGAAACAGAAAGAGACAGACAGACAAACAGAGAGACAGAGAAAGGGATGGAGAGAGAGATGAATAGAGAGATAGATAGATAAAGTGGGTCCAATCTTCACGGATCTAAATTTCTAGTTAGAGTAACAATATATTAACACATAAGTCAATATAAAGATTGTTCAAACTGCATACAAGATTATTTTCATGGGGAAGACCATAATAATTTGCAAGAGGGAAGGAATAGCCTCATGTAAGATGGAACAACAAGCTGAAACTTTAAATCTTTTTTTCCCCTGAGGCAATTGGGGTTAAGTGACTTGCTTAGGGTCATACAGCCAGGAAGTGTTAAGTGTCTGAGACCAGATTTGAACTCAGGTCCTCCTAACTTCAGAGCTGGTGCTCTATCCACTGTACCACCTACCTATCCCTGCGTTAAGAAATCTAAGAATTCTAAAAAGTAAAGAAGATACATATTGTAGGTATGAGGAAAAACTGTGAGCAGAGAAGTAGAATATTACATATGGGGAAAATATACATAGAGAGAGAGCAGTTTGAAAAGAAGAGAGGCTGAAAAGGAAAGCAGTGGAAGGTTTTTGCTAGGAATTTGAAAGATTTGCTAGAAATGTGAAAGAAAATGTAGATATAGGATTATACCTTGATGGGATTGTAAGATCAAGTTTGTTTATTTGTTTTACTGATCTACAAAAATGGTTCTACATTGTCTCCATACTTGTGAAGACTTGTGAAGGTGGTACTCACAAGTTGGCTCTGTGATCTAGTTATCCACAGTTCATATAGCTTAGAAGTAGAGCTGAGACTTGAAACTCATACTACTAACTGTAAACTTAATTTTCCCTCCTATTGTTCCTATTCATTTGCTATATCAACTGAATATCCAACTGATGGAATTTCTACCAGTTTTATGAGGTAGACTTAACATTTTAGTTTAATTTTAGGAGGGAAGATAATTTTGAGCAAAGGGATGGGCAGAGTCATACTTAGAGAGAAAAAAAATGCAGTAGAAACCCAAGGATGCTGATATTTTTTAGTTCATTTTCTCATTCCACTGCCATAACCTGAGGTCCACACTAACAGTCCACATTAATTTACTATAAATATATATATATATATATATATATATATATATATATATTTTTTTTTTTTTCCTTCTGTTGTTCCTTTAGTAGTGTGATAGAGACTTTTCAGAGAAAGGAAAAGAAAGGTAGATGGAATAATATTCAGAGCATATTATTAGTATGTAAAATATCAGTAAAGAAAGTAATTTTAGTACTAGACACAATGATTATCTTGGTCAGTCAAGTGAATTATATACTCAAATGGAATACTGCACATTCCTTAGTAAATCAATAGCTGAGTAGGACTTATATTTTGGAGAGACATTGTAATGCAGGGAAAAAAAATGAATCAAACTGAAAGGCAGGAGATTTGAATTTAAATCTTAGTTTGATTGCTTAATAGTCTCATGATCTTGAACAAGAAAATGAACATCCCCCAAGTTTCTTATATACTTTGAAATAAAACATGATACCTATTCTACAGACAAACAGAGATAGAGACAGAGAAAGGGACAGAGAGAGAAAGAGAGAGAGAGAGAGAGAGAGAGAGAGAGAGAGAGAGAGAGAGAGAGAGAGAGAGAGAGAGAGAGATATGAATGGATAGATAGATAGATAGATAGATAGATAGATAGATAGATAGATAAAATGTGTCCAATCTTCAAGGACCTAACCTGTAAGTTCTATTTGTTACTATTTTTTTTCTACTTTTGTAAACTAGGGGTTAATTATAGTTAATAGGATGCTAAATTAGATAGAATACTTTGTGGAAAGTATAGCTTCATTGAGAATTTTGGGAGCTGAGCTACATGATTCAGAAAATTCCTTTAAAGCTTATATTGGCTTAGTGTTTGATCTCTTGGTGGGACTTGCAGATAGCAACATTATCCTTTTGTTGGTATCCCTCTCTCTTTTAAGTCTATTAAATAGGCTCTCTTCTTGGACTAAGAAACCAATAAAGGAAAGCTTACCATTCCAAAGTATAAGCTCTTTATTATTAACAAGACAACACAAGTTATTATCATGTATATTGAAAAGAAAATCTAAGTCTGACCCTTGTACCATGGATTTCAAAGTTGCATGGATGGGGGAGGTCATCTAGGGAGGAAGGAAAAGAAGAAGAGAGGGAGGGAGGGAAGGAGGAAAACAGGGAGGGAAGAAATAAAAAAAAAAGATAAGGGAGAAAGAAGGGAAAAAAGAAAGAAGGATGGAAGAAAGAAAGTAGAGAAGAAAGAAGAAAAGAGGAATAAGGGGAGGGAAGGAAGGAATAAGGAAAACAGAGAGGAAATGAAGGAAGGAATAGAAGGAAGTAAGGAAGTTAAGGAAGGAAAAGAAAAAGAAGAAAGAAAGGGAGGGAGATAGGGAAGGCAGAAAGGAAGAAAAAGAGAAAGAGAGAGGGGGGAGGGACAGAAAACTAAAATAAAGGGGGAGAGAAGGAAGGAAGATTGGGAGGGAGGTAAAGAGGAAGAGAAGAGAAGAAAGAAGGCAGGGAGGGATATAGAGAGGAAAAGAAGGGTGGAAGGGAAAGAGTAAGGAAGGAAGGAAGGGGATTTTAAAACAGTTACTATTTTCCAGTGACTGCCCTCAGATCCCCAGGTAAATTTCTGAACTAGAAGTAAAAATTAGTTCTTCTTGACTCCTGATCCAGTGGATTCCCTAACCGTCCATTATCCTACATCCTTATTTTTCAACTGAGGAAATAGAGACTAAAAGAGATGAAATTACTTCCTCAGGTCGTATAATTAGAATATAGTAGAAATAGTATTAGGTCACAAGCCTCTTACTCTAGATATGATATAAATTCCATGGTACTATTTTGCTACTTCAACTTCTCATCATCTCCAGTCTCAATGGATGAGGATATTAAGGCACAGAGAGGCTAAGGTTATCCAGAGAGTACAATCCAAGCCCAAATCTTATAATTCTTAGTCCATTGCCATTTTACTGCAAATTGCTGCCTCCTTCATGGCATCTGCTGTCTTTCATGGTTTTGTCATTTTATAAACAGCTTTGCTAGTTCATTCTCCCAAATGACTAAGTTATCTATCACCAGGTCAAATAACTGAGCATTTCTGTGGACAGATATATTCATTTACTGATCCTTCTATATAAATTTGAAATGCCCTGGATTCATTTAATTCATGTGTCAAAATAATACAAAACAAAAACATAAATGATCATTCCTTCCTACTACATTCATCTCCTCCAAACTCTAATTTTCCTTAAGATGACATTTGATATATAAGTTCATATAAACTTTTCTTGTTTTGTCTACTTCTTTGGTTTACTTATTTGTGAAATAAGGGAGAAGGTGTCTTCCACAAGCTTTTAAGTCCCTTCCAGCACAAAAATTCTATATTCCAAATTTCCATGACTAAAAGTCTATTCTAAATTAAAATATCATAAATCTATTCCTTAGTCAACAAATATTTATTATGCACTTGATAATGTGCTAAATACCAGAAATATCAAAAACAAAATAAATAAAACATCCACAAAGACAATAAAACAACAGTGTCTGTCTTCAGAAAGCTTACAGTCTTAAAAATGTGAGAAATGTAGAGTAGAAGGAAGGTAATCTGAGACAGAAAGAGTCAAGCAGCATAGAGCAACATTAAGGCCTTATTAAGTTTCAGTTAAATTCCAAGGGTGGTAATCAAGGGCCTGTATCATGGTAGGGGCTATGGAAATGGAAAGAAAAAAAAATGAAATGTTTACAATGCAAAAAGAAAGGTAACATGGTATATAAGATAAAGTAGAGAAATGATATGACTCAAAGAAAGGATAGAGCTGATACATATTGGCTGACTAACCCTGAGCAAGTCCTAACTTCTCAATTCTGAATCTAAGCAATCCTCTTGGAATATATGTTTCAGAGAAGATGCTGACCTGAATTGGTAGAATGGATTTCTTGACCTGAGAGCTCCCTACATGATAAAGTGACAAATCTGATGAAAAAAGCAAAATTGAAAAAAGAAAAGAAAAAAACAGAAGGAAAATAAAATAATTGTATTCTATGATTTGACAAACTGGCAAGAAGTAAAATGTATGTTGTGGAAAAATTGAACTTAATCAATTTGGGAATTTTTTCTAAAAGTATTCTCTATGCATGTATATACATATATGTACATGCTCATATATGCAATATGTATATATTGCATATATGAATATATATGTATACTCAGAAATGCAGTATATACTCGTATATATAGATAATTTTATATAAACATACATACATGTACATACATGTTCACAGACATATTAATATATGCATGCACATGCAGATAGGGATATAAAAATATTTATACACACACACACACACACACACACACACACACATATATATATATATAAAACATTTAGCTACTGAGGGATAAAAGCTATTTTCTTTGCCAGTAACCTTATCAAAGGGCACAGAGGGGAAAAAAAATTCAAATAGCTCTCCTCTTTTGTCTAAGCCATAGTTACCTACTATCTGCAAATCATTTACTAAATAGTGCCCTTAAAATTGAGGGGCAAGTAACCTTCAGTTTCCTATTTATGGAACACAGAAAACTTCATATGTAGAAAGAGTCAGTGAATGACCAAGCAAATCTAACATCTCTCCATTGTTTCACATAATACGTTAAAAAAAAGAGAAATTAGAATCAAAATCTAGCCTTGAGCAAGTTTTTAGGTAAATATATGCATGTAGTGAATAGGGTATATTTGTATATACATTTGTATTTTATTACTTAAATACCTGAGGCAAAAATCAGTCTCTTAACTTCTATTCCCAGATGTGGACAATATTAGTTTGTTGTATCTGTGGGTTGCACAAAATATCTGCCACTCAAAGTTTTGAAAATATCTGTGTGCTATCATTTCCAAAATCACATTTGTATATTTCTAGATATCTGCCTGGGAAACTTCCAGGAAAAAAGTTTATTATCCATCCATCCATCCTTTATCATCATCATCATCATCATCATACATCATCATCATCACTTCTAAAATTTATATAAAGTTTAGAAAATGCTTTTCTTACAAAGTTATCCATAATATGAGAGTTATTTTCTCTTTTCTATGGTTTTAAAACAAAGAAAACTGAGCCTGGAAGGCTGGGAATAATTTGCAAGGGATGACGTGTCTTTCAAATGCTAAATTAGAATATGAATCCCTGTATCGATATTTTAAAGTCCAGTCTTCTTTCCATCATTGTATTTCCACAGAAATACAATTGTAGAAGCTTTCCAAAGAGTTAATAAAAAATAATGTTGGAAATCAAAATTTAGAAAGAAGGAAGCATTGAATATAAGAAACATGGATATCAAGAAAGAAATATGGATTGATTAGATTAATAGTAAAGATCTTTTTAATGTTTTATAAAATACTCCTCCACAATCTTATAAGGTAAATAATATAAATAGCACCACAAGTATTTTGTAAATAAGGCACATTATTTTAATCAATAAAGAAAGGGCCTTGAATTCAGGAATGTCTAGATGCAAGTAATAGGCCTGATAGAGCTTATCTGTCTGACTGCTGGACAAGTCACTTATCTTTCATGTGCAGAATAAATTTTGATCAGCAACCAAATCATGGATATAGCCTTCTAAATTTTCCAGATAAAGAAACTAGCTATCAAGTAGAAGTGCTTTGCTCATAGTAATAAAATTAATAAATATTGAAATTAGGATCCTGATACTAGTCTCTCTAGATTTTTGCTCTAGCTATACTGTCTCTCTAAGCTTAGTTTATAGTTGACACTGTCCTCATGGGGATAAAGTGTTGAATCCGATATTATTGGTCTTTCAATTTCATACAGAATATCAGTTCAGTGACATGTTACCTGAAAAACCTGCATCTGTTATATTCAAATATAAGCTGAATGAAGTTACTGAGAGACTCTCATGGTCAATCACAAACCTTTAAATGTCAAGGGACATATCTTACAGATGATAGATGGTTTAATATCATAATTTCTTTATTCAAAATATAAATCTATTAATATTGACATTGGAGGTTTTTTAAACATTTAAAATTGATCATTATTTAAGGGATGTGTATCTTTTCCAACCCTATGTATATATGTACCATACCTGGCAGAAAGTAAAAGCTTTCAGGGCTTTAATCATTCTTTCTATCCAGATGATTCTCAAATTTATATCTTCACTCCCCACTTCCTCCCAGGGCTCTTGTCCCATGTCTCCAACCATCCACATTAATGCCTTACTTGAAACTCAAACTCAACATGAACAAAACCAAACTCATTATCTTCCCATCAAAATCTAATAATGATACCATCATCATTTCCAGCATGAAAACGCATATCTTCAAAATAATTTTTATTCTTTTCTCTTTTGTACTCTTTATATCAGTCTAATTCTGTCAATTTTGCTTCTACAAAATCTTTCATTTCCATCCTTCCCTTTATACTTTTGTTAATGTCACTTTAACTCGTGTTCTTATTTCATCTTGACTAGGTTATTATAATAATATTTTCTTGACTTGGCTGCCATAGGAGTGTGTGTGTGTGTGTGTGTGTGTGTGTGTGTGTGTGTGTGTGTGTGTGTTTTATCCAGCATTTCATCTCTTTAATCTGTCTTACACTGGACTAATGCATAGTCCTAATGCATGCCTATTGGCAAGATGATTTCATTCTTATGCTCCCCAAAGTCTGCTGTTTTGAATGATAGAATGTCTAAGAAAATATGAACTTCTGATTCAAACTACATGTTGTCCTCAAATCCTTCCTCACTCCCATATTTCATATCCAATTAGTGGTCAAGTCTTATTCTTTCTACCTTCAAAACAACTCTCATCTATTCCCCTTTTCCCTCTCTGGCACTGTAACCACTCTGGTGCACCTTATCTCTAAGTTGTATTTTGCATTAGTCTTTTGGTTGGTCTCCGTACCTTAGGTCTCTCTCCACTACAATCCAGCTTTCATTCAGATATCAAAATACCTTTGCAAAATACAGGTTAAACCATTTCATTCTATTTGAATTTTTTCCCAGTAATTTCCTATTATCTCAAGGATCAAAAATAGAATTATATGTTTAGTTTTCAAAGCCCTTTATAAGCTTATCCTTTTGTACCTTTCTAGTCTTCTTTTATCCCACACACCCCATATATTCTTCAATCTAGTTATATTGTAATCCTTTGTCTCTTTGAAATTCCACTCCATCCTTAACTCCTAAAAGACTCAACTAAAAAGTTAGTTGAAATAATTAATAATTTCATCAAAGTAGGATATAAAGTAAATCCACGTAAATTATCAATATCCTTATATATTACCATCAGGATCCTACAGGAATAGATTGTTAGAAATAGCCCTATTTAAAAAAGAAAAGAAAAAAAATTGGACATTACAAAATATATGGGAATACTCTTACCAAAACATAAACCCAGGATTTATATGAACAAAAACATAACATTTATATACACATATATAATCAGATTTAAACAATGGAGAAATGTTAATTGTTCATGGGTAGGCAGGGCCAATATAATAAAAATGAAAATCTTACTAGAATTAATCTGCATATTCAATGCATCCCAATTAAATTACCAAAAATATTTTACAGAGCTAGAAAATTAATAACTAAATTCATTTAGAAGAAATAAAGGTCAAGAATATCAAAGGAACTAATAGGGAGGGGAACATAAAGGACAGAGTTTGAGCAGTACAAGATCTTAAACTATATTATAAGGTAATAATTGTCAAATCTAATTAGTTTTAGCTAAGAAATAAAAAAGATACTTCAATGGGATAGAATGGACACATGATCTATAGCAGTCAACAGATATAGTTACTTAGTATTTGACAAGTAAAAAGACTTAAATTTTGGGGATAAGAATTTATTGTTTGGTAAAAATTGTTCACAAAGCTGGAAAGCAGTATGGCAGGATTGGGCACAGACCATTCAATATCTTAGACCATTTATCAAGATAAGGTCAAAATGGATACATGATCCAGACATAAAGGAAGATATTGTAAGAAAATGTGAAGAGCATGGAACATATTACCTATCAGACATATGGATAGGTGAACAACTTATGAACAAATAAAAGAGAGAGAATGTTGTGAGATATAAAAGGTATATTTTTGATTGTATTAAATTGAATAAAAATGTGCAAATAAGAGAAATATAGTCAAGATCAGAAGGAAAGCAGGAAATGGAATAACAAAAATTTTATAGAAAATTTCTCAAGCGGTTAACCTGAAAAATATAATGAACTTTGTCAAATCTATTAGAATATGACTCATTACCAAATTTATGGGTACTTATATTTATGACAAATGTTGGATGGGATCTGGGAAAATTGGGACTTTAACTTATTATATGAATGTATATGTGTATATATGTCTGTTTATAGATATCTGTATGAAAGTGTCTGAATCTACATATATGTATATATATATATATCCATGCTTTAGTATAGCTTTCTTTATTGGGGAATGGGGGAAGAGAAAGGGGAAAAATAAAGTAAAAAACATATAGTAGGAGAAAAGAAAAACAACAAGGAAGCAAAGGAAAGCTATACAACTTTGAAAACAATGCATAGTATTTATTATATGAGTTTTCTGGAAATGGAAATTTATTGTTTTATATTAAACTCTATTTTATGATCTGATATATATATATGCATTTTTCTTTTTTTCTTATTTTGTATTCAAATTTAATTTTTTAAAATTATCAAAATTAAAAAGGAAGTTTTTCTCATTCTTAATCTTAGTGCCTCTGAGACTACTATTTTTCAATTTATTTTGTATATATCTTTTTTGTGAGTATTTGTATGTTGTCTCATTAAACTATGAGTTTTTCTTTGTATCCTTAGCTCTTAGCAAAATGCTCAGAAAATAATTGGTGTTTAATAAGTACAAGCTGACTGTCTAACACTCAATCATTGCCCCTCATTTCAATTTCAAGTTATTTTTTTCTAATTTAATATCAAATTCTTCCTCTTTATATGCTCTCAATCGTAATTTAATTGGAATAATTTTTGTTATTTCTCTTATCCTGTCTTTGCTCATTTCAGTCTCTTTTCTCCTCATATTGCATGAGGTAAATTCCACTCCACCAATTCTCATTTCTGCTTGTTGAAAAATCTCTCTTACTTCAAGGTCCTACTCAGATGTAACCATGGCTAAGAATAGGGATCACTTGGTGCTATGGACTTGATGGAGATGAAAATTATCAGAAGAGGAGTAGGGAGAGGGAGGACAGGAGTTGAGGACTCATTTTTATAGGGTTTTATTTTGGGGAAGAGAAATAAATATGTTTGCTGTTTTGAGGCTAATGTATTGGCATATCCATGTCATCTCAAATTATCAAAAATAAAACCCTACAAAGTTAACATCCCTATTATTTCAAAGTTAACCACTTTTGATGTTCTACAGAGGTCTATATTTTTTCTGGGATTTATATGCTATAGGACCAGAAATCTTGAAAGTAGCACCTCATTCATTGAATGCATATTACCAGGATGTGACTATATTATTCAATTTGTAATTATACTCCTTTGAATTTTGGGATAGTTTGTACATGAATCCAGGTTCCCTGATAATGTCTCTTTATATTAGCTAAATTTATTCATTATACTAACTGGGGAGAGGTGATCATGGAACCAGAACAAGACTGAATTTTAAAACATAGCTATCTCCCAACATTGTGGTGAGGATAAAAGGAGAAGATATTTTTAAAGTACTTTACAAATCTTAAAGCAATCTATAAATTATGAACTACTCATACTTAAAATAGTATAAAGTACTAGGTGCTCAATAATAGATTTAAATTTGGTGAAGGCAAGACTTTTTCAAACAGACAGATTTGGGAGTCCTTAAAATTTTATCATTTTAAATTGTTTCTACCAATAGAGATGAACAAGTCTTCCATAGTTTGGAATCTTTAAGAATTGCCCTAAAGAATCGAAAATGGAGGGGATGACCATAAGGTATGGAATGTTTGAATAAGTTATGGCATATGAATGTAACGGAATATTATTGTTTTGTAAGAAATGACAAACAAGCTGATTTCAGAAAAGCCTGAAAAGTTACATGAAAAGTTATCCTAAGTGAAGTAATTAGAAAAAAGGGAACATTGTACACAGCAAAAAGATTATGTGATGATCAACTGTTGATAAATGGTGAAAGGATATGAACAATTTTCATATGATGCAATTAAAACAATCTATAGTCATATGAAAAAATGCTTTGAATCACTATTGATTAGAGAAATGCAAATTAATCCAACTCTGAGGTACTACTTCACATCTTTCAAATTGGCTAAAGTGACAGGAAAAATATAATAAATGTTGAAGGGGATGTGGGAAGAGAGCAATTTGGAACTATGCCCAATGGACTATACAATTGTGCATATCCTTTGACCAGCAGCAGCACCAGTTTCCCAAGGAATTCATAAAATAGGGAAAAGGACCCATATGTGCATAAGTGTCTGTAGCAGCTTTTTTTTTTTTTTTTTTTTTTTTTTTTAAGGATCAGGCTTAAGTGAAAAACCCAGAAAGACTGTAAAGATTTAAAGGAAACTTAACCATTAAGGGGTTCCCTGAAAGCCCCCACAGGTGTGAATCATAATACACTTGAAAGAATTGCAATTCAGCCTTTAGTGAAGAAGAAGTTGCTTGGGAATAAAATAAATCACAGGCAAGAGGGAAGGGCAGAGAGGTCAGAAAATGCAACTGCCTCTTGATCTTTGTATTGTTATCACCCTCTCACATGAAGGGGTATATTCTGCTGGTCAGAATTAGATACCCCAACAGCCACTAGCAGGTGGCTCTCATAACACCTTTTCTTGTAGCCAAGAATTGGAAAAGGAGTGGATTCCCATCAAATGGGGAATGGCTAAATAAGTTGTCTTATGTAAAGGTGTTAGAATATTATTCTTCCATTTAACAAAATGATGAGTAAATCAATTATAGAAAGTCTGGAAAGATTTACATGAACTGATGCTGACCAAAAGAAGCAGAACCAGGAATGCTCTGTATACAATAATAGCAAGAACATGTGATGATCAACTATGAAAGACTTGGTTCTTCTCAATAGTTCATTGATCAGGCTGGGCGGAGCCAAGATGGCAGAGAAGAAACACACTACTCAGTGAACGTCCTCACTCCCTCACAACCAATTAGATAAATTAAGTCTCAAAATTAGCTCAGGACTGATAGATACCACAAGGACTGGAAGCACGACTTACCAGCTGAAGAGAATCTGGAGTTTCAACAGGAAAGGTCAGTTCTCAGGGGAGGAATAAGAAAGACCAGCACAGACGGTGGGGTAGGGGCACACTGCGCCCATTGCGCTGGGAGGGGCTCTGGGATCAGAGAAGCCACTGAGGTAAAGGAATCTGGCACAGGCTGTTAGCTCTTCTCTGCTAATTATTTAGCAGTTCAGAAGAGAAAGCCAAAATATTTTAAAACTCAGATTAGATTTCCCCCCCCCCCCACCCTGGGGCAGACTCGGCACCAGGGGGTGTGGCCTCAGCTACCTCCTGAGAATAGTTAAGAGACTGACAAGTGGGTGGATACGGCCCAAGGCAACACACACGGCCTAGCTTAGCTGGAGGGAGTGGAACTCAGCTCCAGGAAGTCCCAGAGAAGCAGAACCTTTGAACTAGGGACCACGGTTTCTGGCAGACACTTCCAGTTTGAGCACAGGGGCTTCTCACGTCACCTGCTGCAGACATCCACTCCCCACCCGGACACATAGGCTGAGCTTCTTGCTGTCTTCACTATTCTACGCCCTCAAAGCACAGCAGTGCTAATCACCTCTGAGGCACTTCCAGGGAGGGGGTGGGGAACTCTCTCCCAGAGCTCTCTCTTAGCGCGGGCGCAGGGGCCGCTGCATCCATCCGGTCTGGGAGGAAGCTGGTAAAGAAGTAAATAATTTCCTACCCCAGGGACAGACCCCAAAACATTTTTTAAGTATGAGCAAAAAAGCTAGAAAAACTATAGATTCCTTCTATACAGAGAAAGAGCGGGTATCCAACCCCGAGGAAGTTAACAGCAAAGATTCAGAAGATAACAACCTAAAGGGGAACGATTCCTGCCCCCCATCACATAACTCTCTCCTAGAAGAAGCTCTTAAGAAATTGAGGGAGATTGAAGAAAAATGGGGCAAGGAAAGGGAAGTTATGATAGAAAATAACAACGTCCTGAAATTGGAGTTGGAAAAAATAAAGAATTCACAGGAGATGCAGGGAAACAAAATTAGTGAATTAGAAAAGGTTAAAAAAACACAGGAAAGTAGGATTTCTGAATTGGAAAAGATAAAAAAGTCTCAAGAAAATAGAATTTCTGAATTGGAAAAAGAAAATAATTCTCAAAAAAAAAAAATTAGGGAAATGGAAAAAAATTCAATAGAGCAAAATAATTCATTTAAAAACGAAATTGGGCATTTACAAAAAGAACTAAAAACTGTGAAAGAAGAAAATAACTCCTTAAAAGTCAGGATGGAACAAATAGAAATGAATGATTCACAGAGAACCCAAGAATCAGTCAAACAAAACAAAAAAAATGAGAAGCTGGAGAACAACGTCAAATACTTACTGGGAAAATCTATAGACCTGGAAAATAGATCTAGGAGAGATAATCTGCGGATTATTGGACTTCCAGAAAACTATGACCAAAAAAAGAGCCTAGATTCTATTTTACAGGAAATTATCAAAGAGAACTGTCCAGAGATAATAGAAACAGAAGGGAAAGTAGATGTGGAAAGAATTCATCGAACTCCTTCTGAAATAGACCCTAAAAAAAGAACACCACGGAATATTGTGGCTAAGCTGCAGAATTACCACACAAAGGAGAAAATCCTGCAAGCAGCTAGAAAAAAACAATTTAAATACCAAGGTGCCACAATAAGGGTCACCCAAGATCTGGCTGCCTCCACATTAAAAGATAGAAGGGCCTGGAACCTGATATTCCGTAAGGCAAAAGATCAAGGACTGCAACCAAGAATGAACTACCCAGCTAAGTTAAGCATCTTTTTCCACGGAAGAAGATGGTCATTCAATGAAACAGAGGAATTCTATATGTTTCTAAGAAAAAAACCAGACTTAAACAAAAAATTTGATCTACATCCACAAGACTGAAGAGAAACAGAAAAAGGTACACAGAACCCTTGAGAACTGTAACTCTGTTGTGGGTATATAAAAAATACTCAAGGATAATTTGATTTTACTGATATAAAAGAAAAAAAGGGGGGTGTAGTAAAGGGAAGGAGGTCGGTTCAGAAAAAGGGGAAGGAGTGATAAAAAGAGGGAAACTACATCCCAGGAAGAGACATAGAAAATACACCATATCTGAGGGAACTTAGTGAGGGGGAGAATCATTGTGTGAATCTTACTCTCATCAGAAGAGGCTCAAAGAGTAAATAATTAACATATTTGTTTTTCAGAGAATTTTCTCTCACCTCATTAAAAGGGGGGAGAGGAAAAGGGAAAAGGAAAAGGGGAATAAGTGAAGGGACTTGGAGGGAGGGGGGAGTGATCCTAAAAAAAAAAAAAAAAAAAAAAGAGGGAGGGTTGCGCGTCACAAGGGGGGTCTGTAAATTAAATATTGGGGAGGGGGATCAGGGGGGTCAAGGGAAAAAAGCATAATCTGGGGATAATACGATGGCAGGAAATACAGAATTAGTAATTTTAACTGTAAATGTAAATGGGATGAACGATCCCATCAAACGGGGACGGATAGCAGATTGGATCAAAAAGCAGAACCCTACAATATGTTGCCTACAGGAAACACACTTAAAGCAGGGAGATACATACAGAGTAAAGGTAAAAGGTTGGAACAGAGCCTATTATGCTTCAGGTAAAGCCAAAAAAGCAGGGGTAGCTATCCTTATCTCAGATCAAGCAAAAGCAGAAGTAGATCTCGTTAAAAAAGATAAGGAAGGAAACTATATCCTGCTGAAAGGTAGCATAAATAATGAAGCCATATCAATACTAAACATATATGCACCAAGTGGTATAGCATCTAACTTTCTAAAGGAAAAGTTAAGAGAACTGCAAGAAGAAATAGACAGTAAAACTATAATAGTGGGAGATCTCAACCTTGCACTCTCAGATTTAGACAAATCAAACCACAAAACAAACAAGAAAGAAATTAAAAAAGTAAATAGAACATTAGAAAAACTAGGTATGATAGACCTTTGGAGAAAACTGAATGGCAATAGGAAGGAATATACTTTCTTCTCAGCAGTTCATGGATCCTATACAAAAATTGACCATATACTAGGACATAAAGATCTCAAAATTAAATGTAGGAAGGCAGAAATAATAAATGCCTTCTTCTCAGATCACAATGCAATAAAAGCTACATTCAGTAAAAAGTTAGGGGTAAATAGACCAAAAAGTAATTGGAAACTGAATAATCTCATCTTAAAGAATGACTGGGTGAAAGAGCAAATTATAGAAACAATTAACAATTTCACCCAAGATAATGATAATGATGAGACATCATATCAAAATCTTTGGGATGCAGCTAAAGCGGTAATAAGGGGAAATTTTATATCTTTAGAGGCTTATTTGAAGAAAATTGAGAAAGAGAAGATTAACGAATTGGGCTTACAACTTAAAAGGCTAGAAAAAGACCAAATTATAAACCCCCAACCAAAAATTAAACTCGAAATACAAAAATTAAAAGGAGAAATCAATAAAATTGAAAGTAAAAAAACTATTGAATTAATAAATAAAACCAAGAGTTGGTTTTATGAAAAAGCCAATAAAATAGATAAACCTTTGGTAAATTTGATCAAAAAAAAGAAAGAGGAAAATCAAATTGATAGTCTTACAAATGAAAAGGGGGATCTTTCCACCAATGAAGAGGAAATTAGAGAAATAATAAGGAGTTACTTTGCCCAACTTTATGCCAATAAATTTGATAACTTAAGTGAAATGGATGACTTCCTCCAAAAATATAGGCTCCCTAGATTAACAGAGGAGGAGATAAATTGCTTAAATAGTCCCATTTCAGAAAAAGAAATAGAACAAGCTATTAATCAACTCCCCAGGAAAAAATCCCCAGGGCCAGATGGATTCACATGTGAATTCTACCAAACATTTAAAGAACAATTAGCCCCAATGTTATATAAATTATTTGAAAAAATAGGGGATGAAGGAGTCCTACCAAATTCCTTTTATGACACAGACATGGTACTGATACCTAAACCTGGTAGATCGAAAACTGAGAAAGAAAATTATAGACCAATCTCCTTAATGAATATTGATGCTAAAATCTTAAATAAGATATTAGCAAAAAGACTTCAGAAAATCATCTCCAAGATAATACACTATGATCAAGTAGGATTTATTCCAGGAATGCAGGGCTGGTTTAATATTAGGAAAACTATTAATATAATTGACCATATTAATAATCAAATTAATAAGAACCATATGATCATCTCAATAGATGCAGAAAAAGCATTTGACAAAATCCAACATCCATTCCTACTAAAAACTCTTGAGAGTATAGGAATAAACGGATTATTCCTTAGAATAATCAGGAGTATATATTTAAGACCGTCAGTAAGCATAATATGCAATAGAAATAAACTGCAACCTTTCCCAGTAAGATCAGGAGTGAAACAAGGTTGCCCACTATCACCATTACTATTCAATATAGTACTAGAAACGCTAGCCTCGGCAATAAGAGCCGAGAAAGAGATTCAAGGAATTAGAGTAGGAAATGAGGAAATTAAACTATCACTTTTTGCAGATGACATGATGGTATACTTAGAGAACCCCAAAGACTCTGCTAAAAAGCTACTAGAAATAATTCAAAATTTCAGCAAAGTGGCAGGATACAAAATAAATCCACATAAATCCTCGGCATTTTTATATATCACTAACAAAATGCAACAGCAAGAGATACAAAGAGAAATTCCATTCCAAACAAATGTTGATAGTATAAAATATTTGGGAATCCATCTACCAAAGAAAAGTCAGGAATTATATGAGAAAAATTACAAAACACTTGCCACAAAATTAAAATCAGATTTAAATAATTGGAAAGACATTCAGTGCTCTTGGATAGGCCGAGCGAATATAATAAAGATGACAATACTCCCCAAACTAATCTATTTATTTAGTGCTATACCAATCAGACTCCCAAGAAACTATTTTAATGACCTAGAAAAAATAACAACAAAATTCATATGGAAGAATAAAAGGTCAAGAATTGCAAGGGAACTAATGAAAAAAAACTCAGAGGAAGGTGGTCTAAGTGTACCTGATCTAAAGCTATATTATATAGCAGCAGTCACCAAAACCATTTGGTATTGGCTAAGAAATAGACCGGCAGATCAGTGGAACAGATTAGATACAAAGGACAAAAAAGGGTACATCTATAGCAATCTAATCTTTGACAAACCCAAAGATTCCAGCATTAGGGATAAAAATTCATTATTCGGAAAAAACTGTTGGGAAAACTGGAAATTAGTATGGCAGAAATTAGATATGGATCCACACTTAACACCATATACCAAGATAAGATCAAAATGGGTCCATGATTTAGGCATAAAGAGGGAGATAATAAATAGATTAGAGGAACAGAGGATAATCTACCTCTCAGACTTGTGGAGGAGGAAGGAATTTATGACCAGAGGAGAACTAGAGATCATTATTGATCACAAAATAGAAGATTTTGATTACATCAAACTAAAAAGTTTCTGTACAAATAATACTAATGCAAACAAGATTAGAAGGGAAGTAACAAATTGGGAAAATATTTTTAAAAACAAAGGTTCTGACAAAGGTCTCATTTCCAAAATATATAGAGAACTGACCATAATTTATAAGAAACCAAACCATTCTCCAATTGATAAATGGTCAAAGGATATGAACAGACAATTCTCAGAGGAAGAAATTGAAACTATATCCACTCACATGAAAGAGTGTTCCAAATCACTACTAATCAGAGAAATGCAAATTAAGACCACTCTGAGATACCACTACACACCTGTCAGATTGGCTAAGATGACAGGAACAAATAATGACAAATGTTGGAGGGGATGTGGGGAAATTGGGACACTAATACATTGCTGGTGGAGTTGTGAAAGAATCCAGCCATTCTGGAGAGCAATCTGGAATTATGCCCAAAAAGTTATCAAACTGTGCATACCCTTTGACCCAGCAGCGCTACTACTGGGATTATATCCCAAAGAAATACTAAAGAGCGGAAAGAGACATATATGTGCCAAAATGTTTGTGGCAGCTCTTTTTGTTGTAGCTAGAAACTGGAAGATGAATGGATGTCCATCAGTTGGAGAATGGTTGGGTAAATTATGGTCTATGAAGGTTATGGAATATTATTGCTCAGTAAGAAATGACCAGCAGGAGGAATACAGAGAGGGTTGGAGAGACTTAAATCAACTGATGCTGAGTGAAATGAGCAGAACCAGAAGATCACTGTATACTTCAACAACGATACTGTATGAGGATGTATTCTGATGGAAGTGGAAATCTTCAACATAAAGAAGATCCAACTCACTTCCAGTTGATCAATGATGGACAGAGGTAGATACACCCAGAGAAGAAACACTGGGAGGGGAATGTAAATTGGTAGCACTAATATCTGTCTGCCCAGGTTGCATATACCTTCGGATTCTAATGTTTATTGTGCAACAAGAAAATGATATTCACATACATGTATTGTACTTAGACTATATTGTAACACATGTGAAATGTATGGTATTGCCTGTCGTCGGGGGGAGGGAATAAGGGAGGGGGGGTAATTTGGAAAAATGAATACAAGGGATAATATTATAAAAAATATATATATATATATATAAAATAAAAAAAAATTAAAAAAATAAATAAATAAATAAATAAATACAAAAAAAAAAAAAAAAAAAAATAGTTCATTGATCAAAGCAGTTCAATAGTCTTTGGACAAAAAATGTTATCTGCCTCCAGAAAAAGAATCAAGAAGACAATGTAAATCAACACATACTAAAATTCACTTGTTTTCTTTTTTTTTTTTTTTTTTAAATCTCTCCCATGTTTTTTTTTTTCTTTTGCTCTTTTCTTTCTTTCTTTCTTTCTTTGTTTCTTTCTTTGTTTCTCTCTCTCTTTCTCTCTCTTTCTTCCTCTCTCTCTTCCTTCCTTCCTTCCTTCCTTCCTTCCTTCCTTCCTTCCTTCCTTCCTTCCTTCCTTTCTTCCTTCCTTTCTTTCTTTCTTTCTTTCTTCCTTTCTTTCTTCCTTTCTTTCTTCCTTCCTTCCTTCCTTTCTTCCTTCCTTTCTTCCTTCCTTCTTCTTCTTTCTTTCTTTCTTTCTTTCTTTCTTTCTTTCTTTCTTTCTTTCTTTCTTTCTTTCTTTCTTTCTTTCTTTCTTTCTTTCTTTCTTTCTTTCTTTCTTTCTTTCTTTCTTTCTTTCTTTCTTTCTTTCTTTCTTTCTTTCTTTCTTTCTTTCTTTCTTTCTTTCTTTCTTTCTTTCTTCTTTCCTTCCCAACATAATTCATAAAGTAATATATATCAAAAAATAAATTTATTTGAAAAAATCACCAATAAAGAAAATAAAACAAGCCAAAAAAAAAAAAAAAAAAAAGCTATGATGGACTTATCTCTTCTCAGCAATGCAGTGATTCAAGATAATTCCAACAAGCATGGGATGGAAAAATGTCATGTACATCCAGGGAGAGAATTTTGGAGACTGCATATGTATCAAAGCATAATATTTTTGCCATTTTGTTGTTGTTTTTGTTTTTTTCTCAGCTTTTTTTCTCCATTTAAACTGATTTTTCTTGTATAGCATGATGAATATGGAAATATGTTTAGAAGAATTGAACATATTTAACCTATATAGGATTGTCTAGGAGAGGAGGAAATAGAGAAGGGAGAGAGGAAAAATTTGGAATGCAAGGTTTTGCAAAGATGAATGTTAAAAACTCTATTTGCATGCATTTTGGAAAAATAAAAGAAGTTATAAAAAGTTGCCTTGAATATTAATGTGTTAAGTGACTTGTCTATAATTACATAACTGGTATTTTGAATACTAGAACTTGATCTCAGTTCTCCTTGCCTTAGAGTCTTCTATCCACAATATCACACTATAAAATAACATAATTTAAATAAACTTTCTTAAGAGACATGAGTTTTATAAATCTCATCCACATCTTTATCTAGATCAGAAATATTTAATTTTGATATCCAAACATCAAGGTATATGAATTCAGCATAATCTTGAAAAAAGAATCATTGATTTAAAGAAGACATTGGTTTTAGTCCCAGTTTTGCTGCTTACTGTGACTCTAACTTTGAACCTTAATTTTCTCATTTGCAAAATGGGGATTATATTACTTGTTTTCCCTTCTGGACAGGGAAAATTCTGGAGAAAGCATTGTTAATTCTCAAATATTAAATATTATAACCAGGTAGAAGAAGAATATAAATTAACTCTTTCAGAACTGAAGCAGAAATATTTTGTCTCTTCCACATTTCTAAAATGATTTCAGATAGAGCTTAGTATGGAGAATCAGATTGATTAGACATGAAAACCCTAGTGGTTCTCAAACTATGTACCCTGAAGCCCTACTCTAATATAAACTGAATAAGCCACATGCTATTTCTTTATCCTCCTATTCTTATGATTTTTTTCTTATAAGATCTATTTTTAGTAATACATTTTAATTTATGTATTGAGTAATAACACAAACCTATTTTCTGGGCACTAGAAACATTACTTCGAAGTATTTCTTTCTATATATATATATCTATATATATTATATATATATATAGATGAATGCTATGCAAAAGACCACCATTTTCTTGAAACACCTTTACCCCACAAGCCAGCCTGAAAATAGCCAGCCTCAGCTCATTCACTTTAAAAGGTTCTCTGCTGAATCTGAGCTTTGTTTGCTCAGATAGCACAATAATCACATTAAAAAAAAAAAAAGAAAAACTATTTCAGTTTTAGGTCTGTATTTTCTTATCTTTTATTTTTTACTATTACCTGGCATTTCTTATCCTTTAAAGAGAGGATGTGTAAAATTCTATTTTGTTAAAAAGTGCAAAGAGGGCATTCCATGCCTAGTTTCCCTAAAGAGGCAAGAACACATAATGGAGGAGTACCTTGTCATAGAAAGAGACCTGTGTAAGTGAGTCAGAGGAAGTATACTCAAAATCTATCTCTTCCCACAATCATCATCCTCTATCTTGCTCTGCCACCATGTGATCTTGGAAAAAGTCCTTTAATTATCTGGGTCTCTATTTCCCTCACTTATAGAATGAAAAAAATTAGACTAAATAAATTCTAGGTGTTTTTTTTTTCCTACATGTAAATTAATATTCCTGTATACACCAGGAAACATATACCAACAACATCGGTATATGAATATTCATGTTTGTCTAGATTAAAATAATAGAAAGAGCTTAGTTCAATTTTGATTTTTTGTTACATGAACTTTGTATACAACTCTAGGATAATAATTTCAGACTATCTTGGTTCTTAGCCTCAAAACTTCACTGGTTTGAACCCAGGATATTATTTTCATCCTTAATACTAGAATAGCAATGATTATCTATTTCCTTTTCAGTTATGGGTAGCACAGTATGGGTAGCACAATTAAGGAAACAACCTGTTAAACTGGAAGAGAGACCGAGGAAGATGTCTGAGATGACAAAGGAATTTGAAATCAAGCCATTTAAGAATTGCTTTAAATAACTAAAATGTTTATCCTGTAGAGGAAGAATCTTGATATTGTGGATGGGGTGGGCAGTGAGGGAGGCAAGAATACAAATCCGAAATAATTTAAGAGTTTAATGTAACAAAGCAATTATATTTGTTTTACTTGTCCCTGGGAATTATAACTAAGAACAAAGGTTAGAAAATTTATAAGGAGGCAAACACACACATATAGAGAGAAAGAAAGGCAGAGGGAGAGAGAGGAAGAGAACCAGTGAAGGAGGGAGGGAAAGGGAGGGAAGGAGGAAGGGTAAAAGAGAAAGAAGGATAAAGAAATAGGAAAAGGCAATGGAAGAGACAGAGACAGAGACAGAGACAAAGACAGAGACAGAGACAGAGACAGAGAGACATACACACACAGATAGAGACACAGAGACAGAGACACAGAGAGACAGAGACAGAGACAGAGACACAAAAAGACATAGACAGAGACACAGAGAGGCAGAGACAGAGAGACAGAAACATTTTAAACTGTCCGGAAATGGAATAGACTCCCTCAAGAAGCAAGAAACCTTTTGGCACTCTTTCAGAGAGGCTGTTGGAAAGAAGGAGAAGAGTGAATTTGGGGTGAGGGATCGTGCTTCAGAAATGGATTAGACAAGATGACTGCTGGGTTGTGACTTTAATCTCTAAGAGAATGTGATCCTATTTTCTTCTGAGTTTGATTTTTAAGGTTGTTTTTGATCCCTCATGCTATTTCACTTTCATTCATTTGAAATGAGCTTCTTCCCAGAGTCAAAATCTTTGCTTTTTCTGCTTTAGCCTCAGGTGTCTGCTACTAAACGGGGCTGAGAGGCATGGGGCTGCTTACTTGCAATCATACTTGTGACATGGAGTGCTGTTATTCAGGTCATATCTCTATATGATGTGTCATGGATTTTGAATGATGTGTCTATAACATGTTCAGACTCTAAGTGCCAGCCTTCCATGGTGAAAGAAGATTAAATGGGCTTCAATTGTAATATTAACAAAAACAATATAATTTGCCTGAAATTTTATTTCAAATGACAGATGGCATTACCTCTGTGTTTCGTGTTAATATGTGGATCTGTTAACTAAACTACTACTATCAATATATGACTGAAAATCTAGTAAATTATAAAATCTATTCTTCTCTCTATGACCCGCCCCTTTTAAAAACTAATTCTGTGTTGTTGTGGTAAAAGATGTTCTGCTCACTGCACATCAAACCCAATGGTCTAGTTAAGACTGTTTAAATAGTAACCATCTCTGAATAAATTGTCAGACTTCTGCTAACTGGTTTCACAGGGAATACATGTTCATTTCTAAATGAAGATTTGGAGGTAAAAGACTTAGAGAGCCAAAGGCTAAAAGAAGACAGGCAGGTGCTATGCCCAAATATGGTTTTAAGATGACAAAAATTAGCCACTTACTTTTTTTCAGAAAAAAAAAGATAAGCCCTGAGATAATATCCGAAGCTAAGACTGGCAAATTATGATGGCAAATTAAGGGGGAGAGCTTTGATGCAATGAACAATTTCCATTAGCATTATGACCAGCCACATGCTTCAATCTTGGCCCAGACCACTGGAAGTATATCCCCCGTTGTCAGTAATCCGCACATTAAATTGTCTCTAACAGTACACAATGAAAAAAAAATTGATGGTAAAAGCCCTACTGTGGCTAACTAGAGCAATCATTTTGGGATTTTGGATATTTGCAAAAGAAGCTCTTCATTCCAATGGTACTTTTTCCTTTTGATTAAAAAGCTAAAGGAAAGAAGATATGGGGATGACACAAAAATAGCAGGGTCTGACAAAAACCACTGAAGCAAAGACATTTATATTATCTGCTGATCCCTTATGCCTTTGCTTTGTACAATTTATTAGGTAATGATGACATATCCATTTTCTATTTTGCTTAGTGTGTATTTGCCTCTTAATTACAGATTAGTTGACAAAATGCAACATAAATGACTTCTTGTCAACATTCTGTTGCTCTAAGCACAAATAATAAATTATGAATAACTGAAGTGAAGGCCTTTCCTAATCATGTATGCATAATGGGAGTCTACATATTTAGGATCCACATTGCACAAACTAAATTCTTTCTGGATCTTGTGCTTTCAAGGATCTGTGGCAGAATCAGTATGATTGATTCCTTCTCCAATGAAATTATAAATCGTTCATGTCTTAGAAATCTGTCTTCCTGAGTTACTGAAGATTCTACTCCCCTCGAAATCATCATCCATTGTCAATTGTGTAGTGATGAGCTTAAATGCATTGGGTGATCCATGGACAACAAGACTTATTATATAAGTATACAAGAATTATATTCTTAATTATAACTCAGGAGAGTCTGACATGCTTATGCTTTATTGGCAAAAATTTTAAGAGCCTAGACTCAACCTCATAACATAAGGGAAGAAAATAGAGGAAGAATCTAAAGAAAGAGCTTTTCTGATTAAGAAATATCATCAAAAGGTTAACCATTACAGACAGGATATCACGTATACTTGTTAATTCTTGTAACATGGGGATGTGGACAGATTCATGTTCAGAAAATGAACCTGTGTATAAGTGATAGTTTTAGAGAAAAATGTCATTTTGTAGACAGAATTCAAATTGTGGGAGAAATCTACAATAAATATACACACAAACATACACATTCATGTATACTATCCTATATATATATGTATGAAAATCAAAAGGGTATGGTATATGTGTCTTTGTCCATTATATTTTCTAAAGACTTTTTCCTCTGAAGGAGATGGGGAAAACAACAAATAACACACTGATGTGTTTCAGATGAGGGAAATTTAAAGGCCAATCAGGAAATAGAGTGCTCTTGTGTGAGCACTCAGCTAGCTCTGAGTTAGAGCAAAAGTAGGCAGCAAAGGTTAAGAGGCCTGAAAGAGGACAAATGGCTTACCAGGTGGCCCCCTCCTTGCTGTCTGGATCATCAGGATGGCCTTTCAGGTCCAATGAAGCCTTGATGGATCACATCTGGCTTAAGGCGAGGAGAGAGGGGCTCTGTCTGGCTGGACGCCTGCATCCTGAATACAGGAGAGGAGTGAGTAA
Source organism: Sminthopsis crassicaudata (assembly GCF_048593235.1). Taxonomy (NCBI): domain Eukaryota; kingdom Metazoa; phylum Chordata; class Mammalia; order Dasyuromorphia; family Dasyuridae; genus Sminthopsis; species Sminthopsis crassicaudata. Next base: position 69,566,239 of record NC_133618.1, on the reverse strand, counting down.
GGATTCAGCTGGACAGAAGAGAGAGCAAGGTCACAGGGATCATCGACAGCTGGATTAGAATTTGGACTCCAGGTTCAATAACTTTTAGTTTCAGAAAAGAAAGATCCAGGAGAGACTAACTGTGGTCAAAAATAGTATAGAAGACCACTTCCTTAGCCCTTCCAAAACTCTGAACACTGTTTTTAAGAAGAGTAAGTGGAAGGTAATTGAAAATATTATTCATATTCAAATTCAAAGAGAGCCTAATAGGTTGAATTCAGAAATGTCTAATATGCTTAAGATAAAGATATGTTTTTCATTGTTGAATGTATTTCTAGAGTATAGGGGATTTTTTTCCTTTGTTTTCTAAAAATGATGAAAGAGAAACCAGAGATATGATGTTCTAAATCAGATCTTCCAAACCTATAGCTATCTCAATGGGTCTATGATAGCTTTTGCATATATGACAGATTTTATCATATCACAATCTGGTACAAAACAACTATTTTCTAATAATTTTGGCTCCACTAAAAATGAGATCACTTGTAAAGTTCATAAAGAACATTATGGAATTAGCAAGGTCCAAGTGAGAAAGAAACATGGGTAGAATGAAAGCAGGGAGGAGATTCTAGGTATAATGAAAAGGCGATAAATGAATGATTCATGGTAGGGGAAAGATGTAACACTTGATGGTTCATTTCCTCAAAGGTACTACTTAGATGTTGCTCATTTCAGAAAGGAGATAGAGTTTCAAACTTCCAAAGTTGAGTAATAAGTCAAAATAGAAATTATTGGTTTTGGAATAAGTTCTTTTAATATTACAAGGATCCATATTTTTGCTAGTGAGGTTACTACCTCCACATATGCAAATGATGCCTTTTCTATGTCTTAATAGACTATCTTACTGAGTTTCTGAGACCAAAATATAATAATTGAAATAATTTCATATGCAGCTGCCTAATAAGAAGCCTCTCTGCACTTTAGTCTAGTCCCTGAATGACACACAGTCTGTACTCATCTTCTTCTCAGTTTGGCAAGATTTGAAGGAGCTGGCATTCTACTGGCATAGCTTTCAAGAATTCAGGCTCATATCCATGCCCTAATGAGATATTGTAGGAGGATTGGATTGGAGGAAATGAACTATATTCTAAAAATGTGCAAAGTATTATAGACATGAAGAAAATGGAAGAGAAAGTGAATATGAAGTTCCAGCTGGAACCTACCTTCTGCAAATTGATCATTATAGTAATGCCCTAGTAGCTGGTCTGTTGAGTCAAAGAAAGGATATCAACATTAAAAGGGGGGAAAGAAAGAAAGAATTTCAGCATGTTCTGATGCTCTAAATTTGGTGCTATCTGTGAATGTAAGCAAGTATTTTGTGTCACCATGCTGTTCTTCATTTTCTAGAACCAAAGTTTAGTCCATCCCTCTTCCTTACAAGCTGTCCTCATGTGTCAGGAAGTTGGATTTTTTTTTTTTTTCAATTTCTTACACACATGGTTCAAACATCTTAGTAGAAAACATGAAAACTCCCATTACAGTTCACTGCTCCCTGGCAATTCCAATCAAATCTATTACCTACAGAACACAAGCTAGAGTTGAGCAAGTTTCCAAAAAGCAATACAACTCATACTTTCTGCAAGAAAATCCTTTCAGTGTCTGTAAAAGGTTCATTTATCTTCCCTGTCTCGTTATATTTAATTGTTGGGTGTCTTCCATTTTCACGGTTGCAGTGGATTCCTAAATGCCAAGATGTGGTGAGCAAAACTCTCTCTTTTTTTAAGGTTCACCCAACTGGAAGGAGGGACCAACATTTCTGGCTATGTTCCCAGACAAACTGTGAAAACTCAAAATGCTTGGATTGTTTGCTGTTAACTGAAGTTTTTAATGACTCACTGAAATGTTGATCTTTACTTCCAACTTTATCTCCATGGGAAGGGATAAACCGTACTTCTGTTTCTGGAAGATAAATTATCTTTTACCTATTCAAAAGTAATACTACTTGTGGCATCACAAAACTGTGTAAAAAAAGATATTATGCAACATTTTTCACTGGCATTTATTCTTTATTAGGTATCAATTCTTAGGACAACTAGGTGGCACAGTAGATGGAGTTCTGGGCCTAGAATACCTAAAAAAGAATAGATGCCAGAGAAATAGGTTGCATTTGAACTTATGAAGATGATCCATCTGTATGAATTAAAATTTGGCCTAACTTATTATCTGTGAGACCTTGGGCAAGTCACCCTCTTTGCCTCAGTTCCTCATATGTAAAATGAACTGGAGAAGAAAATGACAAACCACTCCAATATTTCTGCCAAGAAAAGTCCAAATGGAGTCACAAAGAATTGGACGAAATTGAACAATCAGGTTAATCGAGTATCAGTTATCTTTAAAGTACAGTGGGCATCTTTACAACACACTGGAATTGGAAATGAGTTTAGGAATCATCAATTCCAATCTTCTCATTTTCAAAATGAGGAAACTGAAATTTTTTGAGGTATTAAGTGACAATTATTGGCAGAGCCAGGGTTTAACTCCATATCTTTAATTCCCATTCTAGTTTCTTTGTCACAATGACTAATTCTTGTGAGACAATTCTTGTGAGTGTTCTATAAACTAAAATTATTCTACAGGTTCATAATAGATATGAGATAGTTACATTTTTGTCTTTGTGTACAAAATACCTAGTTCAGGAGATTGACATGTAATTGGTACCTAATGAAAATTTGCTAAAATGAATTCTTCTTTTTCAATATGTGGATGCATCAATCAGTGATTTTTATTTTATTTTAGATCATGGTCATGCCAGATATAAGAGAGATGGCACATACAATTTCTAGACAATTCTGCCAAAATCATGATAGGGTATGATTAATTCCCTGATTTATCCTGAAAATCAATAGTTATTTTTCATTTACGTAAAATAGACTCATTTAAATAAAAATAGTTTAAAGATTTTACTATAATGTTTAACATGCTTAAAACTTCATAATGGTGAACAACCTTTTTAAAATTATTGCTCACAAAACCTCTGTGGTGTTAGGTCATCATCATCATTATTATTGCTGTCAAGAAAAAAAAAGAAAAAAAAATTTCAGTGAAAAGAAAAATAATAAAGTAGAGATTATAAGTAGCCTGTCAAAAAGTTATGTTGGAAGTCATTGGAAGATCAATAACTAGACATAGTTTCTTTGATGCCCAGCTCTCTATTCTCCACTGGTTAAAGATGATTTATGGTGTACTAACATTTAACAAGAACTTGTGATATTTCTTCATCTGTTAATATAAATTCATTAGGAGACAAAACCCCATCTGTTAAGGAAATCAGGAAGTTGCAATGACAAATTTAAATTTATACTTCCCAAAGTTTCCACTACATCAGAACTTATGTCAGCTTCTCAAGGGCAGGGACTATAATTGGCTTTTTATTTGTTGGTTTTTTTTTTGTTTTTGTTTTTGTTTTATTTTGTACCCTTAGAGCTTAATACAGTACTTGGCACACAGTGAGTCTTCCTTCCATCTTCCTTCTATTCTTCCTTCTTTTCTTTTTTCTGTCTTAATTCCCTCACTACCTCCTTTCCTCCTACTTTCCCCTCATCTCTGACTTCCTCTCTCTCTTCTTTTCTTTCTTCCTCATTCCCTTCCTTCCAACAGGAATGTTCTTGGGACCTAGAATGGTAGAATGAATGAGACCAAATTGATTTACACTTGGCTGCAAATTCCATTTATATTAGATTTATTTTGAAAAAAAAATTGAATATACCTGATGAATAGGACAATCACCACACAAATGCTACAGTTGTGGAACTCTCAAATTTATAACATGCACTGACCATTTGGGTAGTTCAAAGTTGTCTCACAACTATTCATCTGCATGCCTCTACTCTTTGATACTTTGTTATGGAATAAAATTTTATGTGTAAAATTTATTGCATTAATACAATTTGTAGCAATTTGTTATTTCTGATAAAAAAAATAAAGGGAGGATTGTTCTCATTTTGTATGTTGGTAAAGGCATAAGCTAAAGACAACTATTTACATAATACTCTTTCTTTTGCTAGGGTAACTAAACAATAATTAAAGCTTCTTCAGAGAACTAAATAGAATGATGTTCAAAGGAAAAGTCATTATATATTTGGTAAAATTCATGGAATTTTCATTTATATCATAAAGGAATATTTATTAATGCTACCTCTTTGAAATAGGACCAGATACACACACAAAAAAAAAAAAAAAAAAAAAAAAACAGTCCATATTACATAATTTTTGTAATTGTGGGATATGTCACACAGATATTTAAAAAACCTGTATTAATACTATTTTAATTCATCAAAACATCATCACTAAGAATACTTTTTCCACTAATGTAGATCACAGAGAGTCCAGGGGCTTAATTGGTAAGCCTGGGTTGTTTGCCAAAACAATCAATTGTTACCTTGTGGCTAACTTTCTGATGATACCTCTGTTATTTAGCTAGGCTGGTGCTTAGACCATAGACAGTCTACCATTGAGTCAAATTTTAACCTTCTTCCCATGACATACTCTTCTAGAACCCAAGGTTACCCCATGCCACTTTAAGATATTAGAATATTTTAATGGAGGAAGAGATAAAGAAACATCTACATGAATAAGAATAGATAGATTTAGACCACACATTTATATTGCTAATCATTTCCAAAAGGTTACATCATGGATCTAAGTACAATCCAAACCAAAATAAATATCTTTTCAAAGCCTTATTCAATATGCACTGACCTAGGAGAGGAAAATGTATGAATGCTTTGGTCATTTATTTTTTAATCTTTATATTTTCTGACTTTCACACATAATAGATGAACCCTAAGTAAAAATTTTCATCTAAACGGTACAAAAAGTGAAACAAACTGAATTGACTATCAAGACTTATTAAAACTCCACAATAGGATCTGACAGCATTAGCTGCAAAATATCACAGACACATTATCTTTCAGGAAGTTGTTGGCCCATTGACATGCTGAGTGCAAGTGTCAAATAAATGTCTTAAAAGGCATAAACACAGTCCAGGCAAAATTATCAAAAGTGGCTTCCCCTGAATGTCTGATAAACATTGAGTTAAGAAGGGAACAATTCTAAGACATAAATCAGGTCCTCCTACAGAAGCATATCTCCATATCCTCAAATTCTGGGAACTTTCAGAGGGATTTAATCTGTCTCTGAACCTTTTCAATAAAATGGGTAAGGTTTCCCTGGGATGATATTAAATTTTCACATTAAAATTTTTTTCTTATCTCTTCTTCTGATATAATAAAAGGTAAAGTGATGTAATTACCATGATAATACATTGATAAGCACAGCTCTAACTGCACAGGGGAAGGGGAAAAATAGGAATTAAGTTGCAACTGAACAATGCAGCAGAAAACAGCATGGAGAGAACATGAGTACTGGCTCCATCTCCTAATGCTTTTATATTTACCTTCATTTTTTTTGATGGTGAAATTTGGGTTGTTGGCCATTTCAGGAAGAAGACTATATAGGAAAAAATGTCCAGTTTTGGGATCATCTTTGTCTATGGCGCTGACTGTTTGGATCACCTGTAATATAAAAAAGTGTCATCAGCTTTTCAGATGATATCAGTTCTCTAAAAAAATGCCCTAATTTATTGTGTTAGACCTACAGGACTTGCCATCATTAAGAAAAAAAAGACAAATTTGAAAAGCTGCTAAGAATAAAGATCTTGACCTGCATTTAGAAACTGCTGTGGTTTGGAATATCAGAATTATGACATTTATAAATTGCAATCAGCTTATTATAGATTTGAGCATTTTTTGGCCCCCAGGAACAATGTAATCTTATGCTCCTTTGGGAATGGCAGAAGACTATACAGTGTGATGTTGGGAGGGTAAGGTATTGAAATCTGGAAACCTTGGCACTCTTACTAAGATATGCTCAGCAGGCTCCCTTCCTCTTGCCAAAGAAGGGGACTGTTTCCAGGAACAAACACCACTGTAGCAAGTCTTTCCAAGCACTGAAACATAACCCCCACCCCCAAAATGAATACTGTTTTTAAAATCAGTGGATAACAAATTCAAACAAAGCTTTGGAGTGTATCCTGAGCTGAATAAATTATAGGGATTAGAGGAATTACCACTGTGAAGAGAGGTGTTTGAATAGATGCAGATACTTGAAAATGGATCAGGTTGAATATGCTTGTTTCATCTGAAAGAGCCTTATGAAGATGGGGTGGAGGTAGTTCTTATGATGTCAAAGCATTATTTTAGTCATTCATATTTATTATGGTTATGGCTTTAATCACTTATCCTATGATATAGTATTTGCAATGTGGAAAGATGTAATTAATATAGAGTTCATATGAATGGCTTAAGAAATACAGTATCACTGCTTGTATTTACTTATGCATACAGATAAATAATAAAATAATATAAATTATATATAAATAATAAATGCATACAGCGGAAATAGTCTTAAATCTGAAGGTCAGTTTTGAGTTCAAATTTTGGTTCTAACACTAACTTTCCAAGGGTAGGTCACTTAATAGGCAGCTAGATGGGAAAGTGAATAGTGGGTCTAGCCTGAAGTTAAGAAGATTATTTTTCTTGAGTTCAAATCTGGATTCAGATCATTATTAGTTTATGACCCTGAGCAAGTCACTTAATCCTGTTTGCCTCAGTTTCCTCATCTGTAAAATGATCTGGAGAAGGAAATTGCAATCCATTCTAGTATCTTTACCAAGAAAACCCCAAAAGGGATTAAAAAAAAAAAAAAGTCAGGCATAATTGAAACAACTAAATAGCCAAAAGTTGCATAAACTCTTGGATCTTTAATTTTCTAAAATATAAAATGTGGATAATAATACATGGAGTACTATTTATTTCATGCAGGATAAAATTAATATAATACACACATGTTAGTTTCCATAATTAAATATGGGCTTATTTTGTATATATGTATGATCAAGGCCTGTAGTTTCATTAAGTAAGCATTTCTGGTGTGAAAACTGCATTCATCAATACAGTAGGAGAAATGAATTAGCTCAATTCAACAAAGGAAGAGAATTGTCTTACTCATGAAAACACTCCTTTATAAACAAGCTAGAAATTATACACATTGAGTAACCAACTTCCCTTCATCGTGTGCCTTTTCTAAACTTTTTTCCCCATCCTCTCTGGAATCATTTCTGAAAAGAGTTAGAATTACACATGTCCTTATTCTAAGCAGATGAAAAATGGCTCTTTCTTCCAAAACTCTCTCATTAAGTCTGCCCCTCACACAATTGGCCATGCAGCATCTATTTATTATTCATAATCATATTCTACAGACTACATGAATGTGAATTGTGAGAGGGGTACCCCTCTATCACCCAACTTCTTTGAGGATCAAGTTATATACATTCTCAAGTTATGAGCTAACCTCAAGTGTCATCTTCTACTTATGATCTTTCTTGATTGTCACTGACTTTCTCTTTCACCAATTCTCTTCCCTCTACCACACTTCAAAGGTGTTATATAGAAATATAGATATAAATATAGATTTTGTGTAATACAGATACATACATATACATATATACATATTTATAAACACACATACACATTTGTTGTATGGTTATTCTATGTCTTGTCATTTAATACTACTTTACAAACTATCTCCCAATGCTTTCAAATCTTATCTTCATTCATTTATACCTTTCATTCATTTCCATAATACAAATAGACTAACCATTTTATTAGGTTTCACATATAACATTCCTTCTACCTTGTCCATTCTTTTGGATTGACTCTGCTCCATGCCTGGGCTTTACTCCCTCCTCACCTCTACCTTTTAGAATTTCTAGTTTCTTTCAAAACTAAGATCCTATGTCTTGAAACCCCTAATTTTTAGTACCTTTTCCTCCCCCTTACTCATACTGCTTTGTTTTTTGGGCATTTTTTTCATTTGGTTTTGTTGTTGTTTTGCTTTGTTTTTCTTTTGGTGTTTGTTTTGCATGTATATATACAGGTAACTAGATGGCATAGATGGAAAGAATTCTGGGACTGGAGACAAAAAAAAAAAAAATCTGAGTACAAATTTAACCTCAGACACTTACTAGATATATGACCTTGGAAATATACTTCGCCTCATTCAATTTACCTCATTCTGCCTCAGTTTCTTCAGTTTAAAATAGGAGAAATAATATAGCCCTTACCTAGGGGCTATTGTGAAGATAAACTAAGATAACATTAGTAAAGTATTTCTATGGCACCTAAGAAATACTATATAAATGTTAGTTATCTCTGTAGAATGTAATCTCTAAGATAGAAACACATTTTTTCTTCATACTCCAGCATTTAATACTGTGCTTAAAATATGAGTTTGTTTTATATAAATGTTTTTTGATTGGTTGATTGGGTTGATTGATTAGGATGCTGCCTATAGCACTGAGAATTTAAATGATTTGTTCATGGGCATAAGGTGGTATGTTTTAGTAAAAACAAAACAAAACCAAACCAAATACTTGAAACACTATATGGGATTTGACCTCAAATAATTTTCCTGTTCTCCTTCATATATATTTATATATTAAAAGATGAATTATATACAGATATCAATCTATCAGTAAGCATTTATGAAGATTCAATTATGCTCCATTAACTGTTCTGGGCTGTGAAGATACAAATGGTAGTGATAATGGTAGAATGTGTCTCTGTGTGTGTGTTTGTATGTGTGTGTGTTTGAACTCATGCATGTATGCACATGTATTATTGAGAGGAAGCTTACTTAACTTACTGAATAGAGCACTTGACAATCAGGAAGATCCAAGCTCAAATTTGGAAGTCACTCACTAGTTTTTGACCCTAGGTAGATATCAATTATTATCACCCTTACTCTAAGGTTTTTCATCTGCATAATGGCACCTAATACATAGAATTCTTTTCAAGTTTAAATGAAATAACTTATAATAACATATATTTCTTAAACTCAAAATGTTTTATGTGTTTATTATTCTTGTATTATTTTCCCCCAACTGAACCAGCTCTTGAGAATTGTTTACTAATTCATAAAGAAATTGCATCTTACTTGAGTAGAATAACTATATAAAATGACAAATCAGAGATACAATGTTAATTTTATATATGTATCTCATTTTTGTCAAGATAAATACTGATGCAAACTGAAACTTCTTTATAACTTAATAAGTCTTCAATATTTGCTTTGACTGAAAAATTCATAATGTTGCAGACATTTTAGTGATGAATTACTCTGATCTTAGTAAGGTTGAAACTTAAACAAGAGACCCATAGTTCATATAGTCTAGCACTCAGAACCTAAGATATGGAAGTGATTGTGCTCTGCTATATCTAACTTTCAAAACTTAAGTTCACCTTCATAATGATAAGGAAACAGAAAAGGACATGCATTTTCACATATATGTGCAGGTTACAACCACATGTGTATATATATATATATATACATATATATGTATATATATATATATATATATAATAGCACATATGTGGATATATAAACAATATGTATATATTATATGCATTATATATAGTATTTTATACAAATTACATGGTAAAAGTAATAAATTGGAAATGTTTTTTGATAACAGTAATAATTGAATGCTTCTACTGATACAAAATTAACCCAGAATTTTAAACTTGACCAAATAAAATCAGATTAAGCTGCTTTCCCTACTACCTTTAGTCAGCTCACTGTCAGTTAAGTGTCGGAATTTGTGTCACACAGAGAGATATGGTTCATTTCTCTCTTTGCTTGTGTTTTAATTGTGGTTTTTGAGGAAAAAAAGCCACTCCAAAGAAACATGCCAAAATCACAGTTCTTAACGAACACTTTGGTAATGTCTCTTAGAAATATTGCAATGGCTATTGGCCCAGAGATGTCAACTGTTTAAGAATCATTCAAGCTGATAATGAAATAGAGTCAATCAAATGAAGCACAGAGCAATATATGGACAAAACTGATACATTTTAAAAAAAGAAGAAGAAAATTGTTATGAGTCAATGAACTATTTCTACTAAATAGCCTAATCAATTCATAGAAACAATGATTTTTAGAGGAATTTGGCATCTAGAGGTAATGTTAATGATGTTTTTTTTTTCTATAGTATATTATAGAATTCTTGAAGTTGTAAGAATAGTAGGAAGACTAGCTTAACTTACACACACACACACTCTCTCTCTCTCTCTCTCTCTCTCTCTCTCTCTCTCTCTCTCTCTCTCTCTCTCTCTCCCAACATAAATATACACACAGCAGCTATTAAGCAATGATGTTAAGAAAATTCTTGTTTTGGATGAAACACTACCAAAACTATGATATAAAAGATCAGGAAAAGTTATTTTTACCACTGAAACTCACTCTTCCCTTCAAGGTTATAATAATTTTTTTTTGGTTTGTTTTATGAAGAAGCTTGAATTGATTTTTATTTGGGGATTTTTTCCTTGTGATACCAGAAGTCTTTGTCCCATTGAGGGGAAAATGAATGTTGAATATATATTAATATAATGAAAAGTAGCATTATTCTGGAATTATACCCACTCCCAAATGCCCTTGTAATGCTGCAATAAAACCTTGTACTTTCCTATAGATAATAAAAGATTAATCCATTTATCTAAAAGATGGAGATAAATGCATTGATAGTCTTGGAACTCAAATGATTAAAACACTAGCATGTCTAAAACTGAATGCTCATTAAAGTATACCTAATATCTAATGTAATACAGATATTGATGAAGGATTCAAAAATATGCATCATGAACACATTCCTATTTATGACTGCTTTACTTAGAAGGGTTTCAAATATGAAAGTAGTAATGTGTGTATAAGGGTCAGAGATGGAGAGAAGAGTATGAAATTACTGCCTTGGGTCATCATGAGGGCAATGGGCCATTGCTACAAAATTCAGAATTCCAAGTAGTGATGACTTCTTTTTATTTAGTTGAAGAGAACTAAATTTTTGCTTGTCAGGTGCATTTAATCTTCCAAACATGTGCATGCAGGCACGTGCATACATACACACATACAGTCACAAAGTTTTCAATCTCTTGAACTGATAACTACTGACTGGTAATAGATCTGGACACTAGTAAAGGAAAGGAAAAATGGGAAAAATATCTGTGGTATTCTGAATTGGAATATAGGTTTATTTTTCTCAGAAACATTGATAGAAATAAATGATGCTATCTCTGTAGAGTATTATTTAGTGTAATTATTCATATATCATGTAAAATAAATAGGCTTTATAAACTAATCCATGGTCCTAATCACATCCATATTTCTTTGGAAAAGCCTAGTCTCAATTTCATGCAATAGACTTTAAAATACTTCTGAATTGTAGCTCATTGGTAAGTTGAAATCAGCAGACTTCTCAGCGTACCTGGGACCCCATATCTACACAATTGAAAGGCCATTAATGGGGGTGAAGTAAGGGAAATGAAGCAGGTAGAATGAAGCGCTCACCTGTTTTATGGCCAAGTTGAGATAGGAAAGGAGAAACTTGCTTTCCAGGAGCTTCCTCTTTTATTTAGTTATTCTTGTTAATTATATGATAATGTCTTTAAAGCAAAAGTTTGCAAATGATCAGTTATATCTTCTTCTAAAATAATTATTTAAAATGTGCGTGCTCTCAAAATTTCAGGGTTCTGAAGAAAATCTCAGTTTTCCTGTCCTGTTTAAGACTTAAAGGATAGGATTGTATTCCGGATAAGAAATTTATGTTATTATCTCAATCTTTGTTTAGGTTTTACTTTATGTTACTTGAATTATTTTTTAATTTATTGATAGTTATATTAATAGCATCATTTGAAAGTCACTGTTTCTTCTTGTTAACTATAGATTAAAATTCCCAGAAATTTTAGAATAATTTCAAGATGACCTAACCAAGTATATATTTGTTAGATTTTTCTGGAAGGATTCTATAAAAATAGCTTGAACAAATACCAATAATAAGAATGCATAGCCACTTGCTCCTCCCATATTTTGTGAAAAGAGTTTCATTTAGATTTACTTGATTAATCCATATATAGAAGTCCTATTAGATTAAAAACTACATGAGAGCTGGGGCTGACTTCTTTCAAAATTATATTCTCAGTTATTTGTACATCATATACATCATAAAATTTAGTAAATATTTGAATAATATTTAATGAATATCATAATTCTGGATGTTGAGGTGGCTTCTTTATTGAATAAAAAGAGGGAGAAACTGGGCTAAGTAAGTTTGGGATAAATTGACCCAGATCTATTTTGTATATAAAAATCAACAGACTGATGATTCTGACTCTCAAGAACTGCCATGGCCTTTAAGATAAATAATTTATTTTGCTATCAAAAGGTACCATCAAAAGATATATAATGTATTATATTCAAATCCCACTAAACAATAATAATTTTATTATGCTGGTAAGAAGGGAAAGCAGCCCAGGTGATTGAACTCTCTTTGCAGACAAAGATTATCAGTTTCATCTTCATGTTCTTAGCACAGTTGCTGACCATACTAACTTGGTTAAAATATTTTTTTAGTTGAATTAAAGTATTGTGAAAAGATACCCAACTCTTAGCTGCTAACCTACTTGTTTCAAGCAGTCCTCAATTCTGCAGAATTTCAGGACAGCTAAGGAGTGTGAAGTCTTCTGTAATACAATTTTACTCAAATATGTTCCAAAATGTGTTGTGGAATCTCTTCTTGTTGTATCAGTTGAATTTTTCCCCAACATCACATTTTCATTGCATTAGCACATTTTTGATTTTAAATGATCAGATACCCTGCTTAAATTCAGAAATAAGTCTTTTAAAATCTGACCTGCAAATAATTCAGAAATTTCAGGCAGAAAAGGTGCTGGCTATGTACTTTGTGTACTCAGCATGACTCCTAGGATTTCTAGGCAGATATCTAAAGCCCATACCTCTATGTATCATGTTTATTCTTCTCTACCCACCATCCAGCACACAGATACACTTGTGATCTAATGCTGAACTCACTCAATACTCTCATTTTCCTTTCTTCTCTTAGAATTGCTTGAATAAAATAGACCTTAGGGACTGGATCTCTGACATAGAGAACCAGAAATGTTTTGAAAGAGGACTTTTTTTGTTAGAGTTGAGGTTCCTGGAAAAAAGGATAGATTGTGATGTAAAAGAAACCACAATTTCCCACTGCTAGCAGTAGTTCTCAACCCCACCCCTTGAAGCAATTTCTATAATGGTATTGATTGTTAATTCTAGTTAGGTGTAGTGGTATGAAATGACCTTTGGTGACGTTTTAACAATGGAAGATGAAGTGGTTATCTGACCTATAACTAAGAATTTTGAGGCTTAGAGCAAACAGCTTAAAAAATCCCTCAAATAATGTTTTTAAAAGACATTTATAACTAGAATCTGTGGAGGCAAAGAAAAAATTGAAGGAAACTTTGGATGCATTGTCCCATGGGGGAAGAATGTTTTGGGGACACTGTGGGGCTAATCCTGCTGAGGTCACATTGAAAGAAAAAAGATAGCTGTAAATAAGCTAGGTGAGTCAGTAAGAATCAGAGGCTTTGGGTTCAAACCCCACCTATCTGTTTGTCCTTGTACAGATAACTTAGCTTCCTTTCTGCAAAATGATGGGCTTGGACTGGATAATCTCCAGAGTCCCTTCTAAACCTAGCTCTAGGATCCTCTGATTTCAAGTAATTAGTTTTGTTATTAAGGCACTAACCTCTAGTTTTTGCTACATAATAAAGGGGGATAAATGCTAACAATGCCCTCTGGATTTTGTAACTCTAGGGAAAAGCTCTGATCCTACTACTCTAATTACAACTCTAACTGTTTGAGTTAGTGGAGTAGAACAGAAATGAGTGTGAAAGAGTCAGTACATAACAGGAATGTGTGTGTGTATATGTTGTGAATATGTTTTAGGGAAAGTGACTAGAAAACTGAAAAACTGAGTATTAAAATGGGAACTGTAGAACATTGGGTTTGGGAGCCCTTAAATTAGGAATTTGGGGCCACATTTCCATATGGGAGAAAAAAGCTGGCAAGAGCCAATGATACTTATGTAATTATACAATGCAATTATAATTATACAATTATACCTTGTACAGTTCTGCTTTATCCTTCTTGAAACGCTTTATCATTATTTTGGATACTGGTATTACAAGTCTTTGGTAGATATAGTCATTTAACTAACATAATTCTGAGTGCCCAGTGGTGTCCTTTAAGAAAAAGACTTAGAAAGAAATCAAAAGACTAAATTTAGATATGAGGGTTTTTTGGAAGTCAGAAGAGCTTGTGTGTGTGTGTGTGTGTGTGTGTGTGTGTGTGTGTGTGTGTGTGTTAGGTTCAATTTCAGACACTTTTTGTTCTCTATGAATTCTTCATCTTGGATTATTTACTTTTCAAAGAAAATTGATCAAAACAGCATAGGTTTGGTGCTTGAAAAGCTCTTGGAGGCTAAAGAATCTAGTTTTCATTTGACAAATGAGGAAACTATGATTGTGAAAAGATAGCTGATTTGTCCAGAGTCACATAGCTAGTAAGGATCTGAGGTAAGATTTGAATACATTTTCCTGATTCCAAATCTTGTACTTTACTGATTGTATCACTTAACTGCCTCCATTACTTTGTTTCCCTTTGTAAATTCATTGCCATCTAAACTATCTTTCTCACAGCAGTTTTTCAGACTACTGCTAACTGCTCTCCTAAGCTTATGTCCGAATAATCATAGAAATTGATTAGAAATGACAATTTCACCGATCATTTGTTACCAAACTCAACTATCTCCTCTGAAAATAATAAAGATATCAACATCTCATAGAACTCTGTGTGTGTATGTATGTATGTATGTATGTATGTGAGAGATAGAGACAGAGTCAGAAAGACAGAGACAGAGTCAGAAAAAGACAGAGAGGGACAGAGACATTAAGACAGAAAAATGGGTATGGAAAGACAAAGAGAGAAAGAGAGGGAAAGGGGAAGAGAGATAGGGACAAAGAGAGATAGAGATCGAAACTGAGACAAGGACAAAAACAGTGCCATCCAGCTTCCTTTGCTAAAGTATGCAAAGTACAAGTCAAAAGAAGCCCAACAGCATCTTTAAAACACACAAATTTTTTCACTCGAATACAATAGAGGTAATAATCTAATTAATATTTTAGGCAAATAATACAGAAAAAGTTACTCAAACCTAAAAATAATATTACTTCTTTAAAGGCACTGATTAAAGAATAGAATTGTAAATATAGCTTTTCTATAAGTGCACACATACACATACACAATGGTAGGTACCATTGCGATCCTTTTCCTTACAGAGATTCTTACTAGGTAAGAATAAAGAGTTAAGAAGCAATAAAAAAAGGAGTAGAAAAAAGAAATTAACTTGGTTCTTGTCTGACATAAAGTACTATCTGAAATGAAAATATTTCCCTCTTGCTCATAATCCTAGGTTCTAATCTGAGGAATTGAACTTCTGGTTCCTTGGGGTGATCAACTCTACTTCAAGTACATTGATGAATATAGACTTCAAACAGCCAGGATCTCGTGCATGTGGAAATCACAGCCTGTCCTTGCCTTCTTGCCATATGGTTCTTAGCTACATCACTTTAACATTCTTTTATGGGAGGCCACCCAGGATAGAAGTATTCCTCTGATTTATGTGGTATTTTGTGAATATCATTGCAAGTCTCAGTCTGTTTAACTGTTACACTTCATTCTTGTTGGAAATTTGGACTCTTTCTTTATCAGTTTTATATGTATTAAATATTACCATATCCCAGGCATAAATCATTAATGGCAACAGCTTCCAATCCACTTATTCCCACCATATACAATTGTTTAGTAAAATCTAAAGTTGTGGGGGAAAGACCAGAGGGGGTAAAGGCTAGGGAAGAGATTGTGGAATTCTGGAATTAACAGCCTTATAAAAAGTCTGTTACTATCATAATACTTTTGA